>NC_044004.1:25363426-25665691 GCF_900496995.4 Aquila chrysaetos chrysaetos
CTATACAAGGTAATTGCAAAATTTGCATAGCAAAGCTCCTCTGAGAGAAATTTATGAGATTTCTACATCAATCTGAATGTGCAGAGGCTTGCAATTCAGCATGATATGAGTTATTAACCTCACTTGAATAAAGAAGGAAAATAATATTATATTTTGTTTAACCTCTGCAGCTTCAGAATTCAAAAATTATAGGGCTCTATGAATAGATCAGAACAGTAAAAACTTAGAAATTTTCCCTGGTTATCTCATTATGTGGAGCAACGTAGCTCACTCTCTGAGGGGAGCTACTAGTTAGAATGATCACATCATAGAAAAAATAAATTCACATAATGAAAATACTGGATCATTTCATTAAAATTATTATTTAATTCTAGTTACTGAACACATGTGTTCCTTTCTCCTGACTCCTCGATGTGCACCCTGAATGAAGCTACTGTGGGATATGAATGGGCAGTCAGGCAAACCCCTCTTTCTCCTAATGCCTCTCTATTGGAGTAGCTTCTTGAAGCACTTGGGTGCTAGGGCTCGTCAGAGACTGAAACCTGGACTATATGAACTATCACAATCCCTACATTCCTTCATTTCTCCTAAGCAGTGGACAGACATTGGCTTGTTCCTGTCCACCAGCTGTTTGTCAGTATTCCTCTGTTGGAGGATGCCAACCACTCGCCGTCAGAGCCAGCACTGTAGTTCATGTGAGCTCTTCCTAATCGGCTCCAGGTAAAAATCAGCCAGGTTAATTTACACAATGCGAACTGTGGTCTGAGCTAACTGAGGTGGTTTTGCCTGAAAGAGGTTAGGAAGTGTTCATGTGCACTGCTCTGACATCTGTGCTCTGAGGCTACAGCATCTAGCATGGTGAGCCGCTTGAGTACCTTCTGCCAACACAACTGGATTCAGAAAAGGGGTCTGCAGCTTCACACTTTTATAATCAGTGAAGCAGGCTTCATCATCATCAGTTATTGATTTTCAGGGTTTAGTTACAGCTGGAAAAGTTTAAAACAGCTTCTCATTATGATGAGTGCTTTAAAAATAATGAATATTCAGATTTTTATTATTTACAAACAAGGTTATTTAAATTTTTAGGGTACTACTGTATTTGCATTAGCATTACTTTACGAAGAGATCTTTCTGATTCAAACCAAGGTGCTGATACTGTTGGTTCCTCTCCACATTAAGTACTCCTTCTCATTAACTCAAAATCTTTACTGAATACATTTAAATGAGCAAAGAAATAAAAAATCCTACTTAAAAGGAAGTGAGAGTTCTCACTGACTTCTGTGGACCAAGATTTGAATGCAGAATTAAGCTGATGATTGCAAATTTGAAAAATTTTGTCAAAAGAAGGAATGTCCTGCAACTCTATCTTCTGTAAAGGTTTTCCCAATCCTTTTTTTATAAATATTTATGGACAGCAAACTATGGAAATAAATTAAAAAAAATGCATTCAGAGCATTGCAACCAATATTTTAATCCTCAGTTTTGAAGGTTAAAAATCTCTTGTGCCACAGTTTAAGAACTGAATTCCACAAACCTTTGCCTGTATACCAAATACGTGCATCTAAGTACTAAAATTTCTCTTTGGCATTTGATCAAACCTGTTTTCCCTTGCCCCACTGTTCATTTGTCAACAGCTACCGGGGCAAAGACTTTGAACATTTTTGCAACAAGGGAATATGAGACAGCAAAGCAGCTTGTGGTTCTGCAACATTGATTGTTGGTATTGCTGGTATAAACCACATATTTAAAAATACTAATATGAGCTGTACATAACCTCATGGATTTTCATCAAACAGAATATAAAATCTTCTGTTTCATTTCTGTGGAAAATAAGAATAAAGCCAAGAGGTAAAGAATCCAGAGATGCATCCTTATCCTTAGTCCAGAGAAAAGGATTTCCACATTCGCATTTGCATGTGAGATTAATGCCAACCTGTGACTAATGGGAATCAATAATACATGAGTCAATACTGTGCTAAGAAAGTATGTTGGCTATTTTTTAATTTCTTCTTTTGAATGCCTTTGTATTTTTATTACCAGTTAATAATAAGAAAGACAAGGCATCTACTTGAAATTTTACCAAGTCATCATAGTAGGATGCAGCTCAGTACAGTACCCTCAACAGTACTTCATCTTACACTGTATCTGTTTCCCTTCCTAGTAATTTCAAAGTCATGAAACTATTACCACACTGATTTTTATGAAATTCAGATCCTGAGGAGGGATTTTGCATAACTAAAAAGAAAAATTTAATCCCTACTTTTCTGCAAATACACAGGGCCTATTGGGAGAGAAGTACGGGAACATCCGAATACCAGGGGAGGTTGAGTCAGCAGAATTTGAAATGATCCTGGATGCCGCTGTAGAGGCCAAGCTAGAGACAAGGATTTTAGAAGAGTGGTACTGCAGGGATGAGAATGCAGTGCCACCAGCATATTACCTCAGACCAAAATCTGAAATGCTGAAGAACTACCAGAATACGGTAAGTCATAGTCGCCTCCTCCTTACAAAATTCTTCTCGATCATTTACAGTGGTGGGCAGTCCCCAGGGCCAGGCACTTGCTGCTGTCTCTGAATTAGCTTCTACAGCCCTGTGCACACCTGAGCAACTGGTGCTGTGATGCTCCTTTCCTATAAATGGTGAAGGGAGCAGCTGCAAAACACCAAGGAACATGACTGGTCATGACTCCTGCGCTGACGTGCTCTCTGATAACAGCTAGAGAAAGTGGATTGTAGTCATTCATGACCTGTTGGGGCTAGTGGGATGGTTGTACAGATTTCTCTTCCCTTCCCTGACGTTGGAATAGGGAGAGCTGAGGCTCTCCTGCCCTGGTATTGTGCTTTTGCTAGATTTCAATGAGTGGGATTTGCAGAGGAAATACACATTTTCCCTTCTATCCCCATACAAGAAAGCTCTTTAACAGTCAAACAAGTGCTTAATGCTGTCCCAAGTTAGATCTCATACTTTTAACTTACTAACTGCATTTTAACAGAAGATTTTTGAACACTGTTAATTATCATTTTTAAAACAGGCATTTGTCTTTGATGACAATAAAAACTGTATATTACCCAGGGCTCACTTCTACCCTTCTGCACATCCAATATACCCAAGGACAGATTTCAGTGTACAAAAAATGAAGTCCTTAACAGAGTATTCACTTCATTTTGAGTGCATACTGTATTATACAAGAAAATGAAATTAAACCATTATACTGCATTCATTTATCGTGTAGCAGAATGTTTTCTCTGTCCCATGAAAAAACATTGAAAACATGAAAAACATAGACATGGAAAGAGTTTTAATGAGTTGAAGACAGTATAATATGGCTAATTCTGAAGTATTGATCACAAGGAAGAAAGCAAGTTTTGTAACTTTGCATTGTTTTGCTAGTGCCTACAGTATCTCTTTGAATAAAGCTTGGCTTTTTTGTTATTAGAACTTTGCACCTTTCCTCAAGCTACTGATACACAGGAGTAAGTAAAACAATGTTCATAACTTAAAGCTAACATGGAGTTACATCTCAAACTTAAAGTAATAAAATATACAAAGCTCTCAAAGTGTCAAGAAAGAGTTGCTAGGGAGGTTATCCTGGAGGCTGTTCTTCTTCCTATTACACCCTCCAGGAAAACTGGAGACCCCTTAAACACTTCACCTGCAGTAAGTAATGCAGCAGTGACTACCAGCTGCCTTACAGAAACCACCATCATGGCATCTGTGACATACCATCTGAAAGGATTAGTGAATTTATATTAGAGTCTCTCTTTGATGACAGGAAGATTACTGTTACTATGGCAATGAATGAACGAAAGTAATGTCAGATATAATCCCATATTTTTCAAATATGGTAGCTAATATGAGGTGCTTAATTACAGGTACCAGGATCCTCATTTTCAGTTTTGAGATCCAAGTTTAAATTATTATTATTATTTCTCATTAAAGGAGCGATAATTTTAGCAGTATTATTGCAGCTTTATTATCATTATTTCAGGCTTGGTTCTCAAAACCCTCTTTCTATAAAGGTGTTATTGGTCTTATTCGTGAAAAATATTGCATTAGCTGCCTACAGTAGGAATTCAGAAAATACTCTAGCTAACATAATTCTAAAATGGAATACATTATGATTATCTGCGGTATAAAAAGTTGAACTCTTATTTATTTATTTTTAGTGCATGTGTTTCTCTGTTACCACATTATTTATGACTTTGAATATTAGACTTTTACTTTCTGAAGTTGTAGATGTGTGTATTACAGCTACTGTTTAACTATGGATATTTTTAAAAGATGGAATCTTCTTCAAACTCTATGAATGAGAACAAATGGCAAGATGTATCAGAAGAGATTAAGAAGATTTTTAAGACTGCTGTGAAATCGCTGTATGAGAAAGGAAAAATGAAACACAGCCAAGCAAAGAGATATCTTTCCTCTGGTAAAGTTCAGACTAACTATCTCTATATATTAATTTATTATCTTTTCTATCAACCTTTCCACAAACATGGAAATATATTTCTGTTGGCATTTCTCATGTAACTGAACAGAAAAAAAATGTTCATTGGGCTTGTTTGAGACCAAAACCCATACAAAAGCACCCAGAGATTTTTCTGTGCTTTTTCTGTTTTTTACAGAAAACAGATGCAATCATTTAAGAGTCTGCATGTTGGGGGTGGGGGATGTTCTTGAACTGTTTATAGAGAAAAGATGACAGAGACTCTGTGTTCTCTTTTCATCCTCAGCTATTGAAGATGAACTTGATTTTGCCTTGGGTAAACAAACACCAGCTTTCCTAAAGAAGTGTGTTTGCTACATTCGGAAAATTGCCAACATTGAGCGTTTTGTTAAAATTCCAGAGATGGGAAAATACATGGATGTGGTACATACAGCCGGGAAGTTTCTACGAGATCCCGAAGCCCATGAGAAATTGATCAAGCTCAGGGATGAATTCATTCCTACCATCGTCGCATCATCCAATCTGAGAGTGTACACGTCCGTCACTCACTGTGACATGAAACTGGGCTACTCCCACGAAGTGGAGAACCATTACATTGAAGGACTTGGTAAACAGTTCTATGAAGACATGATTGACATAATCCAAGCAACAGTGCAGCAGAATTTTGACACCGAGACAGACTTGCTGTACGATGAAGTTCTTCAACACTCATCACTATGTAAAACATACTCCACTTTTTATGAATACAGATGTGAGGCATTAAACATAGTTCACAAGTATATTCTACCTAGCAAAATAGGACATATTAACCCTCTTATCATATACGGAGGACCATGCACAGGGAAGACTCTTTTATTAGCCGAAGTAGCGAAGAAGGTAAAAAAATATTTTACATAACACGGTGATGTTAGGAGCGTTAGTGTGTAAGGGCCAACTTAGTTTTCATTCTTCCTTTTGTCAACAGATCTGATATCAGCCCTCAATATATAGAATAAAAATAATAAAAAGTATATTCTGCATATTATTGTACACATAATCAGAAAAAGACTTACCTTTCAATAATAACATGTCTGTATCATCTGCTTAGCCAAAACAAAAGTACCTAATAGGAATCAATATATTTTTGAATTAACAACATGTATTTTAGAAGAATCTCTTTCCTTCTTGTTCCACTGAGGTCCTATGAATCTGGAACCATCTAGACATCGTATGCTGGTTTTAGTCTTATTCACAAATACAATATGTCTTTCCAAGTCACGCCATCTTATGTTCTCATCAGAAATTATTCCAGAATTAGTCTGATACACTTGCTGGAAATACACTTGGTACAAATCTATCTGTAATAACCTGCAGAAATACCTGTACTCATTTATCTAACATATGCCATTTAAATCATTGAGCTGAGTACTACAGGGAAATGAGTGAAACACTTTGTGCAAGGCAGGACCAGATGCAGAAAAAGACCAAGCTGGCATCTCTAAGCCTAATTCTCCAGCTGGGAGTCACAACTTTGATTTCCCTGCAGGGTGCTCAGAGAATTTAGCACAGTGGGCTGGGAAACAGCCGTATCAGCCAGAATGAAATGGAGAAGGGAACAATAATGTTTAAAATCCCATATCTTTCCCAAATGTGGCTTCCTATAGATTCACATAAGTTGCATATATGAAATTGGGATTTGCAACTCAAGATCTCATTTCAGATCTGAGTACGTAAGTTAACCTAGAGACTCTGGTTACGCTTTCCTTTTAAAATATTCTGTAATAACTTAAAGTGAGGTGAAAAGACTTAGCAAGTAAGAGAACTGAGTGTGTTAGCCTGCACAGACTGAGGGGATTTAAAGCCACATTCTTCACTTGCTTAGAGTATGCTAACCAAAAAAACAGCAAGAGATACTTTTTACCCCTTGTGGCAGTGTGTAAGAGCAAAAGTCACAGGCACACCAAGACAGAGTGTACTTCTGTGGTCCAGGAATTAAAGTAACCTGCTAGTAAAGGGCAATCTGTACTCTGATCCCTGTCCTCTAAAACTGTCAGGGCGTGCATTTATACTCAGCTGAGAATCAATGTTAAACAAGTTTAGGTGGCAAACTGGTCTGCATGGCCAAGGATCATTGCTTAGTGTCTAAGGAAGTTTATTAATGAGAGAATCTACTTACTGACTTTCAGAAGTGAGACACAGATTTTGCAAAGTGTACCCTGGGATTTATGGACTACATTCTACTTATGTCCCCTTAGACATAAGCCTTTTTGTGGATCTGGGTCTTAGTGTTTTGGGATATTACCTGTGCTAAACAAAGATGACATATGATACGAATTTCATTCAGTGCACATAAATCAAACCAGCCTTGAACTCTGCCAGTGAAAGCATTTCCATTCAACCAGTAACATTTAAAAATGTTTATTTATATATAGGCAATCACTATTTATAAAATCTGTTATTCTGCTTCATTTAGGTATTAACTGAATTATGCTCTATATTCTAGTCCTATTCCTGGCTGCAAGAAGAGATGGGACCAGAGTCTGACCCTGTGGTAGTTATAAGATTTTTGGGATCCACGGAAACAAGTACAGATCTGAAGAATATACTTCAGAGCATTTGTGAACAATTAGCAGTCAACTATCGTTGCCTCGTACAAAGTTACCCAAAAAAGATTCATGACCTTCGGGACTTGTTCATCAATCTCTTGAATGAGTCTTCATTCCATAGGCCGCTGGTGATAATATTCGATGCCCTAGAACAGCTAACAGATAGTGATGATGGTAGGAAGCTCTGGTGGCTTCCCATTCACCTTCCACGTTCAGTACGGATAATTTTGTCAACACTGCCAAACAAGCATGGGATCCTGCAAAAACTGAGGTGCCTTATTCATGAAGAAGACAACTACATTGAATTGACTGCAAGGGATAGAAAGATGTGTAGCCAAGTACTGAAACATCAGCTGCTGCGAGTTAAAAGAAAAGTAACATCAGGGCAACAAATCTACGTCAATGAAGCATTCTCCAAGTGCACACTGCCTATGTTTGTGAACTTAACCTTCAGAGAGGTCAGGAACTGGAGATCTCACAAAGATGTGGATGAGTCCTCCCTCTGTGTCACTGTCCATGAAAGCATAGAGCAGTTGTTTTGGTCACTGGAAAACAAGTGTGGATCCAGACTATTGTCAAGAGCACTTGGCTACATCACTATGTCCAAATCTGGCCTGAGTGAAATGGAACTGGAAGATATTTTAGCCCTTGACAACAGTGTTATGTACGAACTGAGTGAGAGTGTCAGAGAAAGTAACCCATTGAGAATTCCATATATATACATTGCAAGGCTTAAGGAGGGCTTACAGGGGTACTTGATAGAGCGACAAGTGAAAAATGTGACACTTCTTCTTTGGGCAAATAGGCACTTGCAACTAATTGCCCAGAAATTGTACCTGCACAATGAAGAAGATTTACATGAAATGCATACAGTCATGGCAGAGTATTTCCTTGGTGTTTGGTCAGGTGGACGAAGAAAACCTTTTTACAGCAACGACCAATATCTGAATGGTTGTCCTGACCATGACAGTAGAGGCCTGAATGAGGATGAAAAGCATTGCATGGATCAGACTGCTTTTGACAGGCAGGCACCTGATCAGCCATGGGTCTTTCAGTGTAATCCATTAGAGCCTGATATCTTTTTTATCAATCACAGAAAAATGACAGAACTTATTCATCACTTGACAAGGTGTGGAAGAACAGATGATCTTCTGTACGGAGTCATTATGAACTTCAGCTGGCTGTACACCATGATTAGAATAGGGCAGTTTGATAAAGCACTTTCTGACATAGAACTGGCTTACACCTACTCGCAAGAAAAGGAGCTGAAATTTCTGGCCAGTACCCTCCGCAGTATAAAGTTTAAAGTAGTAAAATACCCAGGTTCGCTCTCTGCTGAATTGCAGCAGAGGCTTCTCCCAGTAGTAAGTTCATTGCCCAAACTCAGACATCTCCTCTTAGAATGTGACAAGGATGGACCCAAGTATTGCTCTATCGTCCCTTTGCATTCCTCCATGGATGTGACTTACAGCCCCGAGCGCCTGCCACTGTCATCCAGCTGCATGCACGTCACTGAGATTTTGCCTACTTTTAATCCCAGCACAATTATTGCTGCTTTAGAAAATGGCTCCATCAGCACTTGGGATGTAGAGACCCGCCAGTTACTAAGGCAGATTACAACAGCTCCATCTGTTATCTTAGGGATGAAGCTTACTAGTGATGAAAAGTATCTTGTAGTGGCTACAACGAAAAACACTCTCTTGATATACGATAACATAAATTCCTGTCTTCTGTCTGAGGTGGAAATTAAGGGGTCAAAACATTGTGGAATTGCAGGGGGCTCCAGTTTTATAAACGGATTTACGTTATCAGTCAACCATGCGCTTGCTTGGCTGGAGGCCAGCAAAGACGTTACTGTAATAGATCTGCTTTATGGCTGGCCTCTCTATCACTTCCACTGCTGGTATGAAGTGACCTGCGTGCAGTGTTCTCCAGATGGAGTTTATGCGTTCTGTGGACAGTACTTGAACACCACGACCATTTTTCACTTGGGCAGTGGAGAGAAGCTGGCCACCGTGACCTCTGAATTTTCTGGTGGATTTGTGAAATTCCTTCTCATTCTGGACACTGCCCAAGAAATGGTGATGGTGGACAACGAGGGTAGCCTCTCTGTTTGGAATACAGAGGAAATCACAAATCCCCAGCTTACGGATGACTTTGACTGTAGGAGAGAAGACAGTGAAGTTGTCAGCATAGAGCTTTCTGAAGACCAAAGTGCAATTTTAATTTGTAAGGCTCTCAGCATTGAACTTCTTGACACTCATGTGTGGAAGGTGGCTGAAAAGTTTAGAGCTAAACACAATGAGCGCTTTATCTCTGCCGTGTTGTCAAAAAATGGCAACTGTATAATTGCTTCAATGGAAAATACCTCAGCCATTTTTGTTTGGAGAAGAGATACGGGACAGTGTATGGCAAGCTTACAGGAAATCTCAGGAACTATAGTCAGGCTAATTAAATCAAATCATCATAACATGCTGCTATCCTTATCCACCAGTGGTGTCCTTTCTATTTGGGATATAGACATCATAACTGCTATGTCCAATATTGACAAATCTGGCAAGCCTATCCAAAGACTGGTGTTGCCAGCCAGAGGCGAATTAATATACACATTGGATGGATCAGATTCTGTCCATAAGTGGAACTTCAGCACTGGCTTTATTGAAGCTGTGTTCAAGCATGAAGGTATTGTTGAAAACTGCGTGCTGACCTCTTCTGGAGAGATAATGGTTACATCAGATGATAAATGCAGCCAGTATGTATGG
The DNA here is from genome assembly GCF_900496995.4 of Aquila chrysaetos chrysaetos. NCBI lineage: Eukaryota > Metazoa > Chordata > Aves > Accipitriformes > Accipitridae > Aquila > Aquila chrysaetos. The sequence goes on from NC_044004.1 coordinate 25,373,219, forward strand.
CACACGGTTAGTGGTGAAAATATCTTTCGCATTAATGGACAAAAAATCTCAGAGCTAATGATTACTCACAATGATCAATTTGTAGTCTCTCTCTGCGAGCAAAATGCATCCAGAGTTTGGCGACTGGCTACAGGACATAGGGTTTGCAATATTTTAGTTGCCTTACAGAACGCATTTATAACAACTGCAAATACATTCGTAGTTGGAATGGCAAAGAATAAAGTGTTGGCAGTGAGTCTCTGGACAGGCAGTATAACCAAGAAGTTTTGCTGTGATGATGGTGCAAGCATTGTCGATATTAAGCTGATACCAGACTGCCCAGATATTATAGTATTTATAACATCTACTGAAACTGTGAACATCTGGAGCCTAACAGAGGAAGTCATCTGCAGACGCGTACAATTGCCTACCAATTTCTTAAAAATTTTGGAAGACTTTGAAATATCTCCAAATGGGAAGCTAGGAATTATAACCCGTGGTGATGAGAACATCAATGTGCTTGATTTATACAGCGGAAAACTTCGTGTGGTTCATGCTCCGGGTATCATCTGGAGGCAGAGGCTGTCTCGTGATGGCCGCTATCTCGTGTACATCTGTTTTCGCAGTGAAGAAGATGATGATAATGGTGCGGTCTCTAGCTTAATTGTAATGAGGCTAGCGGATGGCAAAAACATCGGTGCCTGTTCTCTTTATAAAACTCCCACTTTTCTTGCACTCTCACAGAGACATTTAAATATTATTATTGGATTTGATGACGGAAGTATAGGTACTTACACTGTAGTGGATCGAGTCGATGCTGCACTGAAAATCAAAATTGCTACTTCAAACAGCCGTCAGATTTTCAACAACACAACACAAGTGATTAGGCCAAAATGTCACAATTATAGCTTCAAAGTGACTGCAGACTGCATTTGGAGGGAATCAACAGAAGTATTTGCAAGGGATAGTCCCATTACAGTTACAGAGCCTGAGGTGAGTGAAGCAACACCAACCAAAAAACACAACTATTGCTATGAGAAAGTGTGCTCAGCCATAGATTGCAGAGGACACAGTTTTGCTCCTGACAACTGAGTAACCATCTGGATGAGCTTATCTGAATAATAGTATACATGCATAGATTTGTCTTCTGAATTCACCTAAAAAACAGTGCATTTCTTGGAAGACAGACAGAAACAGCAGAGGGCAGACCAACTGTTTTTTCCTCGACTAATATTCTTACATTTATGTAAACATAAAAGCAAACATAAAGAAAATGGGCTGCAGGGTTTTTTAAATTTCGGAATACAAGGTTCAGTCCAGGATTTCACCAGGGCCTTGATTAAAAATTTCTAGCAATACTATCAAAATTGTTATGCTATTACAGAAGTTAGGCGATCTTATCTGGGATTGACAAACTGTTTTAAGTAGAACTAAAGCTCCACAGGATCAGTGAGAAGAGTCAGACCACTATTTTATATACCAAGCCGCCTAGATGGGTCTATAGCTAACAGCCAGCTTTATACCCACTTGCAAAAATGTGTTTTTCTGCTTGATGGTGCAATGACAAGATGTCACCTGCCAACCTGGAACACTTGATACATTCCATCATCATTTAAAAAATACCTACTTCTTTTTTTTTTTTAATTAGGATTAATCTTTGGGTTGAAAGTAGTAGGTGCCAGTCAGCTGCAAACATGTCAATGTGTGAGGTGATAAGTATTTGTTCACCTCGATGAATGGACTGAAAGATTTTTCTTTTTAAATGCATGCAGGGATTTCAGGTTTCTCTATTGTGATAAAAATGATTAAAACCTAGGTCATAAAAGGAATATAGGGTTTGGGGTTTTATTTCTGGTTTGGGAAATTTTTTCGTCTTCACAGTGTGTATTAGTACAGGTCGTAATGAAAACTTTTTCAAACAAAAAGAGTGTTACAGATGACCAGTTAAACACATTAATTTCTTTATGTTAAAAGGTTGCTATCCATTTTGTTGTAAGACAGTCTAACGTATCTCCTCTGTCCCCAAAGTAATCTTAATAGAAATATTTCAGACATGCCATGTATTAATCTTGATAATATTTGCCTTACTATCATTTCTGTTCTTTCCCATGGTAAATACGGATCAGATGACCAAACACTCTGGGATTGCTTGTGTATGTGCTGAAGTATTCCACTGAATGTAAAGGCTGTCCAAAGCTCCTTTACTGGTCCAATTTGTTATGGGTTTTTCTTACTTCCATATACTTACAAGCTTCACTTTCTGCTTTAGAACTGTTCTGAGCCTTTTGTACAGTTTTACCAGTTTCAAGGCAGAAATTGTGAAATAATGACAAATGCTTTAAAAAAAATTACATTTTGCCCAAGTAGAAAAAAATACTGGACAATATCTGAAAGGATCATAATTTTCCCTCCTTACATATATTAAAAATGGCACACCTGTGGAAATATTTTCAAATTATTTAAACAAAACAATTTTATTTTTAAAATCAGAACTCCATGCCACAAATTTCCAAGAAATGAATGCTAAGCTAGAACTTAACGTAGTGTGTGAATGTTCAGTGTACAAGCCAATGTAGTATATTAAGTGACTTGAATGATTTTTCCTAACTTGTTTGCAACTAATAGATCATATTGAATGTTTTTATGTAAACTTTGTATTGTTGGGAAAACCTACCCAATCAGAGATTTATATTTTCATAAATGTCAAATTTAGTTAAATTTTGTTACAGAGTTGTTAAATTAGAAATCTATTGCAGTCTTCAAACAATATACAGTCTTGTGTATGCATTGTTTGTACTAATAAACTATGGAAAAACAGATTGTGTGTGTCTGTTAATTTCAGGAAAATTTCACTCTGGCAGAGGGACACAAGGCGTTTGCAGCTCCCATTAGTCTGTATTTAAATCATTTTTATGGGCTATATTTGTAAGGAAATATTCTAATATTTTTCTCACTTTGGTTAACTAAATCAAACATTCAAAAAACAATGAGATTCACCAAAAAAAAGCATGCTTAGATGCTGCTTATGACTAGATTGCATACTGCCAGTGTGCCAAGTCAACAAACACGAAGGCTTGTGTAACCTACCCAGGAGAAAGCACAGAAGAGAGGAGCACCTGAAATCCCACTCCCCTTCAGACCTGTGGAGCTATGGGAAGGGGCTGTGGGATCCACGCCTCCCGGGATCCTGTCCTGAAGGTAAGCAACTTCCACCTTCTTTCAAACAGTGGGCATGACTCACCGCATTTCAGCCTTGAACTCCTTGTGCATAATGTGCATAATGTTGGAAAGTTAGTTCCTTCATTATCCTGGAAGAGTAAAAATACATCTCCTATCTGCCAGGAGAGGGGCTAACTTTGTAGTAAAGGAGTATAACATAGAAACAAAGCAAAACACAGAAACAGAGAAATGTTCTTCCTTTTTGGGAAGCACTACCAGAACCCAGCTGGTCCCAGCTCAGCTGAGTGGCTTATCAGTAGAGTACCCAGACTTGTTCCTTTTGTTTGCTGGCTCAATGAACTTTGTGGTCTTCTGCACAGTGGCACGGCTTCTTGGGGCAGGAGATAGTCCCCAGCAAAACAGAGGATCGGCCTAAAAGTGAGAGCAGTCTTCCCTTCATCTCGAGCTAAAGAGGGAATTGATTTTAGGCCTTGTCCAGTTGGTCAAAGCAATAGGCTGACATGTGAAAGCAGCGATGCTGTATATAAAAAGGCAAGGGTGTTCTTGTCCTGCTTTGAACTTTAGTCTTTTATGTTCTAACCAAGGACAGTCAGAGTGGGCAGCACTACTATTTTTCTTAATCATAAAACAATGAGAAAGATGAACATGAACATGACTCCTAATCCACTTAGGCCTTTCAGCCAAGTATTGGGTTCCTAAGCTCATTCAAGGATGCTGTTTTAAGTCCTGTCCCTCCTCATAATTTATCTATGCCTTAATACATAAGCTATCTCATTCAGCTTTCCAGCTTTCTGAATCTATTTCTCAGGGGGTCAGACTCCTCACACTGAGCCTAAGCAGCAGACAGGTTTCTGAATGGCATTAGGCTACTCAGTGTCCAAATACTTGGAACTGCAAGAGTGAGGACTCCACAGCCCCTCACAAATCTGTCCCTAAGTACATCTATGCAGTGGTACAGGGTCAAAGTAGTTTCTCTAATAATGAGCCATCCAAATGCCAAGTGCTGTTCTATCCCTACATAGGAATAGAGCACTTTACTTTCTTTTAAGGAGCACTATTTGCATATCTAGAACAAAGCTTTCATTTATTCTTTATCTAAAGTGCATCAATAAACAGGCTCAGATGGGGTCCATATTTTCTGACACAGAAGATTCTAGGAATAGCCTGTAGCTGTAAGAAAGCTTTAGAGGGGAATTAGCCGGAAATTCTTTGGCACACAGAGGTAAGCCGGAGGTCAGATAGAAAAAATATTTTTATCAGTCATTTCCTTTGCACCATAGCTGGGGAATGCACAGCCTGTGACTTCATTTCATACGGCCTGTGGCCATTTGACTTTTTTCACATTATTATCAGATAACATCAAAATGTGAGTTAACAGGTAGCCTGGAAAAGGCATTCAGAAAGCATTCAGGTTTCAGTGGTCCCCCAGCCATGATTTCTCCATGCTGCATGCTCAAGCCCTGTACATAAACCTGTGGAAACAGAATTTTTAGCCATCTAGCAAAGGGAATTTAAAGCAAAAATCCATTGCTAAAATGGCATTCATATGCAGGGGGAACTATTTCAGCCCCAGATCAGCTTAAAATCCTGAGATTTTGCCCTTTGTCAAAAACTTCTTACATGTGTCTGTATGATACATCATAAAATGGGTCCTTTGGGTCATTACCATTAGGCTATTAGCAACAGTCTGCATTGTTTTATTTTGTTGATTAAGGATTAAAAAATATCTGTTTTAACATAAATATTAAGACTGCAAATTCTGAAATCTATTTCTTCTAATTATAAAACAAAAGGCATCTTACTTTTTCACACATTATTTTTTATGTAACCATAAAATTATTATGGAATCATCCAAGTGTGGACTAGGGTCTTTGGATAGTTTTCGTTATCAAGGATTTATTATTAAGAATCATTATCAAGCATTTATGCTACAAATATGACCTACTTCAAAGTTCTTGTATGCTGTTAAGGATGTTACTCAGTATCTCTTCCTGGAACACCACATCACTGAAGGGAGAGTAATGAGCTACATTTTTCCCGTAGTTTACTTTTCCAGCCTGGTCACTGAACACCATTCCTTGCATTTTGGAGGTAGTCTCCTGACTTACATGACGTGAAGTGATGCTCTCAGTGTGGGTCTAAATCATAGTCTCAATTCTCAACAGTGAGGTCAAAGGCTGAAGGAATAGTCATCACGAGCCTTCCCTGGGAGGGATGAGAAATTTTATCATGTGCTTCTCTAGAAGGGGCAGTTTACACCACCATCCGTCTGTGAAAAAGGGTTTCACTATCGAGGACCAGCTACACAGTGCTAAATTCACTTGAAAACACAGGCCAAATAACCAGAAGAGTGTGAGGGAACATTCTCCTAAGATGTCCAGTCCAGCAGAACATGCTCTTAAAATCACAAGTGGTTCCCAAAGTGACTGTAAAAATCTGCCCCTAGCAAGCTCTTCTCCTTGCCTCCACTGCTCCATCTTCCTAGGCCCATGCTGCTCCTGCTTACCAGGGTGGGTGATGCTCCCATCCAAACTCAGCAAAGCCCCTGACGTTCCCAGCCATGGTACACTCTCCATGTGCAGCGCCTACCCTTTTGGCAGCACACCAGTCCCCTTTCCAGCCTCAGCAGGGAATATACAAAAGCAGATTTAAGGCATGTTCACATGTTCCTGCTGTCACAGCTTTCACCACACAATGCTGCCACACCAGCACAGGCCTTACTTTTACATAGCATATAACAGAGATAAATAAAATCATCTCCCCACTTACATGCCACAGCTCTGATTCCACGTGCATTTTAGTGCATGTGAGAAAGCCTCTAGACTAAAATAGATCTATTTAAAGTGAAATACACACACTTGCAAGGTGAGAGATGAAGCAAAAATCTGGACATGCTGTAGCACAGTTAAAAACAGAACATCCGAAAAGCAACAGGATAGTTTGCTGCGATTTGTCTCCATTACTCCATTGCCTGTTAGTAAATTGCCCAGCACTTCCCACTGTAGTATCATGTTGACAGTAGTATCTGAAGTTACAAAGTTAACCTTTTGGGCTGTAATTTTTCAGGGCAGACTTCTATCTCAGCAGGAACGTTCTCCAAAAAGCCTCAACCAAAACAGTCAACTAAGATACAAGAATGAGATTAGAGAAAGAGGATTTCTGCAGCCTGAATGCCTCAACTACTTTTCCTTTGGAAAAATGTTGTCACACCCATGTTTTTGAACAAGGACTATGGATTGGTGAGACAAGTGATCATTTCCTGCTGGACACATCTGTGAAAACCTGATCAAATGATCAGCCTGAAAAGATCCCAGCAGTTTGCACATATTCGTAGAAACCTTAGGTTTCAGGAACAGTGCTATAGGAGTGCAGCTTGGGACTGCAGGGGCTGGGGCAGAACTTCTCTACTACTGCAGAAATACTGAGCGTGGGTTTGAGAAACCGCAAGAGTGAATAGTCTGTGGAACGCCAAATATACAGTAGCCCTGAAAAGGATCTGATGAGGAGGCCTGGTATCAGGAGAAACAGGGAGGCAGCCTCCCCAAGGTCACTTCCAGTGGCCTCCTGGCCTACAGCACAGCTTTTCGACCAGGATGTTTCTCAGGCTATTAGCCCAGCTCATTAGCCCAACCACCGTGAGGGTAATGGCAAAATACCACCAGCTGCAGAGCTGGCCCATGGGGGCTGGCTCCAGCTTGGCAGGGCTGTAAGCTGGCTACGCAGCACGCACTGTGCACGGGTCTGCGCACAGCATCACGCTCCATGGTGCAGAGGTAGCCCCTAGCTGTTTGCATCTCCTGCCTTCCTCACCTCTTCTACAACTGGGGGTTATGTTAGCCTGACAATTCTTTACACACTGACCAGAAAGCCTTTGGGAGAGTTTAGCGAAGGTTTTGTAAGAAGACATTCCCTGGCTCTCAAAGTCAGCTAACACTAAAAGCTTGCAGGAGAAAAAAAAATTTAAATCTCCCAAAGAGCTGTTGCAGAGCTTTGCGGTTTGCTAGCTCACAGACTGTAAATGGTATTTGGCCTTTACATTATGACATAGCTCTCTGCTTAAAATAAGCATATCCAAAGCAGCTTTTATTAATTTTTGCTGGCATCCGATGCTTCAGCCTCGAGTGCGCGGCTCCGCAGCGGGCGGCTGGGGCCAGGTGGCGCAGCTGAGTCCCTGCTCCCCGGCATGGGGACCGGTCTGCTCTCAGCCCACTGCTGAAATGAGTTTGACAGTCTCATCTTTAGCTCACTGCAGCGCATACGAGGGGAAGCACAACAGGGCAAACCCAGCCAGCTGCTGAAGTGGGATTTTAGGAGGATACTTTGCATGAGAAAGGCAAGCAGGACTCGAGCACGGTCCTTCCCCAGGGAAGGCAAGGATGCAGCCCGCAGCAGGCAGGGAGGCAACCCTAAATCCACATTATTTAGGGTGAGAACAGCACACCTACTTGTACAGCAGCTGAACCCCATGCAACTGCTTCCATGAGGCTTAACACCACAAACAAACAAACAAACAAACAAAGGATTTAGTAAAATGCTTTGTTAGCGCTGCTTTGGACCCCCCAGCTGTGACACATGCAGTTAGATGATGCAATGTTAGTGCCAGTTCTTTCCAGGAGGTTTTGGGGTTTTTTTTTACAGTTTCCAGATATATGTTAAAGATTACAGCCAGGAAACACCTGACCCAGCTGGCTTGCAGATACTGCTTAAGTTAAATCTCTCCTCCTGCACAGGGAACACTCTCCTAACTGGATTATGGGAGCAGAACATCTTTCATATCACTTTTGGAAACACCATACTCAAACCAAAATGATTCCAGGAAAGTCAGCAAGTTTCACAGGTAAGTGTGATGCTCTGCCTGCAAATATACCTTAGAGCAGAGTTCCTCCATAGAGCATCACCCAAAACAGTGGGGATTAAATGTCACTGCTAGGCAAAACTACCTGATGTAACAGAGGAACCTTCTGACAAATCCCTCCAGTGCTGTTTGTGACATGGGGAGATTTAATTTTACGAATATGAAAATGACATCACTCATACACTCACAGGCTCAGACTTTGTTGTGGTTGTTGTAAGCAACTGTCCGGAGGAAAAGGAATTATTTGGCACATGTTCTTCCTCTTCTCCTTTTTCTAATCCTGACCAGAAAACAGTGAGCTCTATCAGGTTTTTATCCAGCTTGCAGGTAAAGGGTTACAGATTCTAGGAAGTATTAAATGCAAACTTTAAAGGATTTTATTTTCATCTACAGTCACATGACACCTTAATACCCAATGACACTAACTACAGTGTCTCATTAAGAGGTCATGCAAACTCCCAAGCTAAACAAGGCATTCTTACATATTTAACATTCAAATGCAGAAGCCAAGCTAAGCCATGGAAGATTGTAATCAGAAAAAAGCTACACTTCCTGATCCGCACAAAAGCTACAGGTAGGAAAAGTTCTTCTTCCTTTAAACTTGCAATGCTGCGCTTTCAAGAGAAACTGTTTACAGGGCATATTTTGCACTCTCTTTCATATTAGCTGTCAGAATAGTCTAATAGTTTTATCCTGAAAATATCTGATCTCACCTTCACCTGTTGTTGAGTCAGTATTGTTTTTATACTCAGAAACACAGTTGGCTCAGCAGAAATCCAAACAAAACAGTTTTTTAAGCCAATTCTATTTAAAAAGTAATAGTTTTAAAGATTTCTTAGTTATTGAAATGGTTGTGTTAGACTATGTGGGGTGAAGGGGGAGTTAATATGTCTTCAATGTCTGAAACGAAGGGATTTAGAACTCTTCTGACTTGACTTATACCATGAATTGCACATTGTTTCAGTCACTTCAATCAAAGTGTATTTTAATGGATGTGGCTTCCTCACTGAATTTACGTGATTTCTGATTTCCCCTCCCAGAATTTGGTGCATTTAAACAAAAAATCTTACAAAAGCAAATGAAAGGCAGATGGGAAGTATTACAGAGCTCCATAAAAGGAGAAAAATTTACAAAATAGGGAGTAAGAAAAAAGTCAGTTATAACCCAGTTAATCAAGAATTTAAATTACATTAAAGCATATCCATTTTCACATGGAGTGATAAAGTTTCACTAACAATTGCTGGCAATATTGCAGGAGTTCACTTTTTTTACTTGTGCTGAAGGATTTTTCCAGGGTACAGCATTAGCATTTTTATCACAAAGATCTTTTTCTCATCACAATTTTTCTTTAAACTGTAATTGTTTTCAGACAGTGTTCTAAATACTCAGCATTTTAATCCCTTTATAGGAATTTAGTTAGAGACTACATTCTACAGAGCTACAGAACCTATATTTACCAAAAGATCTCTCGTACATTGTAAGATTTCCACCCCTGAGGATTCCCACTGCACAAAAGCAGCAAGCAGTGTTTATTGTTTTACTCCTACAATGGTTGGGTGGTGATTACAAGCAATGTTTTTTTTCCTCAGTTTATTCTATAAAACCCATCTCTTTTTCTTCTTCCCACATAACGCTAGGGCATACTAAAAAGGCGGGGAGAATAATAATACTTACAGCACCTTGCTTCAGATAAGCTCTTAACTTTCTTTGGGAAAAAAAAAAAACAAACCTGTTTTATCATTACCAGTACTTAAAATAAATTTGAGAAAATTTGAACCCCAACAAGTTTACCAGTAGTACTTAAAAAAAATGAATACTGTCATTCACTTTCAAGGTGCCCACCTCAAAACATAGTAGGTCTAATGTTGAGAAGGGCCAAGACCCTAGTATGGCTAGTATGTTCAGCCTGAGACATTAAAACATTTTATATCAAACTAATTGTACGTCTAACCTCCCAGCAGAGGAGCTCACAACTGCACTGGTGGGAATATAGCAAGAAGCCACTACACTTTAAAAGAACTGTTCTAAATTTGCTATAACTGACCTCTGAACTTAAATTATTTACAAAAATCTATTTAGAAACTCTTGTAGATAAGGAGTTTATTTGCTAAGCTAAATTTAAATCTTAAGGGAGTGAGGGGAACGCACCAGCTCCCAAATAAACAGCCATACTATTACACAGGCTTTCACTGAGGAGGAACATGGCACCTGACATGCTAGGAACAGCCTGCCATGGGCAGTCTCTTTTAAGAAATGTTTGTACAAATTGGGTGTGTCGTGGTAAACCAGCACTTAGTAGTTCAGTAGTTAAATATGTTGAATGTTAATTACGCAAAGTATCTTTGTGGGGTGGAAGGTAGGACAAACACTAAAGTTACTCTGTGACCCGAAAGACAGACTGGCCATTGAATGAGAGAGAGCAGTAACTCCTTTCCTAGAGAAAGGAATACAAATTAGGCATTTGCCATCTAGCTCTCTAGCAGTTCAGGTGTTCTTTATAATCACAATTTTACATTCATTACAGGAATTTGTACTGCTTTAGTTATTACTCTTTTTCCTAATGAAATAATCCAACCTATTCTCTTGCTTTGTCACATCAACATAAAGTCAAATGCAGTGTTGTTTCATGGAGGGGGCACACAAATCAAATAATTCCTGCTCATAAACAAGAAAAGAAAGGGGTTCTTGGAAACTGAGATTATTGGAAACCCAAGAGATATTTTTTCACTTGGATTTTGAGGGAAGTCAGGCAAACGTAAAAATCAAAACACTACCAGAAGTTTGGAATAGTTTTCTCTCTACCCCAAACCCAGAGCTAGGACAAACATTGGTCAAAAGCCAATCCAGATCTTCCAAAAGGCTTTCAAATCTCAGGAAACTTGTACCAGATTTAAGGCTAATACTGAAAATCATCAACCTGATGATTTTTGCACAGTTCTAGGTAGGTGGGAAGACAGAACAAAGCGAAGGGAACTGCGGCTTCCTTGGAAAGCCCAGTTGAAAGCGGTCACTGTGCAGGGTAAACATTTGTGAGTACTGAGGCCCTTCTCTAACCACACAGTTGGTTGTATGTGATCTCAAACAAACTTACTTAAGGTAAGTATTTGCTCTCAGGCTTTACTGAATGAAAGCCAGGGAAAGCCTTTCTTCACGTCTTTCAGGAAGGGATGGTCTTTTGCTATGTTTGCACAGTATCTAGTTAAACACTGCCTCAGCATTGTCTACATCTTCCACTGGTACCATTTCACAAAAGACTTGGGGTGGGGGGGACTCAACACACACAACCCCCTGAAACATGATGAAATGTAGCCAGATAATAAACATTTGTTTGGAACTTATAATTCCTCCTTCAGACCCTGTTTATCTGAGGATTATATATCGTCACCTGCCAGCAGAGTATGCCCGTGATTTCCACACAACAAAGTTGTCATGGGAAGGGCATGGCTAATGCAGAGCAGGAGGCCAAATCCCCACTGCTCCTTAACCAGGAGCACTTCAGTTAGCATCTGATCGTGCTAGAGAAGTAAACTTCATGCCCAAGCAATGATACATGGAAATCATTGATTTTTGCTGAGCTACAGAAGAGTTGTGGAAAGCAGGATGAAGCAAAGGAGAATAGGTATAAAGCATGATGTAGTTTTTCTTACTGAAAGTCTGATATCAAAATGGACAAAATAAATGAGTTTTGGTAGAAAGGTCAAAAGGGATTATTGGAAAGGGGGGGGAAAGGCAGCAATTTTCCTGTGAGCTCTCCTCTGAGTCACTTTCACTTAGACATATGGAGGAACTTTAACATTTTATTAAGAGCCGAGTACATTGTTTGGAAACTAAACATTTAATCACTTACAGCAGGAAGCAGGGAAAAAAGGGCCAAGTTCTCTTTTTTGTGTGACATTTTTCTGTCTGCGGTTTTTATACAAGTTTATTTAACTTCCATTTTTTCACTTTAACCACAGATGTTTGCTGCAAAGCCACAGATGTTTTCTGGTTAGAAAAATATTTCTGGTTGAATATTCTATTATTAGGTCACATAAGTTACTTTTCCATTTGGGATAGCGAGGAATAAGCCATCTCCTTGGGGCTTACTTTTTTTTGGTGTTACCAACAGCGCCTGGCTCAACTTTGCATCATTTCTCAACTATTTAATATAGTTGTATATCTCTATTAAAGAGCAGTTAACTGTCTGATTTTATGTAAACAAGGTCCAATTGCAAGGTCCAAACAAGGTCCAAGGCAATCTGCTTTCCTAAAAGAGCTGAGTTACAAGGACAAGAGTATCCCATGTCAAGAAGAACACACACCCAACGACTGAAAACCCTTTCAACCTGAAGTCTACCCTGGGAACTTTTCACACTGGCTCCAGTGGGAATAGTATAAAATCCTCACACTGTCAACAGAGACCAGGGGAAAAAGAAATAGACCAATGCAAGCTGTGCCAGTGCTACCCAGCACACTGCTGCTAGCAGAAAATGACAGCATGGCAGCAGTACAGGTTTGCCTGTGCTGGACACAAGCTCTCCAGACTATATCAAAACAGACTATTTCACTTCTGCCTCATCTCCTGTGCTCAGGACAGGTGCATCTGGATGTTAAGGCACTTTGCCCAGGCAGGTTGGCATTAATGTCCTCGTACGATACACCCTGATGCAGAGTCTCTGAAAGCAGCTTTCAGGCAGGAGAGGCAGGGAGTGTCCCAAATGAGCCACATGGAGCCACACTGCCACAGTCCTGAGGACCTGTCAGGCTGTGGGTCTGCTCCTCCTCTGACTGCCTGTATTTACTGCAATGACTGTATTTATTGACTGGGGTGTACTTATTACACTTACTTCCCCCTTCATCCCACAGCCACTTTGCAATGGTTTTATCAGCAGTAGATTTGGGAGTGCCCAGCTTTATCTACCTTATTAAGCACCTGAGCTCTGTACAACAGTTGAGGATGCAGAAAGCACCACCTATGCCCTGACACAGCCGCCCAAGGACTTCCTCCTCTTCCTTCTGGGCCGCGCCGGGCACTCCCTCCCGCAGTGCAGCAGTGCAGCAGTGCAGCAGGGGTCCTCCCCGACGCCCACCATGCCAGGGCACCTCCCAGCTCCGGGACTGCGGCCTGCAGCCAGCCCCTGGGCTCCCTTGCCTGCTGCTCCTCTTGCCCAGCTAGCAAATCCACACTGCTCCACATTAGGGGCAGTTTCTTTCCCCCAGGAAAAGTGTTATCAGCTCTTACTCCTCTGATGGTACGCAAGCTTGATAGTGATGGCATTTGCATGATTTTAACACTACAAATTTCCACGGAGCTATTCTGCTTCTCTACTTCTGATCTACTCATAGTAAAAGCAGTGTAAGTCCCAGGTAAATTCAGGCTTTTGAAGTAAGCTGCCAGTCTTGTTCACTTACAGCTCAGTGGAAAACAAGCTGCTACTGTCAGCTGTCAGGAACCTGAATAAAGCTTTGTTAAGGGCCCCTCTATCTCTATTTTTGGTTTGGGTGTGGCATGGAAAAAACAATATTTACCATCTCAGTAGCTGTGCCCTTTGTGTATTTGTTTTCATATTCTCTTTCCCCATGTGAATTTAGCAGATGTTGCACGGCTTGATATCGGCCCTGCATTTGTTGTCGGAGTACGTGTATGTCTCCACTGAACATTAGTAACGAATAGGCAATGTTTGTGCAGCAAAGACACAGATTCAACTGCCAGGCACCGTTTCAGAGGCAAACATGAATAAAGACCAAAAGTACCGTAAGATTTCATTTGCAATGTAAATGAAACAAAAGCTACAGTCATCAGCCCTGAACTGAAGGCCTCCAGGGGCCTGAGAAGCTACAGCCGTGTACAGTGTCCAATTTCTGTCTTTAACATCTCTTTTTAAATTAAAATCACTTGGGAATATTTTCCATTGCTTTGGATGAATGCACACAGGTTGCTAAAAGCCTAGTCCATATTTACCAATATACATTAAAAACTAAGGCTCAGTGCAATTATCCAAGTGCAATTATCCAACTAATTACCTTCTATAAAAACATTTCCATTCACTTTATGTTTATATAGAGTACAAACATACAGATTTGCTAATGCACAGATGATCAAAAAACCCCAAAGACAGTTTAAGAAAACAGAGCAAAGCCAAGGACAAAGAGCTAGAGGCTAGGGGAATGCCTGCTTGCTGCTTTCACAGCCAATACCAGCACCCAGTATTCATCAAACTACAGCCTTAGCTTTGTTTCATTTCTCTGCCATCCTTCCATGATAAAGCTTTACAGCGGTACCACCAAAATCAATGCAGCTGGACTTGCCTCCTGGAGAGAGTGAGAGCGCACCTATTTAGCTCAGAGCACATAGTTACCCACATTTTGCCTGTGGGGGAAGGCCAGGTTCAAGAAGCAAGGAGCTATATCAGCCCCATGGCTCTGTGCAGGAGGCAGAATTTGAATCCAAGTCTCCCAAACGCTCTAAGAGCCAAATCTGCCTCTAGAGCCCAACACCCTTTAAAAATCCAACCCAGTGTCAGTAACTTTCTTGCCATGGGGCAATATGTCAGACTGGCCAATAAATAAAGTTCTAACACACAGGCAGCAGGTATTTGCTTTATGATAGAGAACACACCATGGCACGAGCTCTTCAGAACAAGGAGTTCTGCTGGAAATGTCAGCCTGTTGTTAGCATAGAGCATCATGAGCAACTCCACTGCCAAAACACAGTCCAGCAAGTCAGACTTAATAGTGCAATTTTCATTGATAATTTTGGTGAATACAGACCATTATTTTGCACAGGATTAAAAGAAAGAGAAAGAAGAAGAAGGGGGGGGGGGGGGGGGGGAAGGATTACTAAACTGGCTTGATGCCAGACAACACTAAGACTTTTAAGGCAATGAATACTTTTCTATAGCTTTCAAGTATTGTTCTACTGAGAGACTGAAAATGTTGCAAATGCAATCAAGATAAGCAATTCAATAATACAACAGAAATGCAGCTGTATTTCACTGCTATCTCACCATTACCATATCTTAGCCACATTTGGACCTTTTTAATGCGGTGGTCAGTACTTTGGATCTGCCTTGTTCTGAGAAATAATTATTGTAATTATAACACAAAACCTCTTTGCTCTTGTTCACGAAGTTATTGTGTCTTATCGTTCCCTTAGCCACCCATCATCACTCAATGTCTGTGAAGGAAATTGTTTTAAAATAACCAAATGGAAAAGTTCACCCGCACTCTAAACAGCTCTAGATTAAATTATCTCTATACTTTACACATTAATCTAAGTGCTGTATTTAAAAGAAAGGAAAAACCCTTTGAATCAAAATGAATTCATGTAAGAGAAAAAGTCACATCACATAAAAGGGTCTTTATTAAGGTATTGTATCAGAGTCTTTTCTTGAAGATTTTTGAGTGTGACTTTTAGTGTGTTCTATATTTTTCTGTTCTAAAAGGTTTGTTATCCATTTTCACAGTACTTTGTAACTATGGCCCAGATAATCCTCTGCTTTTCTGCTCTCTGCTGACTATTCTTTATGTGAAATGTTCAGGAACAATCAGGTAAAAAAAATGCATCCTGGTATGTTTCCCACACTTGTTATGTAGAAGCAGTACTGTGTAGGGGGAGCATCCTGAGCAATGAAACTGGGGGAGAGACACACACACACACACACACACACACCCCAAAAAAAGGGTGAAGGAAAAAGAAATGCATCAGGTGTATTAATATCTTCAGGGTATGTCTGATCTGAGAGCTGATACAGATATAACCTGATAAAGAAATTGGTTTATATGGCTTATACTGTTTTAGAAGGATTCCTATTTTTAGTGCATGTATTTGAACCTTCTCAAACATCCCCATAGCTGACTGGGTCTAAGTAGTTCTACTTACAGGCTACAAGATCATCTCAGAAATAACTGCCTGAGCCAGGCACACCATAGCCTTACCATTCACTGAAATACCAGGTTCTAAACATTTGGTGCCCCTAATGCTAGGCATTCATCTGAACTGTGGACCACCAATATCTGACATAACTAACTATATTACTATTTTGCTCACAAAATAAACCAACTCTACTCCTACAACACGTCAAATTCTTCTGCTGAGGAAATGATCTTCTTCAGGTATCAACTGTGTAAGGAAAGTTTGAGTTTGAGGTTTGTTTGTTTGTTTAAGATGAGCAAAGTCAGATTTTTCTTTCAAACTCACTGACTCATCTGCATCAAGTCTATTGTTCTCCAGGTTTTACATTTACTTCTCCCACTCCATTCTTCTGTATATGTCTTAGCCCAAACACTGTGCCCTATGCACAGCCTGATTCTCAGACCTGCTAGCAGCCATGAATTTGGGCAGGAGACTGAGTTGTTAATTCATGGTGCTCTCTTTCAGTCTTGCCAGGAAAACATATGTTTTGGCTGAACAATTAATTTATAGCATGTGCTTTGTGGGTCATACCTACTCCTCTGTGTAGGATTCACTTTGGGCTAGCAGTTACAAACCAATGTTTTAACTCTTGCAAACTCAAGCTATTTATAAACAGGTTTCAGTATCTTTTCCTTCTGTTTACATTCCAATTTGAAGATCCAGTTATAACTTGAAATCTTCCCAAAAGATTTTCCAGTCTGCCAGCCACACAAAATACAATTTTTTTCCTGTATCTACCTAAATTTCCTTTGAAACAATGAAACCAACATTGACTCTTTTCCCTGTGGGTTCTGTTTGTTCTTCAAGGAGCTAAAGTTTCATGTTTCTCCCCAAACCTGTTGAGTTGCCTTAACCTGTTAAGCTGCCACACATGTTAAATTGCCTTTGTCACACAATTTTGAAGTCTGTAAACCATTGATTCTTCTAATCTTATGAAATTATTTTCCATTCTCTGTATCACTCCAACTTGATGCAAAAAGACAAATCTGCAAAAAAATTGTTTCAAAAGACCTGTATTTGAGATGAGCCCCAGAAGCGTGGCTTGCTGCAAATCTGTTGTTTGCACTGCTGTAACAGCTGCATTAAATGAGTATTTGTTAGGATAAAGTAAACCTGACTGAATATCTCTGAAGTACGTTTAGGACAGATAATCCAGCAGTGGTATGCTCTCTGTGCTACAGGGCTTGTATTGTTCAGTATCATGCCATGAAAGAGCCTAGATTTGTATATTCTACTCTTGACATGAAATAAAGTTAATCATAGACTGAGATTTCTTTGTTCAGGAAAACAGATTTTTTTTTTCTGGCCTGTTCAATTCTACTTTACCTCACATTCCTACAGCCTGCAATATTATTCTGTCCACAGAGCTCACTGTGCAGTGCAGTGCTACAGCAGTTGAACAGTTCACCTAGATACTGGCACAAATTCTCTAACCCAAGGGCTGAGTCCATCAAGAGCCACCTGTTTTCTAATTTGGCCTTCTGTTTCCCAATCTGTGCAAGTCTCTATTGTTACTCTGCAGGATTTGTACTTTATTCAGGTTGTTTTGGTTTTCCTCATCTCCATGGCATCATCAGTAAGGAGCATAATATCCAAAGATACCATAAAAAAGCCTTTTGTGCTCCAGGAGATATACGGGGTTTCTTGAATAAGGCTCTGGAAACGTTGCAAAAGAAACTACATGAGTAAATATACTACCGCCCAGGAAAAGCCATGCTCCCTCTCCCAAGCAAATGGAAAGTTAACTCCATCAAGCCCTGCAGATTCCAGAGTCCTTCATCCTCAAAACTTCCTCATCACACAGCTCTCGCAGCATATCTGATAGAAGGAAAATTAAGTTTAATATGGCAAAGACCCCATTTATTTATGCCAAGAAAATCCCACACAATTTAGAATTAATCAATAGCACAGAAACCCCCTCCCACCTACCACATGGAGCCCAGTCTCCAAAAATCTGCAGTCTCTCTCTCTCTAGGGTGGTATTTGAAAAAAGCCTGTTTGTAGAACTAGCTTCACCCTCCTCCCATGCCACCTTCCCACATAAAGAGATCTTTTGCTACTTTCCTCCCATGGAAAAAATAACACACCTATGTAGAAAATGAAGGATAGAGCATCATAAAGCCTGGAAGCGCCTCATTTGAGAAAATCTTCCCCTCACTGAGCCAATACACTTTTCTCCCACTAAGAAACACTTATTTCTAGCACAGCAAAAAGCAACACAAACAAGAGTTAGCACTTGTGTCAGTGAGCCCTTTTGAAAGGCCTGGTAAGAAAAGTATGTCTGAAACAGAGCCTGGGCTTCACCTTTCTTCTTTCTCCACGGTTTTTTTTGCTTTCCAGGAGGCCTGAAGATCTCTTTATGGAAGCAAAGATTGCAACTGATTGCCACAAAGCTTTCCATGAATGGCCTTTTTGAAGCATCCAGGTGAGATGCCTGGAAGACTCTGCAGTGTTTGTTATTCACAGCGTGCAATTCCCCAGCTCCCATTATACTTCAGGGCTTTTGCCCTCTCCTTTCCTGCAGGATTTCCTCATATAAAGAGGCTGTAGGTGCTTTGCCTCTGAGTTACTTTCAGTTTTTTGCAGTATTTCCTTGTTTGTGTTACAGCAGCACCTACAGGCACCAGAATTGACAAAGGCCCCATTGCCTAATAAGACATATACTATTTAAACCTTTATAGATTACCTAGATGGTTCCAGACTGGATCCAGACTTCTGGCACCTGCTTACTTCAGGGAGAATAAGGAAGCATAATCCAATCCCATCTTGCTTATTAGTAAAGAATACACTATTCCTGAGAAATAAACGCTCTGGGTTTTAATCCCTTTAGATTTAGGAGGCACTTAACCACAGGTACCTGAAATCCCAAGTGATGGGTGACATCATGATGAGGTTATTACACAACGTGTGGTGGCCACTGCCTCACGTGGCTTTGACAGCAGTGGGTTCTGGTGTCTGTCCTGTGCATGAGGTGGGCTCAGAGCTCACCCAGAGCAGCAGGGACTTATCAAGGAAACACCAGGTTTGTGAACCTTAAGTTGCTTTATACAATGTGGCTGTCAGGCTGCCTTGCTCAGACAGAAGGGTACCTGCCACAAGCATGCTATTGTCAAGCCCAGTAACACGACTTTAGACAGCTACACAGATTTTGTGGGGCAAAATCTTATACATAATATGCACTAATATCCCACACAGCTAGGTAGGGCCTTTGGGAATTGTTCTGTGGTGATGTGGCACTTGACTGCTGCCAGAGCTGGGCTGGAGCTGTGTCCCACAGACCACTCCTGCAGCCCACCCACCACTGGGGCAACCGAGAGCACAGGCAGGCAGCGCCAACAGGAAAGCCACAAACAGACTGCTGGGTGTTAGTCAGGCCTCTTAATCAAAACTGTCCTCCCCAATCATTGCTCCACCCAAACCACACAGCTAACTGCCCTAATGTTTGCCACCTGTTTCCTCCTTCTTAGGCTGTACCTATGGAGACATCCTTTTCCTAAGCCCAAATCCCCAAGTTGCCACACTTCTTTCATGTCTGTAAAAATTTCTGAAAAAGTAATAAATGAAAAAAAAAAAAAAAAAAAAAAATCAGGGGATCTTTCAAAATAGCTTGAGCCAGCAAGCTTTGTTTCTTTTATACAACATTATGTGCAATGTGTTCCTTTCCAGAGGCAACAACAGTGAAGAGTTTCCACTCCCCTCTCGCCAGGCCCCACCGCACAGGCTGCAGCAGTGCTGGTGTTTTAAGACAATGTCACAACAGCACAGGCATTGCAAATTAAACAGCAGGCTTGTTTTGTGAAGTCCCTTATTGGTTTCTGACTATTAAATACCACCTTTATAAGCAGACTCCTTTGTTAGAGGAAGAAAGGAGGAAATCAGCAGAGAGCTGCCTCTCTGTCCTCTTACCTCTGGGGAAAACTTCTCCCCCCTATTTCTGGGGGCCACCAGATGCTGCGCTCAGAGCCAGTGCCCAAGGGGACACCTTCAAGACACCCTCAGCTCCAGCTGCCTTAGGACAATGCATGGTTTCAGCGTGTGTCTGTCTCTGGTTCACAGGCTCTCACCTTATGGGCTCAGATTAAGCTCTAGACACAGCAGACTGTTGGGTTTTTTTTCAGGACTTCTCTTCAAATTAACTTTTTTCCTTTTCAATACATACAGCACAAGCAATAGGTGAGAAAAGGGCCATCTCTTGGCAGCAGTTCGGCATCACAGAAATTTAGTTGTGACAGGAAACTACACCACAAGTCACTCATATGTCACTTTTGCTGGAAGGAAGTTTTGCTACAGAGAAAATAAAAATATAAGTTTGATACATTTAAAGGATTTCAAGAGGTAATATGCCAAATAGCACAGTGTGAAAAAGCCTTCTTTTCTGTAAAGGACAAAAATATCTTATTCCTTCAGACTGCTTCCTCACCTTATCACAATGAGCCATGTAGACTGAAACTTGATCAGATAGCAGAAGGGCTAGGAAAGCACCAGCTACATTTTTATGCAGATTTGCCAGTCCATCCTAGCTGAAATTAATTCTGGTGTCTTTTTGACATGAACAAGGTGGGATTTGATAGAATCTAGCAGCTATCTGGGTCTCCATCAGCATCTCAACCCCTTTCCTGTCGCTTCACCATCTCATCTTATGAGGACTGTGATCCAAACTGGTAAAGAAGCTCAGTTCTTTGGATATCAAACCGGCAGCCTGACAAGGAGCACAAAAACTAAGCCTTGATGGTTTTTTGAGGGGTACAAGAACCTCAAAGCTCTCTCAAATAGGGAAAGACCACCACAAAGATCATCTTATAAAGTTAAGGGGGAAATGGTCTTTTCACAGATAATTTTAAAAAGAAACCACAAAAAAAAGAGTGTGTTTTCTCAATAGGAACAAAGCTACATTTTTTGTGGCTTCTGTAAACCAGACTTACTATTCCCCACTCATCCTTATTACCACATGCCATTTGAAAAAAATATATACAATAAATGTGAATGTCTCTAGATGTCAAAATGTTGGGAAGCGTGTATGGTGAATCACCACAACAAAAGGCCTGGAACACTGCAGTGCAAGGGACAGCACAGACCCTTACGGGCTCCAGTGTCCCTAGGCCATACAGATATCCCTGCCACTAGGACCTGAGAAACAACTCAAATAGTTGAGGGGGGAAAAAGTCCTTATTATTGGGGATAATACTCATTTTTAGTTCCCATAGATTACTTAGGTCCTCAGTTAAAGGTGACTGGTAAAAGAAAAGCAGTGCATCAATATTGGCTCTGGGATGCATAACAGAGGTCAAGATTTTAATTTTAACTGATTTTAACATTAAAAAACTAGGTTTTGTCAAAGCTGGGGAGCCATCCATTGTGAGAATCAAAGCACATGACTGAAGGACTGATATCAGACATATCTGATTACACTGCAGAAAAAGGAAGTCTTTGCTACAGATTTAACCATGCTCAGCAACTCCAAAATTTAAGTAAAGCTCATTCAAGATGTGATACATTGCATTTGTTAGTGTAAAATCAAAAGGAATACTGATTAACAATAACCTTTGTGTTGTCTGCTTAAAACCCCAGGAATACAAACAAATCACGCCAGTTAGTTAAGTTAAACCTACAAAAGAAAAATAAATAGCTGAATTTGAGACCTTCTTTACAGATGTGATCAAAGACTGCAAACAGTGAGGATATTCCCATCATTTAAAACTATCTCTTTGGTTTCAATCCTGCATATGCAGACTGCAAGTAAATACCAACACTGGCAGATCCCAAGGAAGCCACTCTCACACCAGGGCACTGCAGGGGTCCCTCGGCACAGGAGATGTGAGAATCCAGCCTGTATTAAATGCTGCAGTGGCACTGCTTCAGCTGCAAAACCATTGCTCAGAGCAGCTCACAGAAAGGCCAATGTGTACTACACACACAGCTCTAAAAAAAGTATGGTGTTGTACTGGCATAGTTATACTGAAGCAATTTTGTACATAAGAATGATGCGCTGATTTAAAATTGGTCTATTTTGATTAGTTTACTCTTGCTTCACAACAGTGCCATTTCTGTGGGCAAACAAGGCTTCAGTCTTAAGTAGATGCTTGGACTGTCAGTCTCATAGGATTAGCAACTTTAAATTAAGGAATAGGTTGCAAGAAAAAGTAATTTCATGCTTCAAAAAGAACTTCTATTTATTTCAAAGGCTTGGAACCTAGAACCATCACTCCATAATCTTATCCAAATGTTGATGTCATCAATGCATTTTAAAGCAGCTTTTAATTAAGTTAAATAAAGAAAACAGATGTTGCTGAAGAAATGCCCAGTAAGAATTTCTATTTCTAGATAAAACTGCTTTAAATGCATAACCAATTCTGCTAACTGTGGGATGTGATGCACACAAGTGAGTTTATAGGTGTTTAGTGAGAGTTTTGTGCCATTTAATATGTCACTGTGAACAGTCAGCACAAAGATAATGATAAATATAAAGAGTGGGCCTATAACCTCCACTTCTTCTAATTAAAAATGTATATAAATTGCATAAGTCATATCCAGTAGCATTTGCTCTGGGCTGCAACAGCATTTACTTTCCTTCTAAAAAGTTTCATCTGCCCCAATCGAAAAAGTCCTTTTTCAGTTTTCTTAGCTCAGATGAGCATACACAGAAGGCAACCATTCAGGAAACATTTTCTATATCTAAACTCTGTCAATTAATGGTGCTGTAAACCAAGTCCCATCCAGGCCATAACATGATCTTAAGGAAGTTAAATTGTATCAGTGTGAAAATCTGTAGCAGAAAGGAAGAAACAAAAATTAGGTCAGTCTAATTGAATTGCAGTAGCTTGTCTGAAAAACACCTTTGCTACCCACTTTGAAAGGACCTTAGAGACCACATTAGGGAAATGTTTTCATTTTCAAAATCTTCATTACTGCCTGCTTTGCCAAGATGACTTTCAAAATCTTCACCTTTGCTACTGCCTGCTTTGCTCAGAGGACTCACTGCTGATACATCCTACTGAGCTTTTATTTGGCTGGAGGATGAAAATATTGCTAGCATTAAAGCTAGAACTTTCAAATGGACCAGGAGAAGCTATCTTCAGCAGGATTTTATGTGCCTTTTAGGCCCTTATGTACATATTAAGGTTTATAAAAAATGCTTAATTTTCTCACCCAGAGGATGTACCCTAACTGCAGTCTGGTCTTGGTCTGTTTTATGCAGCATGCTGCCTGCACACAAACCAGAAGGAGAAAAGGGTAGAGCTGTTGACCACTTTGGCAATGGGGCTTTCTGGCCTTTGGGGACAGCTTTATACCTCTCTCGCACAAGTTGAGCAACTTCAGGAAAAGCAGTAAGCCTTGGGTAAGCCTCATACTAACACCTCACCTCACTGACACCAGCTCCAGCCTTGGCTCTCCAGCACTAGGTGCTCCGGAAGAGATGCAGATGCCAGGAAGCTGTCAGCTAAACTCCCCTGGACTGCAATCCCCATCCCCTAGATGTGACAGGGGTGTTCACACTGTAGGTGCAAGTTGCAGAAAAAAATATGTCTTATTTTGAGCATATATTGTTTACATTGGTTAATGATGTAAGATGAGCTACATAAATGTATGCCAACTATAAAACAAGGATCCATCCATTTGTTCCACTCAGTATCCTATTTCCTAAGCAAGAGGAAACCTGGCTCCACCCTCTCAACAAACACTCACTTTCAAAAGGAGGATGTACCCTACCAAAAGCAGGAGAAAGAAGCAGCAGCCACTGTGACTCACTTATCTTTCTAACTAGATGAATGTACACTATTAAAAACTAACTCGGATAGTGTAGGGCTTTCCACACACTAACCACAGCAAGCAGGAATATATATATATATATATATGCACATAACAAAAGTGATGGGGAAAACCTGCTCCCAAGCCTGTGTTTGCTAGCACTGAATATTCAAAATGTCACCTCAAGCACCTCTATTCCACATTGGTTCATCCTTTACTTGTGTCAGTGTAATATTCACACAAGTACGAACTATAATGAACAAGTCCCACTCTGAAGTTGGGGCCTTGAAGGCTGCATATGTTATCCAAATATATAAGTGAATGCTAAGCACATTGGGATTCTTTCAACCACAAATCTACGTAATGACAATTATTTCAAATGTTGCAATAGGAGAGTCATGTTCAACTAATTATAGCTCAGAACATTTTGCTACTATGTCTACTTGAAAAGAAATACTGTTCCTCAGTTTCCCAATTTTCATAGCCTTCAGCAAAATACATTTCTTACCTCTATTAGCACAATCTTTATTAATAAGCCATTTAGATAAGTTAGTTTTTGAGTGAATCTCTAATCTTCTGACAGGATTATAGACATAATGTGTTTCCTCAAGAGATTTTTCTACTTACAGAATCAGTCTGCAATCTTCTCACTGTCTAAATTGTAGCCCATGATTTAATGTCATCCACTTCCACATCCTCAAAGACATGAATGGAGGGAATTTCTACAGGTAGCTCCCTGGCTCTTTGCTGACAGAAGAGCTTATAAGCTTATGACAGTACACCACACTCTTCAGAAACCTTCATAAGTTTTGTAGCTAAATTAGGTGTTGCTTTGTCACCAGTGCCTGAATGAAAATAGTCAGAGACTGGGAGATGACTAGGTGTCTGGGAGTACCGCTTACAGAGCCAGGTCCTAAACAAGGTAGCTGCAACCCAGACAAAAGCTGGCAAGACTGGCTAATCACATGGATATATTTGCATCAGGCAGTGCATGCCACATCAGACAGTTCTAATGAAAAAGGTAGTGGAAAGAGAAGAAAGACATCCACAGTACACACGTGTCCCCTTCCCCTCCATTAGTAAATACATGATTTTTTTGTAAGAATAAAGACAACACAAGCTCCCCAGTAAGTGCAAGCAAAGAAAAGATCCACGGCAGGTCTTCAGAGAGGGTCTGCAGGGAGCAGAGCATCAGGGAAACAGTGTGAGGTCACCTTTACAGCAGCACATCCTTGGCTCTGCCCAGCTGTAAGCCACCTCTTACTGTTAGGTGACACCACAGCATTATAACCAGGCACTGAGCCTCAGCGTTTTCCAGTACAGCACAAAAAGGCTGAAAACAAGCCTTTCCCCCAACGCATCCCCATGAAGCTCCGGACCCAATGCAGAGGTAGGTTAAACAGGTTAAACAGCTAAAAGCTGCCATGACTTGCAGATAAGGCCCTGCCTTTAATTTGTCAGATGCTTCAGCAATCAAGGAATAAAACAACACAGAGCTGAGTCTAACACTCAAGTACAAATGATTCACAGTCCAGCTTTTACCAAGCTTAAGGACCACACCAGTTTCTTTCCATTGGAGGAAGGCGCACTGCCATGGAGAAGACATGGTAGAACACGCAGCAATGAAGGCTAAACCGCAATAAATTTCAGTTCACGTTAATATGCACTGTGAACCCTGGTAAAAAGGAGTAGAAGAAATGCAGCCTCTTCCACCTTCCCTACACTGAAAATCACCTTATCCAGTAATGAGATAAGGCCAACAGCTGGGATGATGATTTGCTTTTTCAGCTATCCCTACATAAGACCCCAGAGCATGCAACACAGCCTTTACACAAAGTTGTGATGATGAAATCGGGCTGATGAAGATTTTTTACATGATAAAATGCTGCCAGGTATAGCTTTAATAATAAGAAATTATTAAAGTCTTTTGATTAAAGCTGTTATATATAGATGAGAAAGCTAAAATATTTATTCTACAGTTAAATGAAAAAATGTTCTCTTATAACAAACACAAAGACCTAGCGCACCAGCCACCCAGTGTCTGGCATTCTTTGTGAACACTTCCCAGAATTAGTGATGTCAGTGTCTGGCCAGTACAGCTATAAGTGTGTTAAATATTTAAACTTAGAAAAGAAGCAGCATTTTTTGACTGGAATTTTTTATGGATGTTCTTGTTTTGGCATGACTGTTTAAAAACCAAGGATCATGGATCTTGTCAGGATATGAGCATGGATGGGGAATGGAAGAGAGGTCTGAGGATTTTGCCTGATTAATATGTGCAGTGGCCTGCACTCTTAACACTCACTCTGAATCTTAAGTTCCAGATAAATATTCATAAATGTACTCACCACAGGTCTGGTAATGTTGTTCAGAAATTTAGAGGCCTGATTCTCCTTGAATCCCCAGGTAGGTCCTGCCCAAAAACTCTAAGCAACAAACAAAAAAACCTAACAAAAAAAAAAGCTAGAATTGATACTGTTATTACATCATCACAGGGTTCAAGCAATCATAGGAGAGTGGATGCCATTCTGCACCTAAAGTTTTCAGAATGCTCTCACACCTGTAGGCAACACAGGGAATATAAAGCAACATTCAACCATTTTTTCAGTATTTTCAAGCTTATTCCTGAGTATTTGAATAAAGCACCACTGTTTTCCAACTTACTTAGAGATTAACTCCACATCTCAGATATGCACACTAACCAAAAAGACCCATCCATATAGAAGAGCTCAAATAATGCTCTGAATAACTCTTTCTTCTAAAAGAAGCTGCATTTCTCAGTATACATTTTTCAAAGTCCTCTAGCTGTCTAGAGCAAAATCCTACACTGCATCATAGACTAAAGGGAAAATGTAACCATCTTTTTATATAATATAAAGACCAGGGAACATTCAATCAGATCAAAAAAGGGACTAGTTCAGAATGGAGCAAACAAAATAATTCCTCCAGCATAACCAGTCTGGGCAATTGCTATCTATAAATTTGTTACCAAGGGAAAGAGTATAATAAGGTTTCCATAGAAAACAACAAACACTATCCAGCATCACAAAAGTGAATATGATAATATCAAATATAAGTTTTTTAAAAGTACAAAGTTTTAGGAGAATATAAGTCTTCAAACTCAGAGACTTAAGCCATGTTTGATGTGATGTAAAACTTGCATAATACCAGCTCCCTGAGGGGTGTTTGCACAACTTCTTCTGAGGTATCTGATGCTGACTACAGCACTGAACTGGGGTCTGATCCAGCCTGACAGTTTCTGTCTCTCTTTATACATAATAAGGTAGAATTAAAAATACAAGAAAAATCAAACAATGCAGAGATATTCCTGATGATCCATTGCAGGGACAGTTTTAAAAGAATAAGCTTTTTTCCTTTTTTTTTTTTTTTTTTTTTTTTAAACAGAGTGGCAGGATAAATCAACTTGGTTTTTTTTTGTATTATAATTAAATTTCCAATCATGGAGAACAGACCAAAAAAACCACTCTTTTTGTTTTTCCCTAGAGTTTTCTGTAGCGGCCATTATTAAAGCCTTTGTTGAGCAGAACTCAGGTGGAACCAAGAAAACAGGAGCTAACCTGCTGCTCCTTTGTGGCTCTGATCTGGGTGTCCAAAGAACAAGGATTTGTTGCAGTCATTGGCTTGGCACCTGCCTGAGGCATTCAACTGTATCTAGCACAATGATGCTGGAAAGCTTTAATGAGTAAATACACAATAACATTTGTATGTTTACAGCATCTGTGAAAGGTGTGGGTAGGGTGATTCCTCTACTGTGTGTTTCCAGAGCAAGTCAAACCCATTAATTAAATTCATGCTCTTGTCCTGCCTTCAAAAGGAAAAACAGAGCTGATTTATGGGCACTGACAGCTGCAGGAACCAGGAGCTGGTTTTGCTCACTCTCTTCCCTTACCTAATTTTTAAGCATCTGGGTAGGTCAATTTCTCAGATTCTGATCATATGAAAGCCTGCATGTCCTCAGTTTCTACAAAGAAAGAAAAGGAAGCTGCTTCATGCAGAGTACAGTCTGTAAGACTGTCGTGGTTTCTTAGTACTGGCTGAATAGTATCTACAGGAATCGGGTACCTGAACGTCTCTGTGCCCAAGCAACTTGCAGGATGAACCTGTAAAAGTTCCCACTCATAAGACATTTCTTATCTAGTCATTATTTTACTTGTCCTGACAACAAAAACTTTAAAATGAGAAAGCAGTACCTGAGGAACAGTGCAATCTACTGCAACAAAAAATTCTCTTTTTAAAAACAGTCAGGGAAATTGCCACAAGTACTTTCTTCTAGAGGGAATATAAATGTCTCTGTATTGCCATAGCACATAGCGATATATGCAAATAGCAATATAGAGCAATCCTCCAGTATGTTCTTTTCTTCTAGGTTCTTTAAACAGGAGACAGATTGCTAGCATTTGGGGCTGAAATCTGGAGGTAAGCAATCAGAACACATTTAACAGCCAAGCTAAGAACAGGAAACTGTTACAGAAGTGGAAAATTTTGGTTGCTGAACTTTCACCCTAGGCTTCAGGGAGATTTTTCTAATAAAGAACCATACAAACATGGACACAGTATATTGGCACTGCATCACCTGCCCAGCAGAGCTGTATGCTGCTGCTGCAGACACTGCCAATAAAGACCAAAGCTTTCCATGCATTAATAAACTAAACCTGGGTGTTACATGTTTCATACCATGCTGTAGACCTATATTGACCTCTATGGAGTGGAAGCTTGGGCCAGATGAACTCTGGAGCCCCCTTTCAATTGATTATTTTATGATTCTGTACAACACTCCATAAAACATAAGATGAATTTATTTTGTTGTGATTCACAGTCCAGGCAGCAGAAAGCCTGCTGGGAACAAGGATACTACCATCTAAAACAGCTCACGATCACTAGTTACCAGGAAAAAATAGAAAGTAGCCAGCATGGTCTAATAAGTGGTGGAACAAACAGAACATAAAAATATCTCTTTCTGCCAGTGAGCCAAAGGGGCCTCACTAAAAGATGACTATGGTTAAGAACCTGTATCTAGACATAAATGGGCACATGATAATGGACTGCAAGATCAACTAAATGGACAGCGCCATCCTAAGCTGCCTTAGCTAACAGAAAAGTGGTAATTCTCCAGAAATCTCTTGTACATATTTGAATATACCACTTCTTACAGTCCAACACACCAGCAGCCTACGACATTTTCAGTTTATGGCAAAATGAGCACACCTCAACTCACACAGCTGGCAACTGGAAGTTCAGCCCATGCACACAGGACCTGGCAAGACCACAGAGCTCTTCCAGACAATTACTGCCTATTTTCAGCTGTGGATCAAGATCTCTCCTTTTGTCAGCTTGTTTTTACCACTCGGGAAACAACCTATGCCTTTCCAGTTACTGAGCGGGCTCTCCACAAATGGGGGAGATTAGTCAGATCTCAAAGAATTGTTAAATGGTGTTCATTCAAATGTTGACTGGTGCATGGTGTCTCAGTTAACTGTTTATGTTCTTCATGTTGTTATTGCCAAGTGTGATATTTACAAGGAGCGTAACGACAGAATTCAAGAACTAGCATGCTGATAAATACACAAAAAGTCTTGAAAAACTTTCTGAATTCATGAAAGATTGCTAGAATAACTAACCTCAACATGATTATATTTCCTAGGTACTTTTCGTGAAGAAAACTGACTATTCATTTCTCTTCCTCCTCAATTCCCCCAGTAAACCAAGACAGCTATAGTTACCTACATTTTTACTTCTCATCCCTATAGAGCCTAGGAGAGAAGTGTGCAATTTTACAGTTGAAAGATTATTTCTTCACTCCAAGCATTCACAGAAACAATTTAGGATTTTCAAATTCAGCTTTGATTTTACAAAAATTGTTCCTTTCATGACCTTGCAACAGAATCTTAAAGGCTTTGATTCCACTCCTAGCAAGGTCAACCACAGTTTTACCATCAACAAGCAGTGGGTCTACATTTTATACAGTATTCCTCATACAAAACATATCTCAGCTTGCCTTGCACAAAGAGCACATTAATACAACCATATGTAAACAATTACAGTGAAACACATGGGCAGAAACACAAAGAATGTATGGAAATCAGAGGTTTATTCCACTGAAATTTGAATTGAGATGAAGAGTTGAACTGATCAAAAAGACCCCAAAAAAGCTGTTGGGCAACAGAGTTTGCAGCAGAGAAAATATTTGAACAATACCACAAAAGCACACATGTGGCAAGGCCAAGGGTATTAGAGAAGGGAAGGAAGCTGTGAGAGGAATGCAAACCTCAGGGCATAAATTAAAACCGCTGTTGATAGCTGAACATTTTCTGAAACTGTCGGGAACAGCATGGAGTTCTAATACTTTTGACCAACGAAGGAAAACAAGTAATATCTACAACCTGCTGATCTTCAGCTTGGAGGACCAAGTTATGAATTCTGGAAAGAAAGAGTTAAACCCAGTTTTGTTTGAGTAAAACAATACATGTATGTTAGTATGTTAGTTCTCTTTGATCCTTAGGGTGAGGGAAGCTCCTTTCTTATGAAAAGTGCTGGTCCACGTCACACATTATACAACAGAGAAACTGTGTATGATGCCTGAAAAGTTCAGGGTGGGAGATCCTAATGGAGTAGGACAACAGGTGGATTGGAACGACAACTGTCAAGCCTGCATACAGAAAGCAGCACCCCACGCACTCTTCTAGCAGAGGACAAATATAACGTTAAAAACCCAAAAACCTAGAAAGGGATTCAACAGCAGCACTAAAAGGTAAATACAGAAATAACTGCTCAGTGTCCAAAAGGTTAATTTTGTCCAGCACAAAACACAACCAGGGTCTGAAGTGAACCCATGGTCTATGCCAAAGCAGGCTTAGGGTATTGCGCCTAGATTTTGACTATATGACTTTGAGATAGCATGTTTTTCAGCAACTAAATGAAATGGAAAATGCAAATAGGAGCTTCTGACAGCCTAATGATTTTGTTTAAATTCCAGGTTATTTTGGAATGTGAAAACTACTTGCTGCTTGGATCCATGACAACCATGTAGATACTATTCACTCGTTTTAACTATCTACACCAACATGGTAAGCCATATTCCAAAGATCAGGTCTCAAGTCACTTGTAGTTGTGTTGTGTAATAAGTTGGAATGACTGGGTGTTTAAGGCTTCATGTTTCTTTCTCAAAAAGAGTAATATAAAAAGTACTAAACAACATAAGCAAGCAGGATGTGGCAACATTCCTTGATTACAAACACTGTTTTACACACCAGACAAGTATTAAGTTTCCCAGAATATCTCAAAAGGGATGTTACTAAGCAAAGATGATAGTAAAAAGAGTATTTAATTAAGGTGTCTGAGTGTACTTTGCAGGACTAACAGCCTTGTTCCAAACTATCACCAAGCAGAAGAGGAAAAAGCTCCAAATACAATGAAAAGTGGATATTTTTAACTCAAGTTTAAGTACAAATATAGAATGGTTTATGCCTGATCCTGACACAGAAAAAATGAATTATTGGTTCAATTGAAAGCCAGCTTCTATACATATTCTTCCATTAAATAGTCAGCATTTGCAACTGGGTTTTCAGCACTAATTTTAACATTATAGGCAAACAGTTTCACTAATTCATTGCTTTTTCTTAAAGAAAAAGCACACTCTACTTTTGGGTCAAAAAGCCAGTCACATGCATCAGACAGAAGTTCACAGTGAAATCAGTTATCACTTAACACGATATAATGGGTAAGCTTACAATCTGCCAACAGCTGTGACTCCCATCAGCTCTCCTTTTTGGCATTTTCATTTTAAATTGCCAGGGAGTTATAGAAACATATTTCCTGGAAGATTTAAAATAAACAAACAAAACCCAATTATAAATTAAAAGAAAACCCTATAGCTAACCTACTACTTCAAAACTTGTAAAACAGACAAATGCAATTCACAGAAGATAAGGATCCACTGTAAGGTTTAGTTAAGCAGGCTACATCTTTTGCATTTGTTAAATAAAATCTGCATTCTTTCAACAAGGGGCAAGAGGCCATGGATTTTATTTTTCATTTTACCTTCATTGCATGCATAAATGTTTAGGCCATGACTTGCACAAAACAAGTAAGGACATCAAGACAGAATTATACTGTAAGTAAGATTAATTAGAGATTGGAACAAAAATTAAACGGAAGAATCTACTTGGTAACTAATAATGACAGCTATATGAAATAAGAATAGAATTAAGGTAAAAAGAGACACAGGACAACCCCAGTAAAAGGTTGCATAAAAACAGGAACACACAATGACTCATTCTTCATAAGCTTTATTATTTACTCCACCTAAAGTACTGACAGCACCTTTAACAGATGCACAGAAACACTCTCAACCCTTTGCAACAGTATAATAAGATTAAATAGGGCTATAAATCTCCAAAGTGCTGTACAAACATTAAGCTCTGAGAAGGATATGAAATGGTAGCATACAAGACAAGTTAAGTGACTTGCTGTAGGGCAACAGAGCAACGCAATGAATCAAGGGTTCCCAGGTTCTCCTTAGCAATGAGTCATATCAGATATCTGGGCCGCCTCAGTTTGCATTTAGTTTTCAGTCATATTTCAGGGTTTTAATAGAAAAATCTTCTAAATATCACCTATGGGTCAAACACTATGCATTGTTGTCTTCTTGACTTTGCAGGCCAACAGCAACCATGAAAATACCAATAGAGCCAAGGGTACTTTCAAACCTGAAAGCTAGCAGTAAAATTTTATGAGAACTTTTCAGAGTTCTGAAAAATATAATTGCAAGGAATATGTATGCAAAAAGAGCGTAGCAAAACCAGCAGCAACAGCAATAACCGTGAAATTGCCTTGTACTGTCCCTCCCCAGCCCCATTACCTATGGATGCTGAATTGAGGAATGAACTGCCTTGGCTTAGATCCTAGGAGAGTTCTGCTGAAAGGGATCTCAAGGCCAGTAAAAACCTCACTCTCTTAGAAGAAAAGCCTTGCAGGTTTCAAGAATGGTGCAAGCACAACTCTGTCTGGATTTGTGGCTTGTAATGTAAGCTGCACTAAGATTTTTCAAGTTATTGTCACTCAAGCTGAGAGATGCCGAGAATGAAAGAATGCACATGGCCCAAATTCTAAAATCCACAGCAAAATACATTGCCTGTTTCACAGAAATGAGCTCAACTTGGTGATTAATATTCATTACAGGTTTGTGTGCACACACAGATCCAATATAGGCATATGCCCACATTCCACTCACTACAAGAAATACAGAAAATATTAATATTTTTAAAGGAAAAAAGGGATCTGCATTGTTTCATTCTAATTCTATCATCTTATTAATTTATCTGTTTCTCTATAAATTCTTAATAGAAAACATTTTGCTGAATTTTCCATTTAGCCTGGAGCACACATATCTGAAAGAACAATAGCTTTACCAATACCTAGAATATTACTGGAATGCCAGAGGCATTTCTTAAGTTTCAAAAGTGTTTGAAAATCTGAAGGAGAAAGTTCTGACAAGCATACAGTAAAGGTAAAGTTTTAGCTGATACTATAAATATCCTGGCTCCCAGCAAAGAAAAAAAAGAAATCCCATAATAGTGCATATTTGAAAGTTTTCTAATTTTATTGTTAAAAGCATAAACACTTCACATGAGTCCTAATCCACTGTAAGAGGCAAGCTCATGCTCACTTTAAGCAGGTTAGCATTCCAGTTCAGCTCAAGGGGATGAGCATACTAAAGTGATTTGTTTGATCATTGTCTAAATTAAAAATTCACAATGGCACGAAGAGGAGGTTGTTATGTTTCCACATTGTTTGCAGTAGACAGCCTACACCTCAGAGTATCCTTCTTACTTGTGTAGGCACATGAAGAAATCACTTGCAAAGTGTTGTTTTACTGTTGCAGGATCAAGACATTTAAACCAAACCTTTCAAGCAGTCGATGGAGTACAAGCTGAAAGGTAGGATTATTTTTTTTATTCTCGTTATGTAAATTTAAAACTTACTGGCCATCCACTATTGTAACTTCAGCACTCCACAACAGAGAACTCACTGGATTATTTTTCTCTCTGCAGTACTCCACCATATTTTCTAATGATGATGCTCTGACACTACAAGCACTGGTAACAGAACAGGTTCTGAACTGTGTTTCCTTCCAACCCCTAATATTTCTGATGTAACAAATAAAAGCTTGCCAGTTTCCACTCCAAAGTTTAGAAAAAGATACTGTAAAGAATAAATACAGGAATACTAAGTTGACTCATTCTAAGTCAGTTAACACAGGTGGAAAAGGGCAGGAGAAAATGTGGAAATGCAGGCAAATGGTATGGGAAGAACAAGCTAAGGCAAGGGGGGGAAGAAAGAGGAGAATCGGAGGAAGGAGAACAAACTGGAAAACATAAGGATTGATTTGGCTGGAGAGGGAGAGCACGCTGACTTCTAATAGTTCCCTTAAAAAAAGCTACAGGTTATTCCATCAAATGGTCAAACACAATACCCTGACAATTTTAAGAAAGCTCCTTGATACATTTGTTGTTTGTTTTTTTACAGAAGAGAATCACTGACTTATACTAACTGCTTACGGCTTTATCCAATTTTCTTTGTATTAAGAGAGGCTGATGTTCTGAGCAGTACACCACCACCACCACAATACCTGCCACTAGCAATATTTCAGATGATATAAACAAATCAGAAGCATCTGAAATATTCAGGGCAAGAGGATTTTTGGGGACACAAAGCTACAATTGAATACCACAGCTGAGATCACATATCCTACCTGGCCTCAATCCTGCCTAAAGGCATATACCCAAGAAACTCCAATACCTATTTGAAGCAATCCCCACAGACATCCAAGCCTACTTTCAGAATATTTCTCCCTTAAGTAAAAATGTATGGCATACACTTAAAGGATAAAGGCCTGCTGAACTTCAGTAGTGTCTCTTCATGCCCATTTCCAAAAACTCAACGTGGGGGGTTGGGGAGGGGGGGGGGGTGGTGAGAAACAAAGCACTGAGCCTATCCACAAAACTGATGTGCAAACAAAAAAGAAGTTTTTAATAAGCTAGAATGCCAAAATTATACGAGTTAATTTGTACCATTTAGTGCACTTACGCTTAACTGTTGTTTTCATAAGTTTTATTATTTTCTCATTTTAACTTACAAGAATTTTACAACTCCACCTTATCTCCTTCCCCATCTTCCTCTACTCACAAAGTGCCTCTCAGATCACCTAAATATTCAAAGTCTTTCAACAGCATTTTTTAAAGGTTCTGCTATCTATAGCCCCCAAGAAGGCCATAAATTGTTTCTGGGTTTTCACTGCTGCACAGAACTCACAGGCAAATACAAGAGGCAACAGCTTCCAGCAGATGAAGGATCAACGAAGAGCTTGATTTCATAGCAGTGTACAGTATGCTGCTATGCTGCAAGCTAGTGGCAGCTATGTGATAGTGTACATGACATAATCACATAACATAGCTGGGAACCAGTCTGGCTTGCCAAATTTTTCTCACAGACTAAATCCTGTGGCAGTAGACTGCAGCCTTCATGCTCACTGTCTGATATTTTCCATTTTCCTAATGTCCCAAGTAGAATTTCTCATTGATTTCAGCATCCATAAAACTGATACAATAAAAATGAAATTATTCCGGGAGGCTACAAAAATAGCCTTTATATATATTCATATTATAGAAATATATAAAAGTATATATTCAGTTGAGAAACAATTCACATCTAGAAAATACTTCCATATTTAAGCAGGCTTATAGTCTTCAGCTGATTCTGCAAATGGAAGTCTAAGGAAAACTGACTTCTGAGCCAGAAGACAGAAAACAAGTAGCTCCACAGCCAGTTGTGCTGACATACAAAATTTAAGTTAAAGGATTTGTTTGCTTTCCTGTCAGTACTGCAAAGAAAATTGAACTGTGCAGTTTCTAGCTCGTTCAGCCCCAGAGTAATAAATATTCTGAAAGCCAGATTCTGTCCTTATTTGCATTCTCTCGGTCACCTCTGGTAAGGGTGCAGGAAACTAAGGCCACATCATGGTCAGGAGAGAATTTTTGCTTTGTATTTACATTGCCATGTGGATCCTACATTGCTACAGGAACTTAGGGACCACCATATCACTTCAAACCAGTGACCTGAGTGACAGCAATACACCAATTGTCAGCTCATTACCTGAGTTTAGTGCTACTTCATGTTTAAGTCACACATAGGTATTGAGATCCCCCAGCTATGCCTCATTAGGCACTCTAATGCATCAGTTTGCTCAGTAGCATTTCACACATGGTACCTTTGGACATAGCCAAAGATAAATCCGTCAAGGGCTGGATGCAACTGCAGACCCTGTCATATTGTTGTTTTCTTCAAATGTACCTTGCTGACCTCAGCATCTGCCCTTCCTCAAATTCAGCTAAAATTTCATTCTGATCTTTCACCAGGGACAGCAACATCTTTCAACTATTGCTATCTTTACAGACAGCTTTGACCTCTCAGCAACTGTTGAATTTTCTCAGTCCTCAAAATTTACCAAAGCCTTTAATATATTGATGGATCAAGCAGCATGCTTCTGTCCCCTCTCTCCTCTTTGAGACCTAAATTTATTGACTTCTGTAAAGTTAAGTCACCCTTCATTACCTCATCTTTCATCCAAAGGTTGAAATCTCACTTCTTCAGCTAGCCCTCTAGACAGAACTAGAAGCATCCATAAGAAAGCTATCACAAGACCTTTAGTTGTTTTCATTTCCTTAATATTTTAAAGATAGGTCTGAGAGACCTACTGGGGGAAACAAAAAAATCACCAGATTTTGAACTGTATGTAGTTTTTATGCCAGGAGAAATGGTTCAGCCATTAGGAAAAAAAGAAAGTGTGAAGAACAACAACATACATATACAAACCTCAGTGTTTCCAGTGAAATAGGCAACTAGTCAGAAATCAGGCAATGGAGGGACGCATCCAGATTTTTTTTAAGTAAACTGAAACGTCTCCACAGTTTTCAGTGTATGATTGTTTCTCAAGCAGGCACATGGAATATGGATGCACCCAGTGCAAAAGGCTCGTGGTCTTCAGGACGCTCAGACCAGGCCACTGAACAGGACTGAAATTACAGAATATCACTAAAGCAGGATAGAGCAGTTCAAACTTAGGTTTGATCCTCCAGCTAACACGACAAGCGGAAATACCTAGGACAGGCATTGGGTAACACCTCAAAGTACAGATATTTCTAGCAAGAAGCAGGAAGCAGCCTCTTGTGAAAGTACAAAATAGGAACTATATGAAAAGACAGGGAACAGACGAGTATTTAAATATTTCAGAAATTATTAGGAGCAAATAATAGCTTTTAACAGCTACACTAAAAAGATGTGAACGTGGAACAGAATTTCCAAATTATAGCTTTTATTTTTACTGCAACTTCTTTAGAAGCTACCTCATATTCTAAAATAAACATTAAAAAATAGAACTTGGACCTTTATGGCATACATCAATCACCATGCACTTTTCTTTCAGCAACCTCATACAATCAACTCAAACAAGTTCTCTGTGTGATGTCTTCCTACTATTCCCTTGAGAAGTCCCTGAGGCATAAGAGAAATGACCGTCTGAAATCCATAACCAGGACTTCAGTAGTTATATTTCCAAAGCTGGGGAGCAAATGAGACAATTTTACCAACAGGAAGAGAAAACTGCTTGGACTACCACAGACTTATTCCCTGTTTTAAGACCTTTTTATTTATCTATACATATATGTGTATGACACCTAAGAAGAGGTACATTTATAAATACCTAAGGAGAGGTACATCTATATAGAAATACAACCTTACAACCTAACCCAACACATCATTTCTTTATCACAAAGATTATGGCATAAAAATGACAAGCCGCTTCCTCTAGCTGAATCTGAGTTGTCCTGCAAGACTGGACAAATGAGGCAAATGAGTCACGTTTTTCTCTTGAAAAGATTTACTGCATCATATATATGACACACGTGAAGTCTCCACTGTCCTCAGGGAGGAAAGTCACAAATGAGCTTCCAATGCTCAGTTTCTACCCATACCACTGCTACGCCAGTGGGACCCTGATTCTCTGTGGTAAAATGCCTAGCTAGCAGAAAAAGAAGTTATCCATATGGACAACCTGTCCTCATTCAAGCTTCCATTTCACTAAGCCCAAGCCAATCTATTGTATATCCCACAGATGTATTACATGCAGTCAGGGTAGAGCCTTTTGAGTCAGGAAAATAGGGCATCTTAAAGTATTTCTTATACCAACTCCTACCTTTAGCATCCTGGTGACACTTCAGTGAATTTTAAGTGCCCAAGCCCAAAACTGAAATCCACAGCACTCTCTGGAAGTCCACAGACACTGCATTTCCACCCAGGTGTCTAGCTGACTAAAGCTCTTTTGATGGACATACCAGAGCTCTCACCATCTTGCCAGGTCTCAGCAAAATATCTCCTGCCAAGTTCATCTGGGAATTGTAAAATAAGCAGACTATTTGTATTAGGAATCAGGAAAGGCTGTCCAGCCAAAGATATAATAGAACAGGGAGTCCAAGTTAAGAGCAAGGATTTATAATCAATATCCACATGCATCTATGCCCGGAGGGACAAGGCACTTCAGCTGGACACCCAGCCAATTCTGCTGAGAGCTTATGAACCCCCTGCCCTAAGGTGTGACTACACCAGATTTCCTGTGGCCTGAAACCACATGGTGTTGCTGAGTCTCCAAAGCCTGGCAGGTGCATTAAGGCCACATCTCACACAGACTAAGAACACAATGTTCAATCTAAAACACAGCAGCCACAGCAACTCCCAGTCAAAACCACAGAGGAGGCAGTGATTATTTTACATAGTATTGAAAGGGTTAGAGAATGCCCTCATAAATTAGGAGCCCTGGTTCAGTTTGACCCTCAGCCTCAAAGATATGCCTCACAGCTATCAGTCACGTCCTTGATGCCTTGCTGTGAAGAAGGCTGCTGAAGCCTGCCACTGGGAAGGGAGCTGTTCCAGGCAAAGTGTAAGCAAAGGATCCTGTGAATTGTAGCCCGGTGGCAGCACTACCTCAGGCCCTGATTCTAGAGCTACTTCTATGTTAAGTGTTTTAAAAAGACATTGGATACAACCAAGGTTTTTCAGACCAAGGGTTGGAACCCAAGAATCCGTTCTCCAAAGTGCAAAGTTGCACAAGATTGCAAATAGACACTTTAACCTCCCAAGAGAGATGAGATTTCAGATACAGTCCCTCTTTGTTACATAAAAATTGGCTATAACTATTTTGAGGCTCCAGCTGTTTTCCCAAACACAGATCCCCAGTTGGGCCTACCCTAACACAATTACTGAATCAAATACAGTTTCTCTACTGATTGCTTCTTTCACACATACATGACCATCTGCTTATCATATCCATTTTTTGCCTTGTCACACTTTTAGACCATGCATCCCTTGGGAAGGAGCGCATTTCTATGTTTGCCTCTGAACAATATGGCCCTAAACATGATTCAGGGTTTTAGGCCTCACTAGAGTACAAGCTATTGTATTTTATGGGATTAACAATTTTAGAAGACAGGAAATATAAACTTCAGTAACTTAAAAACCAGACAGTGATGTAAGTTTGGGAAGACCAGATGTAGGGAATAAGCTTGGCTGAAGAGGAAATGAGTGTTTTTATGCTACAAGCTGTATTTGTTTTTCCTTTGAGCAAACTGGCTAATGATTGTGAGAGTTTTACCCTTTGCTCCACTCTTCCTTTTAATCATAAAAAATAAAACAAACATTTTGTACGGTAAATAATGGGGGTAGGGAAATGTTCTGTGACCTAGTGCTGTGAGTGATGAGGAACTAGTCAGAGAGACTGCATTTCCTTTTAAGTATCTTATAAATATTTAAAATCAATTGCAAAGAGCATAACAGGGAAAAAGGACACGTTCAGATCACCTCCAAGTTGTAGTCCATGTGCCCTCTAGGGTACTCTACTGCAGTAATAAGGGCCTCGCAGAAAGGTCTACCTTCCCTGTGAGCTGGCCTTACATTTTCAGACGTGTTTACAAAAAAGCCTACACCTACCAGAGAGATTAGTCAGTGAATGAAATAGTACAAGAATTACTTTAAAATAAAAAACATTGGCAGAGTGGAAATAGGAATCTATGATGAGAATAAAACATGGGAATTCATATACTGACTAATACTGTCAGGAAGCCACTAGGGCTAAATGGAAGATCTGGCTGACCTTACTGGTTTAGAAAGAAGGATATTTTGAGGAGGAGCTAGCAGGACTTAACATAGCTATGCACATCATTACTTTTTTTTTGGAAGATCAGCTTAGGCAATAACCAACAGTTACAACTCAAGACAAAACACCTTTTGTAAAACTGATAGCATCTACTTTTCGTTACCTTCCCCTTTCGCCAGGACGCCTGCAAACAACAAGTGCAGGTGTGCTCAAGCTGCATTGGCACCACTCAAGCTTCCCTGCCTTGAGGCCTGCCCACCACTGCATCTTAGTTTGGTGCAAAACAGCTACATGAAAAAGCAAGAAAGTGAAGGGACAAGGCGGGAGCAGAAATACCATCAGGATCTGATAAAAACATAGCTGGATGCCTGGGGAGAGCGCAGCTGTAAACAAGTGGAGCAGTTTCTCATGTTGCATTTGCATCAATTCAGATGCTCCCCATTCCAGCTAAATTATTTACACTGGCATGTAACAACTGGCAGGTATTCCCATTGCCAACTATACTGGTATAGTTTCTTGGTAGTACAACTACACGTATGTAAGATAATTAGCATGTATTTTTCTAATATCAGCAGAATCAGGCTAAATCTGACCTTTTCTCAGCTCTTTGAGTGAGAATATGAATGTAAGCAGATATTTCCATTAGTCTGAGCATCCTGACTGCCAAAGTCGCTTCTCATCAGATTGTTGCTGGACATCACGCTGGCAGGATGCTTTTCCCCAGTGTTGAGAAATGGCACGGCACGCACCCATAATTAGAGGACATAATTGACTCCTGCGCAGCAGACACACCTCTCAGCTAGGAGACTGCACTCTCCCTTGAATGTTGTTATGAATAATCCAAAGATATAATTTGCAGTTTGTACTATTTCATGTACATAGTAATTAGTGTTGACTGCTAATGTTGTGATCCTGGGACAAAGAGCACAGTAAGTGCAAATTTTTGTCCATTGTTATTATTGCAAATTTCCTGGATAAACACTTAATACATGCATACATTTTCAGATGACACCATGCAGATAGAGGTTAAAATCATGAAAACATTACTCCCACTGGTTATTTGGCAAGTAGGCCATAGTCTGGTGATTAGCTGATGCTGTATTGATGGTTCATCAGGCAAGCATAGTGTTTGTTATTTGGGTGTTTGATATTAAATCATTTTGCTCTGTAATCTCCTGAAAAGTGTGGGATTCAGCTAATTAGAAACAATACTGTTTAAGTGTCACTTGGTTTGCTTTTCCCCTTGCTATGACTGCTCGCATACCTTTGTCATTTAAGGATTCTGTTATTCTGCCATGTACTACATTGATGAAGCAAAAACATGTTGTGATATCAGAGCTACTTCCTCCGTAACAAAAGAACTACTCTATACCAGACTACAAAGCATCAAAATTTATGAAGCCATAACTCACCGAGTCCTATAAATTCCCAGATAACAACCAACACATGCTTCCAAGGTATAAGAAACTTCAGGTTTTGATACCTGCCCTGGTTAAAGCCACATTTCTCCCTTGAAAAAATTACGAGTCTAAATCAGTTTCATGGCTTCATTGGGAAGAATCATAAATTATACCCCTAAGTCCCTACACACAAAATCAACCCCAAACTTCATGCCTTGAATAGCACACAGAATACATAAAATTCTTCCCTCACTGAAACAAACAGCCATTGTCTGTACACAGTGCCAGTGTGTAATATCACCCAGAAGTTTGACACTTCAGTCACAAAAACACAAAAAGAATCAGGCCACTGCCTGAACAATGTACAATCCATGGGCTCAATTCAGCCTGGCCAGGGAGAAAAAAAGAGAAAGAATCATCTTCAAAAAAAATACATAAATATTCTTCTCAACAACTGAAGATAGTGTAAGAATTATTTGCACTCATGCAATGATGACATTTATCTGTGAAAAACAGGGGATCCAATTTGAAAAGGAACAAGCAGAGGGTGGCAATGGGAGTCAAACATCCAAAGCTGACTGCCGTAAGTCACCACTGTAGTTAGGCTGTGGCTGAAGAAGTTTTATATGAGTCTTTGATGGGTCCCTCTGTGTCAACTTCTCTTATCTTCACAGTTAGTTGTACTAGAGATGCACACAAACCGTTCAGTGGGCAAATAAGGCCTCAGTGGAAAAGAAAAATGGCTGGTAGACCTGTGCAGCTCCCCAGCTTTGCTTGTAAAGTAAATGAAAAGATGAAAAGGCTCTTTCTGGCAGACACTCTGACACTCCTTATTCCCAAATATAGAACCTGCCTCCCTCCAAACAGGAGGGTAAACCAAGCTGCACCAGGAAATGCACTTGCACAGTTCCCTTTTCTTGCAGAGCAATGCAGGCAGAAGGGACTGCAGGGTGACTCAAAGTCAATCTGCAGGTCATACTCCATCAGCAGGATGGCACAGCCAGGTATCTCACTAGGGCTTGACTGCAAGATGGCTGAAGCACGGAAATGACACTTCAGCGCTGCACTTTCAGAAAGTCTGAACAAAGAACCTGAAGTCAATTCAGCCACAGAAATACAGACAGACCAAAAGATCCCATGGGGTGGGACCTGCTTCCTATAAGGGAGCAGATTATGGTATTTCCTCAGGTTAGTTCATTTATTTTAGATTATATATGACAATTGAGTTGTTCCCTGAAGCACTTTTAAAATAAATTTCCAGACTAAGATTCAGTCAGGAAAAATGAAAGTAGACAGACTTCAGTCCAGCTTTAAGTGGATTCAATGCAGAATTAGGCACAGCCTTGTTATCAAATTGTTGCCTCCGTAACAAATACACTAAGATGAGAGTTGCCAAAGACTCTAGAGACTTGATGAAAAAGATCAGGCATTCTACGCCACTTTAATTTTCACAATTTTTTTTGGTTCTCACCTATATACCAAATGTGACTGTTCCAGCCAAATTGGGCTGTAACTTTCAGGTACAGGAGTAGAACTGATCTGGCGTTGTGTAGGAAAGTAATTTGTTTTCAGAAGACATTTTTCCGCCAGCTCCAAGGGTTTTGGTGGTGGTGGTAGTCTCCACAGAGCATTATAGAATCATAGAATCGTTTGGGTTGGAAAGGCCCTTTAAAGGTCATCTAGTCCAAAACCCCTGCAATGAGCAGGGACATCTTCCACTAGATCAGGTTGCTCAGACAATTCTGGGCCCAGGATGGTGTTTGGTTTTTCCCTCTCTCTCTCTTTGGAGGCCCTTTGGCCTCAGAATAGTGACTAAGGTCAGGAAAAAAAACCACAGGATTTTAAGCATTGTCTGTATTTTAAGCAAAGTGAGACAGTTCTTACAGATGATATTCATCCAGTAGTAGTGATTAGCCTGCACAGTGCATGGCTAACAAAGTTACGTCCCTGCTGTTTCTTCCTTTACAACCTTTTCCCTGTTATCCTCTCTCTCCCTCTACCACAGGCTGGTAATTTTTTCTACTGTATGTTTACTAGTTTTCTAAATTTCTATATATAGTTCTTCTCAGCTCTACCATCTGTCCCACAATCTTTCTGTGCCTTTTATATAATGTCATCCAGAGCAATTGTTCTTCTGCCTCTACTCCTCAGTAAAACATTGCACTTCCCTCCTCCACCCTAGACACACCTGACCCCTTCTCAGACCTTGGCACATGCTGAGGACAGCCTCTGAAACGTTCTGAGGTGCGAATGCCTACTCAGCACAGAAGGCAAACTGCACCTCCCATTTAGAGAAGCTTGCCAAGTGCTAGAGCTCTCTAAGGTTATTCCCACCCCAAATTCTTTATATTCCCTCTGTACATATTTCTCTGCAAATGCTTTCTCTTCCCACATTTGCTTCTGTGCATATGTCTCCTAGCTGGTTAGGACTTGGCTTCTATATGAGACCTCACCAGCACAAAAAAAAACCCCACTAAGTAAATCGTTTTTGTGTTAGCAGTGAGACAGCTAGGCTTAATTTTGGTGAGTGATGGTTTCTGTCCGTTGCAGAGACTAGTAGCTCAGGCTGGTAGCCTGAGAATGGAAAGGTTTCACTGAGGAGTGCAAAGCACAGCAGACTAATGGGGAAGACACCGGTAGGGTCTAGTCTGAAAGGTGCCTCTACTGGAAAAAGTCATCAGAAAGAGGTGCTCCAGGCCTCTGGGCAATGCATCATTCAGGCTCAGCAGCCCAGATAATACATACGCAGAAAGACACTCCTTACTTCGTAATCTAGAGGGGGAAAGGATGGAGAAGAGAGACAAGCCAAAAAACAGCAAAACTTCATAAAGCACCAGGGTGTAGGGGAAGAAAAACCCAAACAAACAAAAAGACCAACTGGCTTAAAAAGAATGACCCAATCAAAAGTCACAAGCCAAAGTTTATCAATTTGAGACCTACTAGAAAAGCTATTTTAATATGCTCTCCCCTCAGCTTTCTGTCTCTGCTCCTGGAGGGTTTTTAAAAAATAAATATATATTAAAAAAAAAAAAATCATCAAGACAGAAGAAAAAACACACCATGAACAAAAATAAGATCGTCCGCCTTCTGTTTCTATGTAAACTTCCAAGAATATTGAGAAAGGTTGTCAAACCATTTTTATTTCTCCAAAATATTTCTCCTTCCCTTTTCATGACATTATCTTTCATTTGCCTTTTGTTTATTCATAACACAGCTACAGTTTAAATAGACAACAGAAGCTATGTTATTACATAATTTAAAATAAGATATGTTGTTTCTCTCAAATCTGATAAACCAAAGCAGACTTCTCTTAAAGCACATGGCGGCTTGAAATGCAAGGTTATGTTTTTGGAGTCAGACACTACTCTTGTTATCCTCGGCAAGGTCTCACAATTTAAGAAAAGTCCCATTTCATTCTCTTAGCAGCTGCCACCACAAGAGTATTTAACAGCCTCCCCTTTTTCAGCATTTGTTTTACTGAGGG
Organism: Aquila chrysaetos chrysaetos; assembly: GCF_900496995.4. Classification (NCBI taxonomy): domain Eukaryota; kingdom Metazoa; phylum Chordata; class Aves; order Accipitriformes; family Accipitridae; genus Aquila; species Aquila chrysaetos. Next base: position 25,417,979 of record NC_044004.1, read on the forward strand.
GATTGGCGTTCTGCTCTCCTCAAATTCAGTCTAATTACTATCTCCTTCCATAGTAAGATTTTTTCCAACTGATTTTAAAACAGTTGCTCTTCTGTATCATTTTCCTTTGAAGGAAGTCACTCTTTGATAACAATCAGTCTTCCTGGTCTCTCTGTGAACACTTGTTTAATACATTGCAAGGACATTATATCTAGACTATCTTTTGCATGGTCAACTAAAGGTCTGCTGGTGTGTCTGGGGGAAATACGCAAAGAGTTGGGCCTCTTCCATCTCTTTCACTGCAGAAAAGTATCCTAACTTTAACTGAAGCAAGCACTGACAAGTGCATATGCAAACCACAAGGCTATCCTACTCTCTCATGCTGCAAGTATCTGATTATTTTGTAGAAACTGGTACAAGCTCAACCTCAGAGACACACTTTAGAAGATTCAGCAGCTACTCAAAGCTGGAAAGTGAAAGTTCAAAATTTAGCAGAGTAAAAAAATTTAATTCTAGGCCTCCTTCATTCCTCTCACCTGAACAGCTCCATCTCCTTCCTGTAAATGCCCCAAGTGTTCCAGTGCATGTCTAAAAAAAACAAACAAAAAAAAAATCTGTACTTAACATTTTAGTAGAGCTTTAATGCCAGGTGATGTGTTAGTGTTCAGGATAAAGTGACTGCATAATAACCAGTGACAGAAATTTACAGGTCTTCAGGAATTTCATGATTGAGAAAGAATGATGTCTAGGATTAATGGCAGTTTGACCTGAATTCTGAGAATCTAAGTGTTAAGGCCAAGCATTTTACTGCCACTTCAGACAGGCAGCCTTTTTTTTTGGGGGGGGGGGGGACGGACGACGGACGACTAGCCCCCAAAGTGTTATGCAAGTGAGCATTCCGCATCATGTCATGTTCATCTAAAATTATCTAATCAATTTAGCAGCACAGACTATCTAACAGAATAAAAGTCTTATAAAAAGGCAAAAAAATGTTGAACATAAAAGGATGCAATGTTTCTAAACTCAGTATCAGATAACGTATCAGTATCCATTGCTTGAGCTCTCTAACCACTTCTTGTTGCAAGTCTGTATGTAGCATGTGCTTGATTCAAACGGCTCCAGAGAGGAGCTTATTAATACTGCTTATCTGTTAACGGAACTATGAAAATCACAATACACGAGTCTTTAGAGCAAAGTACCTAAAACAAGATAAGTAGTATTAAAGCATGCCTTTTCATGTTATAAAAGCAATTTGTTCCCCAGAATTATTTTCCAACTTGACTTGAAAGATTATTATAAATATGGAAGAAAAGGGCAAGAGAAAAAAAACAAACCAGCGTTCATACAGTGACATTGTAAAACCATATTCCTATTTCAGGGATGTGAAATAATTTATAAGATAATACAACAAAGTATTTTCCATATGTAATAGTTTATTCATGCCAAAGAACTAATCAGTAGAAAAGCTTAACACAGTAGCTGTAGAGATAATTCAAACAGTAACTAAACAACACAAACAGGAAAGTGCTTCCTACGAAAACAACAGCAATTTGCATTTATAATCGTCTTCTATGATGATCACAAGCTTCTTTACAACAGAATAAAGGACAGCAATTAGCACTTCCCAACAGTTAAAACCTACGAGCAAGATTTTGTGCTTTAAAAATCACAAAAAGTTATAAATAAAAGCACTGAGTGGGAAATTTGTCAGATAAAAGTTTAAACAGAAGCATCCTGACCTGAAGTGCCCACACCCAGCTACAAGCAGTATCTGTTCTCAGAACTGGTCTACATAAAAACTGGGACTGGTTTCACCAAACCAATAAACTTTAAAGTGAAGCCAAAGGCTGCGTGGGCATTTCAGTGGGCTCACATGGCAACTGACAGCAATTGAAGTTATCATGATTTAGTAGAGCTGGAATAATATTTGCATACTCTTAGCCCATGGCAAGCATGAGGGATGGTAAGAGTCTGTACAGAAAGAGGCTTAACATAAGCCAAGTTACATTGCCTTTCCCATGAACAGAGATCACATGGTGACTTATCTAACACATGGTAACCTGCCAACCACTGAGACTTGAAGGTTGAGTCTATCAACAGCTGGACAACTTTATGCAGTTTTTGTTCTTTCAGGTTATAAGCAGGTTTAAGCTAAAACTAAAGATGTCAGTCAAACCAAAACAAGTGCCCACATAGGGCATAGCTCAACTGAATTAGCTTCAAATCAATCTTAATCTAAAGAAGAGTTATAGCTAACTCAGCTTTTAAGATGATCAAAGCAAATTGTATTAAGAATGCCTCTTTGGCTGGAAAAGATGGCTACACCAGCCAGCTCAAATAAATCCCATATCTAGTCAAACCTCTCCAACCACCTTTGTACTGCAGAGCACCTACACATAAGGAGGGTCAGTACACATGACCACCTCACCAGTTATCGCACCCTCTTCAGATGAAAAACCCTGTATCAGAATTCCTGCTGTGGCGTTGTTGAGCGGTGGGGGATGACAACACACACCACAAGATCAGCAGAGATGTGGAAAAGAGAGTGCATTTAAAGAAGAGAGAGAAGCAGCACCAAGACAGAGGAAGGAAAGCAGCTGGCTTACAAGCCATCCCAACAGGCATTGAGCTACACCAAGCCGGCTACTCCCGAAAGAAGTTCCTCTTCCGGAATAGTTCACATGCAAAGACAAAAAGCATAGGAAGAAGCAGCTATACCCTAGGTAAAACCAGCTGCTGAATGATTGTAGGACCTTAGAGACTCCAGGAATGAGGGGCTAGTCATCAGGCATTTTGTTCAGTGCTAACACCAGAGGAAGTCAGATTTTAGAGGAAAAAAAGTGAGACAATAAGCCCATACAACAGAGAGTTTTGATTGTAATTTCTGCTAGCATAATCACTGGTGTGCAGTTCAGGCCATGCCTGGTAAGAATAAATCCATACTACCTTCCTTTGGTGTTTTGTGAATAAATCACTCTAGAAAATACCCTGACGTTGCATCATCAATTTCTTTTTATGGGAACTGAGCTGCTGTCCTTAGGCAATGGCAAAAGTATGTGAGGTTGTAGAACATCTCAAGAGAAAAAGCAGGAGCATGAATAACAATGGACAAAACATTATCAACTTGCCCTGACTTGATTAACTTGAAATAAGATAGCCCCAATCTATAAAGAAAAATGTTTTTTTCTAAGATTTTGGGATGTTCAAATCTGTATCTTCACTTTAGATTCAGAACATAAAAGTTCTCAAGGGTCAAAATTAGCAAATTATTTCTTCCCATAATAAAAGACTTTGGCATATGAACCACGTAATAGATAGCTCTTAGCATCTCACTGGGTCAGGCAATGACACACATACACAAAAAGCTTGCAATATACAGAGACATAGCAAACCGCAAACACTCTGCTAGTTCTAGTTCAAGTCTGAAGAATTTACCATAGTAAAATGCAGGTGCAACACACTGCATATAATAAAGTGCCAATCCCGGCAATATGTCTGTGTCTAACTAAGAGACGGTTCCACGAAAACGTCGCCTCAGTACTCTGTAGCCGTCACAGAGCCAAGTGAGAGAGGACAGGAGTTACTAGGAAAGAATAAATCTGTGGTTCCCCACACCTTGAGAACTCTGCATTTGTGGTTCCCACACCTCATCGAAGAAGGATGTTGAAATGCAAGAAACCCAGAGAACCACCACAAGGACAATCTATAGGCATGAAACACTGTCAGTATGGTTAACATTTAAAAGATGAGGATTCTTCAGACTGCATATCAAAACTGAAGGGGCAGTACAGGACCTGTACTATAGTGACAATAGGACATGCTGCTCACCATCTGTTCTAATACAAGAACTAGAAGGCATCAAATACTGCTAAGGCTCAAGTCAAACAAAAGCAGGCGCTTCTTTACACAGGCAAGGCTGGATTGCAAAACTCCCAAGTAAAGGATGCTGTAGGTGCTAGCACTTTACTGGAGTTCAGAAAACAAGGGGATAAATTCATGGAGGAGGAGTCCATCAATAGCTACCACATTAAAACAAAAAAACAAAACCACCACCAAACACTGCTCTGACTTAGGAGTCTCCAAGTCATAAAATTGCTTAGGAAAATATTCTGTGAGAACACCACTATCTGTTTAAGAACTGTTAAATTCTTCCCCAGATTTTTCCCCAACTAAAGGCCACTGACAATGCAAGATAGCAGCCTAAGACGACCTTGAACTGTACTGTATCCTTTCTTGTGTAGGCATCTTTCTTTTTAGCTAATAAAACCCTTCTAAACATGAGCATAATTTTCAATGCAATTGCCCATCCATTAATTTCATAATGCTTCACTCACTTGCCCTCTCCCATGCCTTCCCTCTCTCTCTTTTCAGATTAAAGAAAATCCAGATGGGGTGCAGGTGCTGCAAAATGATACAAAGGTACAACAGAACAAGAGTTGCTTAGAGTGAATAAAAGGAATGCGTTAAACCATGTGTCTGTGCTCCCCTACACCTGTTGCTTAAATTAAGCCTATTTACAAAGTTGGAGTTTTCCCGAAGTTTTTAAAGTCATGCCCGAGCATAGGCATACTAATTTCCTGTGAATGTCCTTTTGATTTACTGTAATTGAGCTCCAATTCTGTAATTCCCATCCCACAGAAAAATTGTGTGGCATTGAAAACTCATCTTTAGCAAAGCTTTTTCTCATTTAGGTATCGTGCATGACCTTCCCTCAATTCAGTAGAATGAGGAGCACAGATTTTGTCAGATCCTCCCTCTCTCCTAAGCAATGAAAATGAACTACAGAACCTTGCTTCCATCACAGCTTTTAAATGTAGTTAGTTGTGGGAACAATTCCCACATTAAAAGTCACCCTGGAGAGGAAGACTAGCTAGTTTTAGAAAGACAACACTTCAGCCCCACTTGACTTTTACTCCTTCCCTTGGCCACATCTCTAGAACAGGTAAGGAAGTGGGAAAGAAAACAGGTGCTATGAGAGAAAGAGTGGAGATAAAGAAAAGAGAGAGAAGTAAGTCAAGGAAAATATGGAGTGAGAAGAAAAAAAATTAAGTAAGAAAGGAAAAAGGAGGGGACAAAAATAAAAAAGGGACAAAAATTTAAAAATGACAAAAAGACTTGAAAGAAAGAACACCAGGGAAAAAAAGGAGATACTTTATCAACTACATGAGGACATATTAATTAACAATATATGTGATGACTACTCATTGGCTAATCAACACCCCAGAAAAAATAAAAAATAAAAGCTGGAAACATGCAACAACCAGCACAAGGTTCTCTGACATCCTCCTTATGCTCCTGGTGAGTCTCACTACAAGGACTAGTTACGATCAGTCCTGGGACACAGCAGCCTACAGTACAGCACAGCATTTCCATTCAGTTTAGCTCTTTCTCAGGACCCCAGGTAAAGTTTAGTGACACCAGTTCCTCAAGATCTCCAGCTTAAAAATGAAACTTAATCCTTTTTTCTGATTATATTAACAGCATAATTAACATTTCCTCTACAAAATTTCCTTACTCCAGCTATATTTTTGATCCAGAAGAAGTACAATCACCTGGATGCATTCATGATGTAAACAGCTATGAACACAATGAGCAAGACAGCAATAAATCCAAATTCAAAGAGAATAGTGAAATTCAAGAACATAAAAATGAACTCCAGAAGGATGAGCTAAACAGAACAGAAAATAAAAATCAGGTAAACAGCGCAAAAGAAACTCTCTGGAACCACGGAGGCAGTGATTTTCAAGAGGATGGCCTTGTGAAGCATGTTGCAAAGCTTGATGTTGCAGCCAATGGTGGCAACTCCTGTGCTGGAGTGCACTCCGCGCTCAATCCCAACACAAACCCAGTGAAAGAAGACAATGAACAGGGAACCTCCAGCCAGTCAGACGCTTCTTCAGCCAGCAATAGAGACTTTCACACCAATTCAAATAGGTCTGGCCAAGAACTTGACCTAGAGACAGGCAGCCAGAGGAAGGCAGCCTGCAATGAGCCGTACAGTATTCAAGATGAGAACTCCCAGTCTGCAGAAGACAGCATCTTTCTCAAAGAAAGTGCAATACTGGAGAAACAAAACAATGCCATACAGCTGCCAGATACTGATTATCCCCAAAATGGCAATCAAACCAGGAACTATGTTGAAAAAGATAGCTTTTCAGTCAATTGTGCACATTCAGATCAAAACACTGGGCCTTTGGCCATACAGGACCAGGACCCTTGTGTAACCCCACCTTCACCTACGAGGGAGAGCAGTATTGAACCATTTAAAACTGACTCTGCATGTTTGAGTGAGGACATTACTGGTTGTATCACTGCTGTGGCTGTTACCAAAGTAGCACAGGCACCCCCACACCCCAACCATAAAGACATCAATGGAGAAACTGAGGAGGAAGATGCAGAAGTTGCAGCAGCTCTGGCTGCACTGGAAGCTGCAACTGCAGGGGAAGACCTGGAAGATGACGACGAGTACTGATGAAGGTTTCTTTCTAATACACTGGGTAAGATCCAGATTTTGTTTCTGGATCTATATAAACACATGTACAGCACATGTGGACAGCTGTTACAAACAGCATATATAAAAGGAGTTGGGACTAAACCTCTGTCCCTTCAGCTGTTTTATACAGCCTTTTAATTTCTACTGCCTGAGCTACAGAAGTGCTCCCTTGGCTAACAGTAATACTAACACTCTTCTGTATGGGGCCAACTAGGAGGACAAAGCATCATTTCTTCCACAAAGGCTATTCTGCTGTATATCCACCTCACCTGGACTCATGCAAATGTTTTCTTTGGTTTTAACCCTCAAGAGGGTCTGCACACACTGCATGTTCCAGGTTCAGAAAACTTCCATTATTTAAAACAGAACTACAGAAGCCACGGAGTTAGAAACCACAGATTTTTATCATGTTAGCACAAAAAAAAAAAAAAAAAAAAAAAAAAAACCAAAAACCCTGACCCAAAGTTCTATGATCTAATGAAGTATGAAATAGGGAAGGCAGCTTGGCTTGCACTTCACTGCGGTTATGGTTCCATTCCGGATTAAGCCTAAATCTGTGCATGTGCAGGTGGTGATAACCTCATCTCTTCCCTTATACCTCCCCTGAACTTTGTTTGATACCCCAAGTGACCTGCTTCAGTTCATTAAAACAGCAGAAGCCTAGCCAAATCCAAGAAAGTGGGTAACTTTCTGTTGGTTTAATGAGCTGAAGTAGCTCACATAAGAATTGCACACCATCAGAGGTGCTGGAGAGGGATCAAAACTCAGTCCTACCAGTTTGGATAGATTAAAACTGTTGTAAAACTGCAGCCTGAGACCTCTCAACTCTGCTAAATTTTCAGGCACACATCACTTGCCTTAACAATACAGGTTGTGTCTCATAAACATCCCCAGCAAGATGTTTTGTTTATATACAAACAGGGAGAGCCAATGTGGACCCCCGCCCCGGCTCTGGTGCAGCCCTTAAACTTAGAGCAGGAAAGGGATCAAGCTTCAAAGTTAAACATAAGACATGAAAATATCAGCTGCATTCCTGGAGCGTTTACCCTTCCTCTGATCTTCAGACTAGCATGTTAACCTTTCTTGGGGAAAAAAAAAAAGGAGGTAGAGACCAACTTTGTGCTGCCAGTTCATCAAAAGTTGGATCTTAATGGCTGAAACAAAAAGTGCTTGACATTTTATACTGAAGTTTTGTGGTCTCACAGTTTCTGTTATAAATTCTTAATAAATTTTTTTTAATCATATAAAAAAAAATCTGGTGGCTTTTTGTTCTTTATGCATTTTCTGATGCTATAAGTTACATAAAAACTACTATATGATATATCTGTTATTAGATACATGAAAAGCACCAACTATGTATTTGCCAACAGCATATGCTGAATCCTAGTCTAACCCCTAATATATGTAAGGACCACAATATTAGGAGGTGGGTTTTCAGTAATGTGTAGATATTTAAATTATTTCTATTTAAATGCAGATTCCCTCTTTTCCTCCAAATACTGCAAGACCAAATCAAGATTTCAATTTCTCAAAACATTACTGATACCCCTAGGATCAATTTAAAAAACCTAAAGTCTCAGCTTCACAAGAACTATATTCAGCTACAGATGAAAGTCACTACGTTGTATCTTAAAAAAAAAAAACTTTCTATGTTTTTAAAGTATTGTAGTACTGTTGATTTCTCTACCACTTTCCTACTTTAATAGGCCCTTCTAAGCATTTTCATAAGTACATACAAGTTTTATGTGCACACGTCTGTATCAAAGATTACTATAATGCCAAATGACAGTGAAAGACTACTTGCACATTGCATATTACTAGTTATTGTTATAACAGGACATAGCATGTATGTGCTTTTATATCATGAGGGCATCACCGGGCCTGACCATCCCTACCCCCCTCCCAGTCCTCCTCCTGCCCTGCCCAGGACCCAGGACCCCACGTCAGCTCCCCAGGGGCATCAGACCCTGCCCCAGCTTCCCACAGCCCTGCCCAGCCTGTCCATGGGCCCCACCAAGCTGGGCCTACCTGCGGGCTGACAGCCTGGCCCAGCCTCAGCCTGGCCCCACCACAGATGCCTGATGCCGGGGTTTGCCCTGGTAGCCCCAGCCTGCCACGATCCCTGGCTGGGGCAGTGGGACAGGCCCTGGCTGTGAGGTCCAGCCCTGCTGTCCCCAGGAGAGCCTCCACTGCTCCCCACATCCTAGCCCCAAGGAGCCAGCAGCCCCTGGGGCACCATGACATGAACCATGAAAACTTATTTAAGTAAAAAAAATATGTTAAAGAAAGAAATGCAAACACACACCCCAGGAAACTTATCTGATTTTTCAATATCCACTCGATTAGATTTTTCTAACCTGAACTTCAAGTACAAATCATGGCAAGTTTTCATCTTGCTCCCCAAGAATTAAAATACACCAGAGAAGAGCGCCTGTTCAAACCCAGCCAGTGCCCTGAACGCTCCAAACCAGGCGTCTCTTGTACAGGCAACTGCTCACAATTGTGGACCACCAGAATTAAATCCTCTGCAAGAGATCAGCTGGGCTGATCACATTTCTTGCAGCCCAAGTTTTCATTGTCTTAAATAGAAGAAAGGCAAAAACCAGTGTAAAGCAAGTATATTCACTGCATCAGAAATAACCAGTCAATGCTTCTCTTAACCAAAAAAGTCAGGCACATGCATACCTCAAATCTGCAAATACCTATGAGGTATTTTTAAATTTTTATTGTTAAGTACAATTTTAACTTTGTTAACATGGTTTAATCCAATTTCACAACAGAACTTTAATAAACAGACTTACTCCCCCACTCCCCACCTCTTTCTCCTTTAGTCAAAGAAAAGCAATATTCCCTTCTACAACTTAATTCAGAGAACAGGATTCTCTCAATGAAGCAGGAAAGACAATGGCTGTCATGATTTTGTTTTTAACCCAATTGTTGAAGTACAGATCCCAAGCAGTCATCTCACAAACACCATGAATAAAACTATGGAGGTCACACCATTCCCTGCTCTGAATATTGATTGAAATTATTATAGAACAAACAGGACTTAACAGGTTTTTTGCTGTACTTCATAGTTCAATTACTGTACATTACCAACTGAAAAACATTTTATTCTCTAGTGAAACAGAAAAAAACCCAAGTCTTTAAGGAAATAGAGCATCCTAATATTATGTCACATTGCAGATGACTTAAGTACTGCATCAACCCCACAATAAAACCATGTCACATGAAGACTGCAGTTTAATTTGTTTGCTCATTGAGCTCCCTTCTATTTACCCTGAGCTAGAGATTAGCTTGATTTTTATGAGGGTGCAGAAGCAGAAAGCAGCAAGGCAACAACCATTCACCTTAACCTCAAGAACAGTCAGATTTTCAGTAACCTGTGATCACACATGCTATCCCCTGCTCTTAACACTTGGAGCTGTACCAAGTGATAGCAAGTAACTTACCTAGGCTTAAGCAAAAGGAAAGAAAGGTAAGTGACACAGGCAAGATGACTACAGAGCAAAATGAATATATGAACGAGATTAAAATACTGGTTTTGAGGACAAACTGTAGGGATCTGGCCAAGAATGAATAACCTAGGTTGTTTCCATCTCATGTCTAAAGGTTGGTACCTAAATAAAGCTTTACTTTCCTTTAGTTCTCATTTGAGAACCTCTTTCAGAAACAAGATGGTATCAAATGAACTTAGGGACATTCCTCAGATTAGTTTTTGCATAGAATCCAGAAAAAAATAAAGATCCATGCAAATTTCCATATTTCCAATACAAGATGTGTTATATGAAGGGTCTTTGCTGTGGCCAGAAGCGGTATGAGTTTCTCCAGAATCCATCTCCAGAACCGAGGAAATACTACAGATTTTTAACACTACAAACTTCAGTTTGGTAGATAAAAGCAACACGGGTTAATCTAATAAGTATACTTTGCCAGAACAATGCCGCTGTCTGTTTTTGGTTAATTTTTAATCATTAATCTCCTGTTTATGCAGATTTGCATACAAAACTCATCCAGTTAGCATCTGCAAAAAAGAAGTGTACTAAAGATCCAACATTAATCAAAATCAAGACAAATTATCAACAGCCCTACAAAATACTACACATACTCCACCCTGGTTGGGAATTACTTTTCCAGTCATGCATGAGTGTTAATTACCAGCCGACTCGCACCGCTATTGTTTTGACATACGCCACACAGATCCTGTTCTCCCTCATCGCTTTGATTAAAGATTTGGCTTCGGGAGAAGGTTACGTTGTTCCTTTTAATAACGGCAGCAGCTATTTCCAGGCCGCCAGCGGGTCGCAGGGCAGGAGCGGGGCCGAGCCGCCAGGCCCGGCTGCTGCTGCTGCTGCTGCCGCCTGCCTCCGCCTCCGGCCCTACCTCCCCCTTTGCTCTCCTCCTGGGGCACAGGAGAGCTGGCCACTCACTGCCGGGGCGGCAAAATGCTGTCGCAGAGAAGCGGTGAAGCACCTCAGATCTCCGATTAAATGTGGGCTTTTTAAATTTGTTTGGTTTTTATTTTTGTTACACTGACACACTCCAAAAGGTTTTGGAATGATCAACCATAAAAGCTTCAATAGCTCCCTCTGCTGCCAGCAAATATCTTACTTCAGCTGCTCTATGCAAAAACCCGCTCGCAGCTGACAGAAAACATCACATTCCCATCTCTACGTATACGTGTTGCGTGTATGTGTATACACACAGAGGTACGTAGAATCCTTGAAAAATAAGATCTGGGAAACACTATGGGTATTTTAATTTTACACTCTCCTAAGATTGCTGCTTTTAAAGGATAATTACTTTGACTGTGAATCAAAATACTGAAGGCCAGTAGTTAAATACTCGCTATTTTCATATGATAATTTCAAAATACTACCTTATTCAATGCAAAAATCACACCATGTTACCTGGGTATCTAGCTGGATCGATAGTGACACCCATGAAGCAATGGCTAATTTTTTAGGACAGTGAAGAGTTTGTCTCAAACCGCTGCCGCCCTTACTATCACTACTGTGTTTTTCAGTCTTCCATCTTCTCAAGTCTTTCACACACCTGTTGCTGCCTCCTCTCCGTACCTGCCCCTCTGCCATCAGTGCCAGCGAGCTTTGTTAGTTGTTCTGCTGTTGCTGTTTTGCTGCATGCTGACAGCTATGAAAAGTTTACTGAAGCAAATGCTCTCTATTCCCCATGACCACCATTTCAAGACCATCAACACAACCGCACAGTACAAGCACAAGTGCCTCCCGCCTACCACTGCTGCACACTTAACAACTCTGCAGCCCAGAAGAAACAAGACCAGGATGACTAACTGAAAACAGGCAAGGAAACAACAGCTAACAAGGGAAGGGGCGGGGGGGGGGGGGGGGGGGAATGATCAGAGGGTTTACAGATATGAAAGTGAGGGGTTACACTGACAGAAAAACACATTTGCCAATCTATCTTCCTTTGTACAAGACAGCTCGGCTGCAGCTAAACTTGATGCCATTGCATCTCTACAGCACTAGGGGCTGTGCAGATACAATTTAAGAAGAGGCATTTCAGTTAAGATACAAGAGGCCTGCTCCGCAAAGAATTTATTTACACAGACCAAGACAAAGCAAGCCTGACTGCATATCCAGAAACAGTCGACCAAGCACCACCCACATAACAGGCTCTGGACTAAGGCCCACCCATGTCACAGGTGACTTAGTATCTCCTTACCTAAACTTACTAGCAAAACATAGCCCCAACCCACTCATCCAGCCCAGTCGCAGAAAATTCAGAGGTCACTCGCTCTAACAGGACAGACAGCTTTCAGACCTTGACAGTATGTCTCTTCACAGGCTTCCGCCATCTTGATGCTTCCAGCGCTACGGGCCTGGTGTGTCTCCTACCTTCTTTTCTCTGACAGTTACAGGAACAGACTTCTACTTTCCCAAACTGCTCTGCTTCCTTTTCCTCATGGTGCTCCAGCCTTACATATCCTTTTATTAGTTTTTGCCTCACCAGATGATCTTAACCTGCCAGGAAATGCAGCTCTGAGGCCGACTGGCTGCCTTGCAGTTCTCTGCAGTGGTGGTTCAAAAATCAGCCAGCCCTGCCACAGGTAGTGCAGAGAGAAGAGATGGTGCCTCCAAAGCAAGAGGTATCATCAAATTATGGCAAGAGTAAACAGACCAGCAGCACCTTATTGCATGCCCCTTAAAACTGGAGAGGAAAAAAAATTTTAAAAAATCAACAAGGATACAGAAAACATGAGAGAAATGGAAATTATATCCAGCATCTGCCAGTATTTCAGCCTAACTGCACACTTCCCTCAAACAAAATTCTGAAATACAGGACTTCACAAAACACTGAGAAAAAAATTAAATCTAAATCCACCTTTATGTGGCCAAGTCTTACACATTGTTCATTAATATTAGATAGCCACTCCGTTTTCTTGTTTATTCATTAGCAGTAGTATTACGCACTTAGCAGGAAAAAGGAAAGAAGAGGCCTGAAGTGCACAGAACCCCAAGTTTAATAGATACAAATTGATTTGCACTTCAAACTACATCTGGGGCACAGGTGGGAAACTTAATTCCTTAGGAGAGACAGTCTCATGTTCCAACCCAGTAGGCACTTTCAGCATTACCAAACCAGAACAGACTATATGTCCTCCTTTCATCAAGAGATGAATAATCTCATAAAGTGGCACTTCTTAACCCACATCACTTTGTGTTAGTATGCAATAAGTATAAGCTCAATTCATTTGTAGGAAAAAAAAAAACCAAAACCCAAACATACCTGACATGCTCTTCTCCTGTATTTTCCCATCATGCTTTCAGTGCCCATCTCTCCGCTTCTGTGTCTTTCAGTTTGGCTCTGCTACACAGCACCACAAGCAGCCACATCCCTGCAGCAGGCTCAAGAGAGACCCTGCTTCGAGCTGTACACACACACACTTCAGGAGTACTGGAGCCTGGGTTCATTTCTACAGAAAGTGCATAGATGCAACATCTATCCACAGACTTGAAGTACACAGAATAACACTTGTGCTTTAGCCTTTTTTTTTTTTTTTTTTTTTTAAACTAGACCAGCTGGCTGAAATAACACTGTCTTTCCACAAGTGACACACTAAACACTTGTGAGTACGGGGATCATATAAGGTGCCAATTTTGTCAAGATTTCTGTACCTGTGATAAATAGGGAGCCAGTTCAGAAAGAAAATGGCAAAGAGCTACCAAGTACACTATGGCATGCTTCTCAACTCAGGTTGTTTATAGAGATTCAGAAATAAGATAAATGCTTTAATCCTTACCATGTTTCAAAAATAGATTGCGCATGTGCTCTGTGCTCTTTACAAGTAAAATCAGGTTTTATTAGAGGTAGAAGTAGCTCCCTCATCCGTTTTGCTACAGCAGCATGAAGTAGGATCCTGAATTTTGGCATAGGGCTCTACTAAAAAAATAAAGTGTCTGTATTGGGGAAAAATAACAGAAGAAAAAAATTCTGCCTGGAAAAAAATCTTCACATTTCTCTTGAAGACTTCTCTACATCAGTCCAGTTAGAATTTCTCAAACTTTAATACAGCAATCCTCTTGTATTTCAATATATGCACATATTATCTAATAAAAACTGTATTACACAAAACTACAATCTTCTATCCTTATCTTTTCTGGCATCAAAGTTTGTTGATATGGTTATATTTGCATTCAGTTTTAACTTCAATATAACGTGAAATTGTTACTGAAAGCATTAGAAACTCAAGGAAAAGGGAGCAGGGGGAAAACATGCTAAGGGAACAAGTAGTAGTATAATATATTACTCTCAGGTTTTGTTATGTAGAAGACAAAAGGAACACACACACACCAAAAAAAAAAAAACCCTGAAAATGAGAATCACAAAGCATGTTCAATTTCCAGAAGCTTCACCACAATCAGCAATGTCTCAATTTTCTTTGAAAATTAAGGCCTAGATTTTTTTTTTATTCTGAATATAAACCACAGCTGTATATAAACGAAATTCAAATACAGACCTCAAAACAGACCTTGTGTGATACAGCTAGGAACACTGAAATAAAGAACAAAAAAAATGCAAACAGGACAGTACACTGATAATTACAACGCAGCTAGCCACAACAACTTGCTTTGAGCCTCCTTCACATTATTAATACAGCAAAACCCATTTTTAATGCCATTTACAGATCATAGTAATCTGTGAGAACATATCGCAACAAATTAAGCATTGTAGTATCACAGAGGAACACAAGCTGAGAGGAAGCAACTGCATAGAGCTTCCTGTCACTTGTAATTTTTTGTTCCATACCTCATGAAAGAAATTGAGAATAAAGATAATGTTGTGTATTTTTTAAAAGCTCAATGCCAAATATAATACAAAGTTTAAAGTCTTGATACTTTAAAGGTAAAAGGTCTTTAATCTAACCAGATACCAGCTTGGAATAAAGCATAGATTTTCTTCTTTCCCTTATAAAAATATGGAACTAGGAATAGTATTTGCAATTGTCCTTTCTCAAGAAAATAAAACTGCTCTGAAGTACATCACACAAGAACCTAACCTTCTCACTACCTCCATAAACAAACACTTAACATGCAAAGAGATTGCATTATACATTAAGACTGTATAAAGGTTAAATTTCACGTAATGGACACAGGCTTAAGTAAGTCACAAACAAGCTTAAGAATCAATATTTTTTATTTACGGCTTGGTAGTACAAAAGTTGTATATAAACTATTTTGTTAAAAATACATCTGATATGCAAATTTAAGAAAGGCAAACTAACATGGCAATATCCATACCCCTACAAAACAGCAGAGTGTAGTGTTAAATGCAATGAAACAGGCAGTTTCTAAATCCTCTTATTGAAGTAGCAATGCACAAATTAAATTCTTGCACATATCAGGTCTTATAATACCTTACGTAAGTATTTTATACAGGTAAACAATGTTTTACATATCCAACATGTTTTCATTTCTTTTATTCTACATATTTCCAATGGAATCAAAATAGAAACTACTTTTAAATTAAGTAAAAAAATACATATTTCTGTTTAAACTGTTTTCCATACTTTTGGCAAATTTACTTGCAGTATAATCCATCACGTATCAAAACACCGTAATATCAAAATACGCCCCCACCCCCCACCTTTTTTTTTTTTTTAAGCTTTCAGGAAAGTCTGTAACTGTGTATCTCCTTTCTGAAAATTATTTGAAACTGCTTGGTTTTGCCCAATACTCCCTTTTTCCAGTAACGTTTTATACTCATAGCTCTCAGTCTCTTGGAAACTGAAAGCTAACTACTATAAGCAATACTAAATAAATTCTTCTAGAAACATTAGCTCTTCATAGAAATAATCGAAGCTTGAAAAAATTCAAGAATATTAAGTGTATGCCTGTAAGGTCAGTTTGGTGTTTATGTTATACTTAAATATTGAAGAGATTAAACAGGTTTAAGTTAATGGGAACAGGGATGCTAAACACTGAAGTTCCAGTCCTGGCCAAACAGTTATTTTGGGTTCTCAAGGATGGTCAATCATCTCTAAAAATATCCATTTTAAAAGGAACAATAAACCATTTATTCTTTTCAGAGCTTGGGGGGCCTTTTTTTTTTTTTTTGAAAATACAGCATCAGTGAAAAGTATGTATTGATAGGTCCAGTCAGTATCTCGTGGATACAAGTAGAAAGAAGACCAGCAGCAGCACATTATTTCACTCTTGCTGAAAATAACTTGGGATGTTTCCGTACAAGATGTGGGAGTATCTAACACATAAGCAAGGAGATTAATTTTTATCTTTGTACATATTGATTGTTAACACTGCATAAACTGATGAAGAAACCTGATTCTCAGATCTGAAGGAGAAACACAGTTTATAGCACTTGGACTAAAAGGATTGAAAGTATTCATTTAAAACAAATCAATTCCCAAACAAACACTGATTTTCATTGAGTTCATAAGGCAGAGTAAGTTACTTTACAGTTCTCAGAATATAGTGCAATCTCTACTACAATGCATTACATTACAGCTTATATTCTTAGGCACTCAGAACAAATGTTATTTTTCAGTTTCTATTACACAGCAAAGTTTGCTGAAGTATTGCAAAGATTTCCCTCCCTGAAACAAGTAACAGGACAAAACAGAGATCATAAGTAGACACAAAGAATTAACATCACAAAACCATCACTGGTATTTTCAGCAGTAAGTCATAGTTAACGTATGAAGGGAGTGACACTGGCTTAAGATTTTGGTGCCAATGAAAATAGCTACCCTCAGTCCAATAAAGCCACTCTGAAGTGCTTTAGTATATACTCCATAAATTTTTAATGCCAAATATTCCATATCCTTATCTAATGGTTGAAATATGTTGCCTTAGCTTAATAAGGAATACCTGTGGGTAAAACAAAAGAGAAAGGCAAAACTATTAGGCATTCTTCAAATACAAGTGAGTAGTTACAAGAAAACGGGAGGACAAGTGGCCTTGAGGAAAGTAACCTTCCCAAGAGCTCACCCAACGGCATAGAAAAAGGTGCTCTTCAGCCTATGTTTAGTAGTAAAGGGGAGGTAGAGGGGAGAAAGACGACAATTTAACATCTGCGTATAGCTGAACCACTCTGTACTGTGCAATACCCTTCACAGAGTCTGAGGGCTTATGTACTAAAGGCACACATGCAGATTTTGGCTAATATTAATTATTTCCTTGTATGTTTTGCTTGGCTACTAGCAGTAGGATTAAAAGAATATTTTCATCTTCCAAAGGCTGGCTTTTATCTTCAGCAAACACTTGTCAATTCTGGAGGGGAAGAACAGAGGAGAAAAATCCAGATGGACCAAAGGGATGAAGACAGTTTATCCACAGGGAATCATATTACTCGTAATATTAAGCTCATTAAAAATGCTTGTCTAAGTACAAAAAAATTAAGATTATTTGATAAGGCTTTTACCTTTCCTGTCCAAAAACTTATATGTATTTTTTCTTTCCAAGATGAAGCCCAACATTTGGTACGAGGTCCACACAGCTCAACAGTATTTCTGTCTAAATCTTACTGATTTTACTGGTGAAGAACCATTAAGTGGTAAGGAAGAACCTTGCATAGATGCCATCACAGAACTTGTAAAATGCTACAGTGCCATAAATATATTTCCTTAAATAGTATGCATCTCTTGGGAGTTTTCAGTTTTCTCCAAAGTGCTAGCAGACAAGCTTCTTCTAAAAGTTCCACCTGCAAGAAGAAGAAAACAATTCTAAAAATAAGCCTAAATAGCAAGAATAGTTTTAGGATGAACACACCAATTAAAAAGTTAGCAGATGCTCTGAAATGGAAAAAAAATGCCACAATCGCATGAAGTGGCTGCTGTGCATTGCAAGTTTAGCATGTGAAATCCTAAAGGAGAAGAACTAAAAATTCAGCTGGTACTCATGAAAGGATGGACAAACACATGGACAAACTGACAAATCACATCACAGTGCAAAACACACACAACTTTGAAAAGGACACTAGGAATGGAAAATGTTACGTAGCTTCAGTGCACCAGTACCGAAGTTTTCTTTACGCAGTAGCTTACAAATGGATGTGCAAGAGCTCAACTGAAAACTTTAACTATCAGCTGTATATCTACTACTTTTTTTATATGCCACTAAACATATTTTAAATAAACTTAACTGATGAAGTGGAGTCTGCTGAGAACATGGATGTTTGAGACATGGAGAAGACATGCTACAACTTCAAATGATGCAGCCAGCAAGACACTAGTATAAGCTGAAACACTGTAGAGGTCACTTCAAGAAAATACTAAGAACATGTCAGTTTAGGGGAAAAAAAACCCTGAACTCAAGAGTAGCAGTGAACACAAGCAACCAGCAATATTACGTCATTCAGGTACTGCCCACCTCAGGAATTCCATCTCATACAGAAACTCTCAGTAACTGGTTAATGTCAGGCCACAAGGCACAAATCTACTGCCTCCAAATGCCAGAACAAACCTTTTCTGGCAGTAGTGAAACAAACATAGGTGTCTGCCTTCTTCCTCTGCATCTGAAGATCTGAGCCAAATTCTCCAAAACTATATGCTTTTTATCATAAATTTATCGGCTGGAGGCACACAAGTCTTAATGCTGCCTACCTGTTCAGTTTCAGTAGATTAAGCTATAACAATTTATTAGAAGTCTGAAATAAGTAACTGAAGTAAAGGTCTAACTACTACCTGTTTATATGTGAACAGCTTTTCATGGCAGTGGACAAAAACTGATCTAGAACCATGCTAGGGAACAGTATCAAGTCTTTCAAGCAAGAGCTGTTTATTTTTTGTAGTGCATATCAAATGGGCCTGGCTAGTTTCCCAGATGATTTACAAAATAGTTCTGTTGGACTGGAGAGACCTTTACAAGAGATTCCACAGAGCCACTTCTCTGCTATTAGAGCAGTTGTTTTCAGAAAGGGCAATACTTTAATCCTAAGGGAGGTCCTACAATAAAAAGCTGCCATAGATGGACATTTAATTTTTTTTTTATAGCTATACAATCATATCTCTCTAGAGAAGAGCTTATTTTTAGATTAAAGTAGTAATGGTTTAAATTTAGAGAACAACTTTTAGGTAACTACAAGGAATAGCTTTCTTATTTAGGAGAGGAAAGAACAAATTAGAAAGAAAACTGGACTACAAAACATTTTGAGAGTATTTCAAAAGATCACTTTTTTTTTTTAAATCTAAGTGCACTGGAATTAACTTTATTTTTATATATGCCCTTTTCTCTATTTCTAATGTTTAAAGAGAAGATAACTAGCCTGCCTTTAAGTCAAAAATCATATTACGAACAGTCTGATCATGCTACCATTAGAGCTATAGAAAAGAAAAAAAAAATAGCCACAGGAGTAACAAAACAATTAGCTGGGCATGAAAATGCTAATGCAGACAGTGAAGGAAGAGGTTATTACATTTAGCTAATACTGATTTTTAAAAAGAGAAGAAAGGAAAAAGAAACCATGCCAACAAAAAAAACCCTGAGCACCAGGATAATTCTGAACCAGAAAATAAGAGTGAAGTTTGTCTTTCACTGAAATCTGTAGATTCTTCCCAGATTACAGAGCAGCAGTGAGACAGCAGCCACTAGAAAGCTATGATTTGCCACAGAACAAAAAGCAAAACAAAAAAACCCAACCATCCTTACAGTCTACCACCAACCTCCAAGGCAAGGCCAGCTGTATTTACACTGGCTTTGACAAGCATTTGTCCAAATGTCTTACAAATGTCCAGCAATGAAGATATGACAGCTTATTCCAACTTCATAATTTTTGAAACCTGAACAACACCTCCTTGCAAATTAGCCTACTATTTACCTTCTTACCCACTCAGCAAAAAGAACAATTTACTTCATTACCCTTCACAGCTTTTTAAATATTTGGAAGCATCCCACATCTCCAAGTCTTTCTTCCTCTATGGCAAGGTTTCCAAAAATTGGCTGTAATATAATGATGAGGCACAGAGTCCAGACAAACACACTCTGCTTAGTTCAACAGTCACCTGTGCTGCCAATAAAAGTTGGAAGTATCCCATTGTATACCAGCTCTCTACCTTGTTTTCCTTTCTATTCATTGAGAAAACATTCTGTAATTGTATCAATTTAAACAACAAAGAAAAGGCCACATCTTGCACCTTCGCCTTTCAGAATTTAACCTCAAGAAACTTGAGGAATTTGGGGTCTTGTTACATTTTCAAACATGCCCAATTACCACTTGTGCATTTCCCTCAGATTTGCAGTTACTAAGAGTTTGAAACTGGACTGAGCTGACACAACATGACTTCATCCTCTCTCAGCATACAGAGAGTTTGGCACTGTGCCCTTTGTTCACTTACTTCAAATCCAGTGCCTTTATTTTGTCACCCCAGGACTCCTTTCTTCCCCAAGGGTCAAGGTCTGTATTTTGAATCACATTTGTGTAAAATCACCTTTCCCTTTCAGATTATCAATTGGTCTGTCATCAGTTAGAAGCATACCATATTAAATTACAGGTTTTTTTTCCCCTGACATTCTTAACTGTTAAAAAAAAAAAAATTAGTCGAGGGTGCATTTCAAAACCACACCAGACACATTTTTGACATGCTTAATGGGGTACCTCAAGCAATTCACTGAGTTTAATGACTCACAAGAAAACCCTATCCTCCTGGCTTAGTAACCTACCCTAGATCCCTGCAATACAAGCATTTTCATGTGTCTCCATTCTTATTAGCCAAAGCTTCCCTGATCTATCAGAAAACTATCTAGTAAGCAGTCACTTATACAAGCAGACAGTACAGGACAGCATGCATAAGGAAGAAGCACTGTAGTTATTCCAGTGATGCAGCTGTCAGCAGCATTTGTTTCTTTTGGGTAATAAGCACATTGCCACCAAATCTGAACCATCATTTATTGCCAAAAATTAATATGCAGATCTTTTATTTCCTGGACCAGTGATGCCACCTCCACAGAGTAATTTTTATTTCAACATGTACTCTAATTACAAAGTCTAAATAAACAATTAGGTAAGAATTCAGTAGATTTAGCCTTTACCAATTTATCATTAACTGAGTGGTCAAATATAATTTTTGCAGACTTCTGTAGAAACTTTTGAAACTGAAAGATGAGTTTTCACACAGAACTGATACATTTTCAACCTCATTTCTCTTTACTGATTACCCTCACTTATTCCACAACATACCACTTTCAATATGAGTTCCCAATGTTGATACCTGTAGTTTACTCTGAGCTTCTCCTCTCTTGCATCTCCTGTTTCACAGGCGTGGCGGGTGCTTCACTCCCTTCCTGTTTCGCAGGCGTGGCAGACGTATCACCATTGACACTCTCCATGCCAGTAACAGACATTAAGCTTTTCCGTTCTTTGGAATTTGACTTGTGCTCCACTTTTGTGACTCTAAACCTGAGGTAAACAAAAGGAAGATTCAGTTGTATTTCCCCAGAGATTAGTTAGATCGTTCTCAGTAGCCCCTGTACGAACAGGAACACGTTTTCAGGTCCCAAGACCTAGACATCGGAGCAGACACCCACATGGACCCAGCTTCCCTTCAGAGCAATCTTCCTTCCTATTACCTACGTGTACTTTTAATACTCACTACTGCTGAACCACACTTTCTCAGGCAACTGTGTTTTAAAGCAGAATCCACAAATTGCATACTACTTCTTAGAACAGTAATTTTCTGAGACAACTACAACATAAGCTAGGAATTAAAAATAATGAAACAGAATGAAGTGGTTTCTATAGCTCACACTTACGTGAGAAATATCAAATTCAGAAACAGAGGAATTTATTAGTGTGCAATCCTTGTTTCTTTTTAGACAGTATCAATACAGCAATAGCTTTATACCCACAGGAAATCCCCATGTATTAACATAGTTCAAAAAAAAAAAAACCCAAAACAAAAACACACCCCCAAAAAAAAAAAAAAATCACTTTTACTTCTTCCAGAAATAACTTCAGTCCAATAGTAACAAGGTTACAAAAAAAAATCACTGATGCTATAAACAGAGTAGAATCAATGGATATCTGATCCAACATGGGCCACTGTAGCATCCCTAAGAAAAGTATACAATAAAACGACCTAAGTCTTACCTTCCCACAGAAAGGACTGTGACTTCTCCAAGACGACTTCTTCTGTGCTCTTTAGATTTGTGAGCTGGCTTTATAAGGTGCCATCGTTTGTGGCTACAACGAGTACAAACATCCTTTTCTACTACTCCTCCAACAGTATGGAAGTGATGGCCTTTGCAGCTGTGTTTAAATGGAATAGCACCAGGTGACAAAGGAGACCCTGGACTCGTTGGACTCCCAGGAGAGGTAGGAGATAAAGGGCTGTAGGAAAAAGTATAAAGGAAATTTAATGTTTACTATAAAATCCTGTTTCTTAAAAAGGAAAAAAAGGATAACCTTCAGTTATGTCTAGCTAATAGCTAGTTTTTTCAGGGACCGTTTATTGGAGAGGATGTCTGGTTTAAGGTTCCCTCCAATATCGTATTTTTGCAGTTAAAATAATTTCCATAAATTAATTCAAATGCAGTCATGTGGTTAAGGTAACTAAAACAAAGAGCAAGGAAATGAAAAAAAAAAAAAAAAAAACCCCAGGCTAAAATAGAAGAGAACAGGTTACATGAACTTATAATGAAGAAGACATCTAATTAGCTGATGAAATTCACACTTGGAGAACTACAGGAAGTATTTCAGAATTGCTACAGTATCTCTAAAAACTCACAGAAGAGCATAGTCCCACAATATTGCAAAGAGGCAAAACTAAAATGTCTACCATGAAGAGAAGAGGAATCAACAGATCATTCAGCTTAAACTTCAGAAAAACATTTTTTAAAGTACCTAGAAAGAAAGAAAAAGCAGTACAACCATGAAAAGGCATCTATTGAGAATATCTAATCAAATCAATCTAATTTGCTTCTAAAACAGAAAAGCAGATAGCATAGATAGAAAACAGAAGATGTACTTTTTTGGACTTCAGCATAAATTTTGACAGTGTCTTGCAACACATTCTCCTAAAGCAAGCTAGAGCTCAGTGCATTAAAAGCAAAATTACTGTTGCTTAAGGTAGCATGCCTTGCTTTAAAAAAAAAAAAAAAAAAAAAAAAAAAAGATGTACCAGAAAATGAAACTGGAAAGATATACTAAATGTTGTTATTCTGGTCCTGATAATATTCAGTATTTTAAATAGTTCCTTGGGTAATGGAATAGAAGAATAGCTAAAGTACCCATAAACTTTGGGTCAGTCATAGTAACTGGAGAAGACAAGATGAGAAATTAGGATGATCAGAAGAGAGCATGTGTGTGAAAGACACATTCACACATACATAAGTCTCATGAAAAATACTGGATGTATTGCAGTAAGGACAACATAAATTTCAGTGCTTTACAAACCCAGATTAAAAAGCAACTAGCCAGATGATCATTCTTCAGAAAAAGAAGGTGAAGATCACAAGCTGAACATGAATCATTATGATGTTGTTCCTTAAAAAGGACAAATTTCACAGTGGAAATAACAGGAGTATAACCTGTGAACCTAAAGTTACATCACATAGCATTAATCACACCTCAGCTGATCGTTCCATCCAGTTTTAGAAGTGTTATTTCAAGAAAAATACTAACAAACTGAAGAGACTCCAAAGGATAACAGAAAGAACAAGTTAAAGGAATAAAACATGCCGTAAAAGACTGGAGTTACTTGGATGCTTATTTTCAAAACAAAAATATTGACAGGAGACATTTAATGGTCTTCAAATAAAGAATGCTATTAAGGGAAATCTGTTCAACATCTGAAGCAAAGACAGGAACTAATGGCTTTACGTGGCAGAAGTGCAAGATTTTACTTAGCCATTACTATTCCTATCATTAGGAAGCATTCCATAGTGCACCAAACTTACAAAGAAATTTGCACTTGAGTTACTAAAGCTTTAGGAGTATCTGTCAGAAAGGATGTAAGAGCAAACAATCATTTTTCCCTTACTTTTTGTATTTTAATTCACCACTGAAACAATAGTCTAAAACTCCCAAAATAACATCACACATGCCTACGCAAAAACATTGAGTTAAAATTCAAAAAAATATTTCTGCTGCACCATAGAAGTTTAAAAATAAGTCCTATACTTGAGAACTCCTTTTGCAAGTTCAATTTTTTTCTTCAAAAACCAAGCCTCTCACTGTTAAAACAGGTGATAGACGGTTGCATACTCAACTCTTTGTTTTGCTAAAACTATACTCCCACTTCTTTTATTAGTGACACAGTACTACTTGAACTTTCATCTTATCTGCCTTGAATATGAACACAGGATTACATATGAAGAGTATTTAGAGTAGTACAGATATAGTTTTAAGGTACATATGTACAGATACAAGTACTTTCACACAAATAATGCATCTGCAACTTAAGGGCTGAACTACTTTCCCTACATAATTCTCTGAACAGGTGTAGAGTGAAAAAAATAAGGGGTCAGTCAACTGATGTGTATTACCACAATTAGAAAGAAAAAAGTAAACCAGAAGGAGACATAGAAAGAGATGTCTGGTTTAAGTTAGCATCCATCCAAATGAAGCAAGTGCTGCTTCTGTTCCTTCAAGTCAGAGTAGCTTTGGACTAAGCCAACTTGTAAGTAACTTCACCCTAAAGTAAACAAGTATTTGCAGCCTCCGTAAATCTTTAGCCCAAAAAGCAATAAATCCGCATCACATGCCTAGAACACATAACCAGAAAATCCAGTTACTAACCAGGGCATACATTAAAATTTAGTGACGCAGAGACACCACAAAGAAAACAAAGTATTATCCTCTTAGCTGGTAACTCAAGGAAGTGATGTAGTCTTAAAAGTGCTCAGGAGATAAAATCCTTTGAAAGGGTACATTTTTAGTTGCCTCAGGAAACATGCATTAAAAAGATATGTAATTACCTTTCAGGTTCAAAGACACTGCTATCTGCTACCATGGCCTTTAACACATCAGCATTTGCTGCAATGAGAATAAATAAAACTCTTCAAAAGTGTACAGCTCTAACTTTAGAAAAACAAACAGCAAAATCAAAGGTCCGCAAAGAAATTTCATCTAAAAGAAAGATGATTGCATTATGTATATGTCCAAAAAGATATGAGAGAAAATTATGCAAAAAAAAGTTAATATAATTCTACAGGATTTTGTTAACGTGAGCTAGTAAAATTACAGTTCATATTGCACCCAAAGCTCTGCCCCAATACAAGCCATATAAAAAGATCTCTGAAAATTTTAAAACATCCATTTCACCACAGTGT
Source organism: Aquila chrysaetos chrysaetos (assembly GCF_900496995.4). Taxonomy (NCBI): domain Eukaryota; kingdom Metazoa; phylum Chordata; class Aves; order Accipitriformes; family Accipitridae; genus Aquila; species Aquila chrysaetos. Next base: position 25,443,215 of record NC_044004.1, read on the forward strand.
CATCACTGCACATGTATAAAGCAACTTCAGATTAAAAACAACAGTTTAAGTGAGAGCTACAAAATGCAAATTAGTTATCAGCCAAGAACTACCAATTGCTCACATATTCTAAAAAACACATGGGGTACCTAATCCCACCCTTGAGGAAAAATACACAAGCTTAAAGCCCTAACAGTTATTAAGGAAAAACCAAACCAAACAAACAAACACACCCCCCCCCCCCCCCCCAACCAAAAAAAACCCCACAAACAAACCCAAAAATGCAACTTTTCCAGAGGACTAGTCTTGATTCAGAAGTAACTCAAAGCCAGTTCAATGCTTAGGAGAACTTTGATTTATACAAATGTAAAATTAAAAGGGTAAAGGTTCTTGTACTATAAAAACAAGCAGTCTCCTAAATGTTTCTTCTCCTGGGCAGATACATTGTGAACTAACCAAGCATTCCATGGGCTGCTTAACTGTGATTTTTGTTTTTTTTCAGTCCTATCTTCTTCTTTATCCTTTACTCTGCGCACACAGCGCATGAAGATACCATGTCCAAAATTCAACATTAGTGCTAGTCTACCCTATTGTCTCAGTTATGCACAAACCTTTCATCAGGCAACAGCTGCAGGAATCATTTCAAGACAAAAAGTTTAATCTGGTCAAAACATAAAAGTTTCACATGCTTTAAACACTGCCATTAAGAAAGCAACCTTGAGCTTTTACTTCATAAACAAAACAAAAAGGATGTACCAAAAAAAAATCAACCAACCAAATCGTTAAAACATCAAGAAATGCATGCACCAAACTTACCCTACAAAATAATTTTCAGGTAAGCAAAACACTTCCCTATTTTGTTTGAAGTTATTGCCTTCTGAAAGCAACCTCAAAGAGTTAAGCATGTACAAAACGGTTATTAAATGAAAACACATGAACATACCATACTTCAGAATATCTGAAAAAACATTATTATAGAACACCAACAAAAAGGCTCATAACTTCAGTATTACAATACTATACCTTCATTTTTCATAATGTAGTTAACAATTTGTCCCACAGTGTCGCTATTCTCATGTATAGTTTCATTCATTTCTGTGCAAGGAAATAAATATGTTGTCAATATCTTGACCTTCCCAATCAAGAATTGAGTTATTTTAAAACAAAGTAAAAACAAAGAAAACCAAGCCAAAACAAAAACAAACACACACCAGAAGAAGTTACATAAAAATAAGACAAGATCTGTTGTCACTTTGGAGGGAAAGCTTAGGTTAAGACTTTTTAGTCCTTATTCAGGAAAAACACAAACACAAGTTTATGAAACCTACACATCAGCTCTAACATATTCATCTAAAACTTGAATAAACTCAGTATTTTCACAAGCATACATGAAAATTCCTTCTCTAGCTAGTAAGACGACAAACAACAGAGCATTATTCCTAATCCTAACAAAAGGGAGGAAAAAAAAAAAATCACTCCAAAAAAAAATCGTTAAACTGTCCCAAGTCACTATTTTAAAATAGGTATTATCAGCTTCTAGTATAAGAGGGATTCAATTTAAGCTTCTCACCACATCTACAAGGACATAACATTTGACTTTTTTAATTTAAAAAAGAATTCTCATATGACTCCAGGAGCAAGGGATTTAAGAAAGAAACCTCATGACTATACTTAATACTTTTGGAATTGATTACACCCATTAACAATACCGGAAGCTTCCCCAGAATAACCTCAGAAGGCAGAGAAAGATCAGGAAGAGAAATAGAACAATGAAGAGCAGACCTCTGCCCTTCCCTAATAATTGTTATGACTAGCTTTATAAAAAAAATAACAAGATTGAGGCAAATTTATAGGTAAGACCCTAAATTTGTCTCTAAGTAGTAAATTAGGGGCTTCCCCATCTCTGTACCCACACTTCATCTTCATCCTAATAACTGTGACTTTGCAATGCAACTTAAGACACAGCTACTTCCCCAAACTAAGACCTAAAAGTTGTCCCCCTTTCATTACCACTCACCTTGCTGTTACCACTCAGGCAAACTAACAGATCAGATAATCCCACTCACTGTGTGCATGCCCCAGGCAGTAACTGCTTAAGAACATACTGACACATCATCACTGTACCACATGGCTCTACCCTTACCACACAGCCACTGTAATTTCCCCTTACTATGAACCTACTGACAGTAATTAACTGGGAGAAAGGAAGAGGCCCAAAGTATTTACAAGTGACTTGCCACTTGCATTTACTTAGCCAAACGCTATACTGGGTTACTACAGCCCTTCCCAAGCGGTAACACTCTTTCCTTGGTTTTGAGGTGTTTATTTTTCAAGTATATGGGAATGAGGAACCATAAAAACAAGAGCACAAACAAACAAACATTAGAACAAAAACAAAGATATCTAAGAAAAAATTATAAGCAGCACACATTACATAAAACAGAACATAGACAGTCAGTCCAAGGGTTCAGTTTTATAGCAAGAATGACAGCACAACAGGAACAAATTAAGATCGCCAAACATAAACCTAAGATTTTAGGCTTAAACAACAGCTTTTTGTCACTCCTCAGATAGAACTATGTATAACAACACTTTGTTGCTAACAGCATGTGGAATGCAGAAAAGCAATCTGGTGACTCGGGCTGCAGTCTATAGTAGCAAAAAAATAGGCTGGACACTTTGATCCTTCTGTAAGCTCTTAATTGATGTTAGAGGACTTGCATGGGAAATTGGCACACTCCTAGTTTTGACTGGCAAAGATGAAAACCCAACAGACATATAGTGGTAATGAAAATATTTTTCTTAATATTGTTTTGATGTCAAATACAGACAGAAATGACAGAAGTCACACAATAAGTTATTCCATAATAGTTGCAATGTACAGAAATAGGAAGCTGTTTATTAGACTTGTTGATTACCTATTTTTTCATCAAGTTTTTCTTCTTCTACTTGTTCGGCCTCTGTTGTGCAACGATATCCTTTTTTCTTAAGGACATGACAGATGAGGATCCCCAAGAGACCCATGATGAAGAAAACAGGAACCAATGCAAAGGCAATATACTCTAGGTGTTCAGCCTTGCCATCATTGCCATCAGTTTTAGTTGTCAAAGTAGTTGTCTGTAAGCCATAGCTTGACAAAACCTTGACAAACTCTCCATTATCTATGTAAACGAATAAACACAATTATTACTATACACTGTAAATCACTTCAAAGCATTCAGAAAATTACAAGCATGACCAAATCCCCATAGTGTCAAATGTGATGTACCTTCTGTGATAACTTGAGTGGGAAACACATACTCTACTGCCTGAGAACTCACACCCGTAACAGTAGATATTCCCTCTTCATAAAACAATTACAAAACATCTAACATACAAAAAACCCACATGATATTTCTTCAATATAACAGTGAAGAACAAACAATATTCTAGCCTGATAGGCTTGTAATCTCAACAAGAGGGTTTGCATATTTCACAGAATACCACCACCATTGCTCCTTGTTTCCATCAGTGAGGAAAATGCCATACCATTCCTCCAGTCCTAAGTTCATGCAAAATTGCTAAAAAAACCACGGATCCTTCTGTAATCTGAAGGTAAGTACAGGATTTGGTATTGGCCCTTGCAAAGAAAAAGTTATCAGGTGTGAGAGAAAAAGCCTTGATTTTTTTCTTTACAGCAGGATTTCATGGCACAAAAGAAAGAACATTTACCCTCTACTCATCAGCATAAGGTGGGCTCATTCTTTGCTTGTTTAAGATTTGGAAATCATTTTGTATTTAAACTTGAAACAAGATGGGAAAGAGGCTTTTCTTTTTGTTTAGAAAGAATTTAAGTTACAGCACAGGCACACACTAACTCTATACCCACAATTAAGCATTTTTGCTTCAATTAAGCTCTGAATTTAACAGACGTATATTCCATGTTATAGATTAGGCTTTTGAACTACCAAAATTACAGAATATTTGCATTAGAAGTGACCTCTGAAGTTCCTTAGTCCGAACACTGCTAAAGGCAGCTCTGATTACATCAGGTTGCTCAGGTGAGCTCCATTTGAAGGATGGACATTCCACAACATTTCTGGGCAACCTGTTCCAGTATTTGCCCACTTTTATGGCCCATATACACAGATAAATTAAAATCTCAGTACCTTCACATATATCAAATATAAAAGTATAAAAGTTCACCTGTTCAGCTAAATCCAAAAATACACGTTTGCATACTCAAAATTCCTTCTGAACCTCTAGGTTTATACACATTCCCCACCCCATATAATAAAGATTTAAATATTACTCTTCCAACATGCAAGAATATTCCTGCATTTCTACCCTCTATTCTTGTCCTCCACTTCAGCTGAAAACAATTTTTTGGAGTAGGAAAGAATGACAACAAAGACAATCAATAAAAAAAAAAAATCTAACACTGTTTCAAGGTATTTGCCATCTACTTGTTAAAATGGACAAGGCAATTCACAATCGTTTCATTAATCAAACTGGTTGAAGGAGTGAAGACTCATCAGGAAACCACTTATGTGACACTTTCACAACAGTCATGTCTAGAACAATCAAATCTCTCCCTTTAAAAAAAATAAAATAATGGAAGCCTCCAGAAAATTGCCAAAAGACCCTTATTCCACCTCTACTGCATTGGCTGTGTAACTAAATTGTATTTGAAAAATACCAGTAAGGTGATGGACAGCTAAGAAGATTTTTAAAACTGCAGATAGGTATTTACCTTAGTTTTCTTTAAATCAAAACACTAAACCTTTTATTTTTAAAGTACTTCCGAATTTTTCAGGACAGTCTTGAATTGTCAGTTCAGTAGTAAGTAATACGCAACTTGCTCAAAGTGAAAAAACACTGGAACTTCTTTGAAACAACAATTGACAAAACCCCAACCAGCAAAAAGAAAAAAAGATGTGTTAAGCATTTCTCTTAAACTAATTTTCTAGACAATAGTAGAAATGCAGAAAAATTGAAAGAAATGCAAACAAACAACTGACTAGATCATGAGGCTAAATGTTAAAACAAAATCTCAGGATGTTTGCTTTAGACAAAGCCAGATGGTCTAGCTTGCTCCCAAAACCAAAAGAGAAAGCTATTCACTTTTAAGAGAGGCCAGCAATTCTACAGATAATTGTATGCAGAACTTACTACATAAGTAACATTTAGAAGCTTTAACTTATGCCCAAGTAGGACAATTGAACAATACATACAATGTAACACTTTACAGCTGCAATTGTTTTACAGTACAAGGAAGCAAAAGTCAGGAAAGGGTAATGGACACAATCATATAACTGAGAAAGTTGATCTTACATATAATTTATTTGCTTTCTAAGATTTTATAATTCATGTTTTAATATATCAAAATAAAATAGTTATAATTTTTTTTTTAATATTTGCTAACTCACCAGGTAGCAAAGCTAAAAAGCCCCCCACTTAATCACACCAAGTAGCTTAATTTACTTCCCAGGGAGGAGAAAAGCCATCACACCAGAGAAGTATTATTTTGATGACTGAAACATCTCAGAATCTAAGAAATCCAACTTCGACAGTATACATCACAAACAAATAACATCTCTTAGTATTTCCTCCATAACCATGGAGGTAATTCCCACTTCAAACCTAGAGAGCAAGTGGGCCTTATGACATGGCTGAAGGCCCATGCTTCAGACTCTCCAAGTTGTGGTTAATTACAATTTCTCCAGAGGCAAAGCAGCTTAAGCTGTCCCTTTCCCTCCAGTCCTCTGCTACCCCCCTGGTTGTGCTCCTGAAAGCAGTTTTAAACTGGATTACAGAGATGACCAGGGTTTAAGAAAAAATGCCTCAAAAAGTCTTCAGTTTTTAAGCAGTCATTTTGCCAAACCACAGGTTACACTGATTCAGTAAACTGCTCTATCCAGACAATCAAGAGACTGAGTAAGCTGAAGTAATAAGCAACCATGAGCAAGGATAGACGAATACATCTAGAACAAGGTTTCCTAAAGTAATTGTAGTAACATGGAGCCATAGTCTCAAGAGTATGCTCCAAAAATAAGGGCAGGATGATTAATTACGTGGAAAAAAAAAAAAAAAGTATCATGTCCTACATAACTATTGTTAAATCATCAACCTGGAACCCCATCAGCTTGACACAGCCACTGAAAACATACATACAATTTAAAATACAAAGCTGATTCACAAAGCTGCATACAAACAACAGAAGAAAACAAAGGAACTGGGAAAATGGATCCCAAATACTATTAAATGTTCACAGCAAACAAGAAAAAAAATTTGTACAAACCCGAGCCAACCTCAAGTTCACAAGCAACTCCAGCAACAGAGCTACACTGCATTTTCAGAAGGACAGATCATTGCTGAGCAATCACTAAATACTATCCCCACCCTCCAAAAAAAGCAAACCATCAGAAACTACTCAGGTTGATATTCCCAGCCTACCTAATATATAACACCTGTAAATGCTTACATGGTAAGAACCATGGTTTGTGTTTCTTTGTTTTCTGTTTCTTTTTCTACCTACATAATCTGGTTTATGATTTAGTTTAGTACTTCTGCTGGTAGACTGCCATATGACACACCAATAAGTAATCCTCATCAGCTACAATCTGACAATTAGACACATTCCCAAAGTATAGATGCAACCTATACGAGTTAAAAGGAAAAAAAAAAAAAAAAAAAAAAGGAAAATGCCAGAACTGTGCCTATACTGGCACTTTTTTTCCTGACAGAAGGATGTTGAAAAACTCATAATTTATCAACTAAATACTCTGTAGCACAGATTAGTCCACTAATTGGATTGAGATTTAAAGAGCTTTTGAACTAGGCAGGAAAATATACTTAGAAGTATTTTTTTCCATTTTAAAATGCATTAACAAACACAGATACTCCAATATACCAGCCTATATAGATAAGCCTATGTGATTTTTCTTCACTTGTCCTTAGATACCTAAAAATCTAATTCTCCCATTAAAATTCAACAAAATACACACAACTTTGCAAGGTATTTGTCTTATTACTAGTAAAACATTATGTCAATAATTTTTCTATATAAATACTTAACTTACACAAAGTCCACAAACTGCTTGATGCCATTCATTTTGTGTTCAGAGATGCAAAAATTCATCAGAAGTAATCCAAAAATATTCCAGAAGAAATTAATTAGCTGGATCAAATACTTGGTGTTGTGTAACATTATAAGCAGAGCAAAGCACTCAGCTTTCATTAAACACCCTACACGTATCAGGAAATCTGCCCTCAAAAGCCTCAGCAGTTACAACATCATGCAAACACAAGGCTTGCTTAGCTAATAAGCAATAAATTTTATGTCCCAAGTCATAGCTACATCATTCACTGTACGTTCCCTATTCCTCTTCCCCAGAGGCATATTATGCTTATTAACAGACTGTTGATAAGTCTACCATATTCTCATGATGTATGATGTTGCTTCACAATGGTTTTTAATGACAAGTTCAGACCATGGCAATCTTCCTTCACTCAAGTCAATTCATATAGAAATTCATTTGCTTCAGTGTTTTGCTGTCCTCGCATTTTTATATACCTGTCATTGTATAGCATTTTACATATCAAAATTACTTGAAGATGAGATCTAAATAAAAAGATTTAGGAGCAATATTCAGCATGTTTTTAAGTTATGGTTAAGCTGTAGATCCCATATTGCATTCATACTACTAATTCAGATCCCATGTACTCATTTGCTTAAAAATGAGTATGTTAAGTATTGAATATTGCCTGCCCTTACTTAATCCTTACCTAAAAAGTAAAATATAAGGACAGTCAACCTCAGACAAGTCTTTTACACTGGTTCTAATCATTACTACTCTGACACAAAGATAGCTTTCCTCTATCTCAGCAATGGCTCAAGAAAATTTTACAGCACCTTTAGGGAACAGAATAGAGAATGAAAAAAATTAGCACACTAATGAAAAACATATTTCATCCTTCATTAAACTGCAATTTTTACACAGCCTTGACAAATCTATTAACATTCTAGTTAAACACTATTCCCTCCATATTGGTAAAATAATGTTTGACCACGAAAATATTCCAAGACTACAATGTCTTGGAGGCTGTGATAAGAATGAAGCGGGAGCAGACCATGTAAGCAAAGGTATTGCTCTGTAACAAACTTTCTTTCCCCTTAAGGTTTTATAAACTCACAGAAAAGATGGGAGCACCTTAGAGCAGTCATCCCACTTCATCCCACTGTCAAAAAACAGGATTAACTGTACCTAGACAACTATCTGCCAAGCATGGCTAAAGATCTTGCAAAGGTAGCAGCTTGCCCTCCACACTTACTTTCTTTCTCACTGCAAATGGAGGGTCAGAACAACTCCTCCTTTAGTATCTACTACCACAACATCAGATTCTGCTTGCACTGAGTCACAGAATTACTTTCCTTGGTTTTAGCTGCACGTACTTGAAAATTTCATACTTGGCATGATTACTAGGACCTCCCCAACATGAGCCCCAGTTAACTCAAAGCTTTGCTTTTAGTATTGATCTAAACAGACAATTCTCAAACTTTTCATAAAGCATATGAGAAATCTCTAGAAATATTTAATATTGCTTAAAGAACTCAGATTCTTGAAAAATAAATCCTTTTTGTAACAAAGATCAAACCTGTTTAGTTGTTACATAAGTAATATAAAACTTATCATTAAACTAATGCATTATATTTATTTTTCTAAATCTCCTATACTAAACTTAAGCATAATCTACATCTAGCTGATTACTTCAAGCACATTCAAGTAGTTTTTGTATTGTTTAATTTACAAAAAGTAGCCCATAAACAATGATGTAATCTTCTCTCTGCTCTACTGATAAAGAATCCTATTTGGTTACTCTGGATTTTGCCCATTACGCCCATGCCATTTATTTCTTATGGCATGCCTTTTAAAGAACGTTGTTTACATTTTATAAATTTGATTGTTCTAGCAATCTACCTGCTAAAAATAAGTACATACATATTCACTATCTTCTTCTCCATAAAGTTCAAGGAGTTACATGATCATATTTCCTGCTTTCAGGCACGAAAATGAAATGTAGCTACCAACCTCACAATATACAGAAACAAACTATTATTGGCCTTAATGTTAATTAAAATTTAAAGAAATTAAACACAACCAATGTACAACCTATTTAAGTACAAGACAAATGAAATATTCAGATATGGCAAATGATTTGCTCAAACATCTCAGCTAAACACAGCTGGAAAACATGTTTCAGTAGCAACATGAGCTTATGCATCAGTTCACCCATCTGTGGAAAAAGAGAAATCACTTAAGGTTCAAAATAATTTAGACAAAATATGGTTTGCTTGGGTGCTTTGTTGGTTCTTTGAGGGGACTGGGGGGGGGGGTGTTTGGTTGGTTGTTGTTTTGGGTTTTTTTTCCCTCTTTTTCTTTCTTTCTTTCATACCTGGATCACTTCTAGTTCGATTCACCATGTGGACCTACACACTGTTTAAAGGGCATAATCAAAGGACTGCTTAAGCTGGCAATGCCACAAGGAGGAATGGTCAGGCAGCTGTGACCTCAGTGCACCCTGCAAGGAAAAGGCACCTGATGATCATACCTAGTGCTTCACCTTCTCCTGGCTCTAGAGGAAGTATGCTTTGAACTGCATTAAACTATAATGACACTTGCTACCTCAGGGCCAGACATCTCAGGTGGATGGATGTACACTTTGATTTAAAGCATTCATTTTAAGCATCATCTAAATGAAAACTTTTTTGATTTTCAATTACACACTTTTACATTCAGGCATAAAAATAAAAAAACTTGGTTATTAGCTCAATTTCCAAAATACATGCTGAATACCTCACTAGCAAGAATTTAAGAAAACTGACTTTATTTTTAAAAACTTACTAAGGTAATGGAGTTTTAGTGAAATTAATTGCCAAAAACGGCCAGGTTATGTCCCTTGGCATTTCAGAAGTGACAGATATTTTCTCAAAAGAAAGAAGCTCTAAATCAGCTATTTACTTTCATTCAGTACACTCAATTTATTTAGGTATAAAATAAAGCATTCTACTAAAGCTGCAGTAGAGTTTTCTGTTATCAAAGTCTAACTTCATTTTTTGATTCTTAATTCCAGTGCTTAGCAGTGAATTTGTTTACAACTCTGATGGTAATTATGTACTGATTTAATACAGGGATTTATTTTAATGACAGTAAATTTAGAGCAGTTTTCTGCGACTTTAAATTAAATATACTTTTTAAGAGTTATCTGATTTAAATAGTATTTATCTATTCTAGACACCACAGTCAAATTGCCTTTGCCTAACTAAGCAGATGAAGTAACAAGCAATTTCAGTAACAAGTCAAAATATATCACTGTCCAAAAGAGACACACACAAAGATATTTAGGAAATGTTTGGGCTTCTCTGCCTTATTAGTAAGATGGTAGCTACAAAAGGGACCAGGCAAACTAGAAAAGGCAGCAAAGAACAGGTTAAAAAAAAAAAGTTTATTTTCTAGAGGAAAAAACCTCTTAAGTGAAGAAAACCTATTGCCTACCATTTGCTTCATCTATTGTTCAAGGAAATTGTACTTTGGGGAATATTCATAAACTGAGTAACAAAGGAAAAACACCTATCATCAAAGAGGAACATTCGACAAGTTTGTGAATTCCACTTAACTTCTAGCTTCCTTGTAGTAATCAGAACCTACAACCAGAAGTGAAATAAGCAGGAAGTCTGATGAGAAAAAGGAAGCCACATGATGAAAGAACATACTGACAACTAGTAACAGTACTGCCAATTGCCTTAGAAGTTAAGCAAGGTTGTTTAAGGTTTGCTGTCAAGAACAGACCTCAAAACCTTCATCAGATTTGTCAAAAGCAGTATCTCAAAAAAGTGAGCAGAATGATCAACCATGTCTCTTTAAAGCTCGTTCTAACTGCACCTGATTGCAAACTCTAATAGTAAGATGCATGCAGCAAGTCTCAGGCATGACCTTCCTGAATAACAGCATCCTTACTCCCCAACATTGTACTCAAAACCATAAAACTACAAGTCTTTCATAGTACCTCAAGCTGGAGCCTGCTAGGAGTCCTTAAATTAGAGATCAAGTCTTTGGCTCACTGAAGTCACCACAAAAATTGTGATTGTGCGCAAATTTTGCAGTAGGTCTGGAAAGAGCTTTCTACTCAGAGGTAAGTCTCTGCCCTGTTGAGTTCTTTCCTAATCCCTATCCATTTCTGAATTACATGCCCCATCAACACTTTCAGTAAGTTGTCTGCAAAAGTTTTAGGCAGGCTTCCCTGAAAGCCTAGGGGTGGGGTGGGAATTCAGAGAGGAGATACCTCCTATGTAAAGATAGGTCCTATTAACAGCAAACAAACTATAGCTAAAAGCATTACTGTATAATGCATGTAACCCTCAACAATTTTAAACCATTGCAATTTCTACACTCCCAGATAGAGCTTGTTAGGAACCAAAAAGGAAGACCAAACCTAATAAATCATCTTGTCAGATACCCAGTCAGTCCAAACAATCACACCATGAAGGCATCTGACATTATTAAGAATTCAATGAGAAAAACAATGAAGAATATCTAGAGCAGTTTTGTCCTGTTGAGAAAGGGAAAAATTGCAATATGAAGGGCAGTAACAGAGACTCAGTCCATTCCTTGTGTGTGACACAATATGTGGTTGATAATGCTGCAGAAACATATACAGAAAAAATTTTTCCTCAAATTTCAGTTTTCAAATAAAATATGCCCTGCATGCAGCTACCATATGCATTTAATAATGCACACTTCACCAGTTTGGCTGCTTTAAAAAAAAATAAATCCTTCCTGGACACACCAGATATTTAGAAGTATTCCATATCAAAGGTAAATTTACAAGGGTAAGCAGCACCTAGCGAGCCGCCTTAAATCAATGCTACCAAACACATCATATCAATGCATTTATACAAACTAACATCCACAGTAGTTTACAAAAGTCAAAAATCAATTTTAACCAAAACCAGTATATCTCCTGTGTGAAGATACAGCAGATAAACTGACAGAAAGTATTTAGCAAACTCAGAGGAAGGAGAAAATTCTTTCATAGCTTTCACATTTCCTGGCACACTAGCCAACTTTTAGCTTTCATAAGTACAATCCTACTCATCTAGATATACTAAATTACTGCTATCATTATTAAATCCCACCAATGCACATGGCATACTAACAGTCCTCCAGCATAACTACCTTAAAGCTCAAAAAAGCAATCCCAAGTATAACCATTTGTAAAAAGTACCTATAAGCCTATGTATACACATCCTTTGGTTTACTAAAACATCTGTTTACATTCTCTTCAAGATGCCAGTAGTAGGTAAATTGTGTAATAATCTCGACATGTAGAAACATGTAGTAATATGCGAAAGTAACAATCATCAAAGAGCAAATTAATTTTTTATCTGTTAAGATACTTTACACTAAAGCAACTGAGAAAAGAGGAAAGGAAAAAAAAAAGAAGATGGTCACGATCAAGAAGAAAAATCCACAATTCCTCTCCTCCTCCTACCTCTGCACACAAAACCTGAAAAAAATAAGAATTAGGGCCTTGGAGAGCACTAGCTACCAGCCAACACGAATTTGAAATTCAAGATGCTTAAACTTTTTCAGTGAAATCAATTATCTGGGGAAAAAAAAAAAAAAGACTGATAATGCTAGTATCTTTAGCACTATTTTACTGCCCCCAGTTGTACCTAGCAGTACTTCTTTCTTTCCACTCTCCTGAAGGCAAGGATGGACTGGATGACAAGCCTTCCATTCCTCCTGCTTTCAGAAAACAAATAGTAGGTGGTAGATATCTCAATCCTTTCTGACCAAGCTGGCCTGCACCAAGTAATAATTACAGATGTACAAAAGTAAGTATAGAAAGACTAGAAACATTTATTGCTTAATTTTATGCTAATAAGTATGCCTATGTTAACCATTTCCACTAAGTTTAAAGTTTACTCTCAAACAAGCTGGTACGCTCTTATCAATGTCATACCAGCGCAAGGTAATAAAGCTGATCAAGTTGAAAAATCACACCCCATAAAAATAAGCATGAGCTTGAAACGTTTGAGAAGCACAGACAACACACAAAAAACCACTTCAGACTAGAAAAGCAACAAAATCAGTTTCACTTTGAGATTATTAGTACCATAACATTTGGGGTTAGATGTAAACAAAGAAAATGTCATTTAAAACTAACTTCCTCTGGCGCTTGTATGTATGCGAGTGTTCTTCAGAGATCTCAAGGGTTACAGTCAACTGAATTTCCAAAACCGAAACACTAAGCTAAGTTTAATCTCAAAACAGACAGTGAAGTAGAAGCAATTCTTTGATGCATTTCTATCTTGCGAGCCATCCGATTCCTGCTTAAAGTGAAAGCAACTACGGAGGCGTTACCAGACTCTCGAGTTTGTACAGTTCGTTAGGGTTTGTTTTTTTTCTTTCCTTCTTTTTTCCCGCAACTCATGGCCATACCTGACTAAGTTAACAGTCCGGGGCGGGGACTGTCGCGACATTCAGAACCGTTTTACCGCTGAAGGCGCTCGCACGGGGAGCGCAGACCGCAGCGGTTCTCCCAGCCCGCCTGAGCGGGACCCCGGAGCCCCCGCTCCCGCCCCGAGCGCCCCCTCAGCGCCGCCACCGACGGCGGCCGCGCTCCGCCGACAGGCGGGAGAAACTTCAGCCGCTGCCAGCGCCGAGCCTCGACCTCCTCCTCCCGCTCGCTCCAGCCGGGATGCCCGGGGGCCAGGGCGGAGCGGGGACAAGCCCCTGTCCCGCAGCTCTCCGACGGGCCGCGGCGCAGGCACTCCAACGCTTCGGCCCCGCGGCGGTGGGGGGCGGCGGAGCCTCCCGGGGGAGAAGCAGCGGGGTCAGCCAAGGCACCCGAGCGGCGGGGGAGGCCGGCGGGGCCGGCAGCTCGCACTCCCCGCCGAGGTCACAGCCGGCGGTGGGAGCCCGCCGGGAGGCTCAGGGGCCGCCGGCGGGGAGCGGGGCGGGGGTCCCGGCTGGAAGCTTCCCCTCCGACAGAGCTCCCACCCGCGGCGAAGGACCGAGGCCACAGCGACCCACCGAGAGCGGAGCGGTTGCCCAGCCAGGCAGCCGTCGGGCCCAGCGAGGGAGAAGTCGGCGGGATCCCGCCCGTCGCTGGCGGAGCCATACCCGACACCTCGCCCGCGCTGACTTCGCTTTGGCTGCCGCGCTGCCGCCACCCGGCCCGGCCCACCGGCGGCGGGGCGCGCCCTGCCCGCACGGCGGCTGCGCGGAGCCCGCCGGCCCGGGGCGGTGCTGCGCCGGAGCATCCCGCCTTTCGTGAGGCGGCCGGCGTTCCCGGGCCTGCTGCGGGGGAGAAGCGGGGCTGTGCCCGCGAAGCAGCTGCGCGCAGCGTGCCCGGGCCTGGTTTTGATGAAGGGGGAAGGCGTTTCTTACGCAGTCCTGTGAGGATTTTCCGGAGGTCGTCCTCCACCCTCAGAAGCAGTTTAATACGGCAGCTCCTAGACATGATTTTCTGAGCCTGGCCGGCCCTCGGCCCCCCTCAGCCTGGGATGCGCGGTGCTGGGGTGCAGCAGGGAGACAAGATGGAGACGGGGCATCGTGTCCTAAAGGGCCCTGGGCAGGCTGAGCTGACTCCTCGCCCTGCTTGCTTAGCGTTTGTCATGTGCTGCGATGACTCCCGAGCACCTGGGGAGCTGTGCCACCTTCTTGGGGTTGCCCAGAGCCCCTCATCCAGGCAGGTTTAGGTACGTCTCCCCTGAGACCAGTGGGTTTCAGCTGCGGCCAGAGAAGGCTCGTCTGCCTCTGCCACCCCGGTGACCATGCTCACCGTGCCGGGAGCATCCTCACTGCCAGGGCGTAGCGTGGTGTTACGCACAAGGGCCGAGGAGATAAGGCAGGGCAGTTGCTCTGCACCGAGGCCTCCCCAACGCCCACAGGGAGTCTGTTATCAGAGCTGCATGGAAGCTACTTGGTGTAAGGGCAGGGCGGTATGCTTCCCCCGAGGGGCTGCAGGGCCTTGTGGAAGTTGCCGCCGCCGCCACCACTGCAGCATTCGCACCGGGACTCGCGAGTGTTCAGAAACTAAATATGACCCTGCATTAGCTGTCCCTTAGCGCGTAGGGACATTGCTTATGCTCGCACTATTACCTCTTCCCATCCACAAGGCTTCAAATTCATGCTTTATTCCTTAATTCTTCACAGCTAAACTCCAGCTTAGATTTACACTCTGGTAAACTGACTCCCGTGCTTAGACCTTGGCCCACTTTCATTTCAGCATCTGCAACTGAACTTTTCTACTGACATGGCATGAAACTAAATAATGTTCTTATATAAAGGCAGAGGCAATTATAGCTTCCCTGTAGTTCCAAATATATTACTCTAAATTATTCTAATCTAAATTATTTATTTACTTGCTTTTGTTCATTTTAAATACCTAAGCAAAAAACACCATTCATTTAAGAAACAATATTGCAATAATTATAAAGGCAGATACATTCTTGAATTATTTTTTTATCTAGTACCAACGATGTGTGCAGAAATATCCTTATAAGCCACTGACTAGAGCTATCCACAGCTAGATTCAGTACACCAGACTGCTACCTTCTTGTTTGGGACAATCACCCCATCTGACATGCACTCCCCCAGCCCCCACCATCTTCTTTTCTGGTAAAGAAAATATGCAGAAAATTATGTCCTCAAAAATAGTATGTCAGTACCATTTGTGCACTTAAAAAAGATAAAGCACTCTGGAAATAACCAGGTTTAACCCTTTTCCTCTGTGCTTGACTGTCAACTCTATTCATGGTACAAGCTGTAGCCACTATTTTTTATAAAATTATTTTTTTCAGAGATACCTGTATGAAAAGATCAGGATGATTTAGTATCTGAAATAAACATGTTGACAAGCAAAAAGTAAAAAAAGCTGTCTTCTATCCTTTTGGGCACAAGGGAAAAAGGCCTTTCCAGAGAATAAGCGTTTTCTGAGTCTAGTGACAGAGCTCTATTGATTGTTTAGATACTTGTTTACATTTCCATTTTTAGCATCTGTTAGTACCATGATTTTACAATCCCTTCCACAATTCAAAGTTGAGTCCTGATAGAAGCAAATTCTGAAACACTTTAGCTGAGTTTGACTTCTATTTGCTCATCAGCAGCATCCAAATAGAAAAGGCAGTACAGCAGCCGTGAGAATAGACGATGTAAGCCATCAGAAACAGTTACGACAGATAATAAAAATAAAATGCTAAAGCCCAATTAAAAAACCCCTAAACCTGCAGAATAGAATACATAAGCAGAATAAGTAGGGATTGCTGATTTTTTTTTTTTCAAGTTTAACTTGTGTATCAAATCAAATGCTCAGCCTGAAGGAGTTCAGGAATTTAATAAATACAGTGTTTATAATTGGAAATGCCTTTTCTCAGTGAAGTAGATAACCAAGAACATGAAATCTCAGATTTATTCTTATTTGAAGAATTGGTGGGAGACTTATGTATTTATTAACAAAGAAAACGACCAAGGAATGAGCAGAACTGTCCTTTTCAACAGAAGAGGAAGTTAAGCAGTAGGAGATGGGGTTCTTTGCACATATAAAAACAAGTCTTTCTTCCTCTTGGGTTTCCTACAGAAAGTACTGCTGCTCACCTGAGTTGCCTCTGCTCTGTCTCTTAAATTTTGATTTACTCTTTTTTTGAGGATGTGGTTCTGTGTCAACTGCACTTGGTGTTGTAAAGGAGACAGACTCAGGGAGAGGGGGAATCCTCCTTTACTCTTCAGTTAAGTGTAGCAACTGATGTTCCCAATTCACAGGTAACTGCAAAATCCAGCAGGATTTCTGAACCAAATCTGACTCCATGAAACAAGGTCTCCAGAGGTAGGCTTTATCTCAGAGTCTCCGTCTGACTTCAGAAAGATTGTAGCTTTTTTTTTAAAAAAAAAATGATTAGAGAACTAATCTGGATTTACAACACAGCCCACAAGCAGTGAATCAGCACAATTTCTGAGGCAATAACTTCCTGCCCCTCTTCACCCACTGGAACAAACACCCCTGAGCACAAGGGAACTCTTAAATCAGCTTTGCCACTAGAAGATCTGTGAAACCACCTCGCAGCTTTTACGGAGAATAATAAACCTCACTCAAAACACTATAAAGTTTCCTTAACAAACTCAAACCTCAGTTTCAATAAGGTTTAATTGACCCAATCTATGTCAGTTGTTTCCTCAAGATTTCTAAAACGTATCTTCAGTTTGTTCCCATTACTAGAGAATGCAGTGAGTTAGGAAACATGTAAGCAGTTTTTTGAATGCAAACCAGTCAAGGAATTTTCTTCTTTAAATAGTCTTTGGCTTTACCCACTACTAATTCTTTACACTTCATCTCAAAACCAAATTTATTTATCTTATTTTGTACTTAGTTTGTGCATGCATTTTGAAGAGTTTAGGTTTTGCCTCTTTTCATATGTATTATTATGTATTTCTGCATTTCCCTTGGAAGTCCTCACTACTGTTACTGGAAATCTAGAAAATATATGTGCCTTTTCTTGACCTTTATAACTAAGAGGCAAGTAGGTTTTGCTTGGTATTTCTCTGTTCTTTTATTTTGAATCACACATTAACTTACGTGTTATTCAGAGGATGTCCTATTAATTACTTAATTATTCCTTTGTTGTTTCATTGTTGACTTTATTGGAAGACTTTTTCTGGATCTCATTTTTACTGGTAAGAATGCCTGAACAGGCCAGACAACTAGCCATCCTCATTTGTAAAAGTTACAGAAAGAAAAAATATTGGCAGCAGTTAAGTAGAAGACAGAGAACCCATTGCTTTCACATCTTAAGCGGCATGGTCTTAAACTTCAAAACAAAGAAAGTGACACTGAAAATGTCATATCATCAAGCCCTTTTATATGACTTAACGAGACACTTTATACTGAACTTGGAAATCATTGAGCAGGATGCTAATTCCACAATTAATTTTATATATATGTATATATAATTATGTATAAAAAAACCCCTCTGTTACGTGTATGCACAAATACCTCAGTGTAAAGTTGACCCACGCTAGTGCTAGTAAAGCTTGAACACATGAAATTCCGTTTGAAATTCAAATGGTATATATTCCCACATCATTTAAATGCTCAGTTTTATTACTGGAATCACAGTTAAGACATGGACTACTTTGTTTTCTGAGGGTTTTTTCTAAAGGCATTCTTTGTATGTATTATCTATACATTCAAGGCAAGAATACTTCCAAAACATTTTAAAGCTGCATCCAAATACCGGTGGTATTTAAAACACTCATATACATCAAAGCAGTACTGCTTTGGTAGCGGTAACTCACCTGACAATGGTTTACTTTACAGATCAGAATGAGCAAAATAATAATGTAGAAGTGTTAAAAAGAGATTAACTTCAGGAGCTGGGATGATGAGAAAGAAGCAAAATAATTTGATGAGTAAGATACTAGGTATTTATAAAACTCAAGTTTAATTATTGGTTTTCTGACAGACTTTTTTTTTATGTATTCATAAGCTCAATTCCTCATTCATAAAACAGCTATTACAAATCTCTGTAGGACTGACACCACTTCTTAGTACGTGTGTCTACAATCTGAAGACTAGGAAATCTTGTGTATTTGTTTATGGCAAATTATATATTAAAAAATAAAATAAAATACATGGACCCAGCAGTATAACCTACCTTGGTGTACTGGTTTTGGCTGTGTGGTGCTTAGCTGCCTACTGGAGTTAAACCATGACACTCAGAAACAATACATCTAACTCAAAGCAGCTATATTCGTCAAACCTTTAGTCAAGAAAAAGTTGTAAGGAACACTCCCAGCAAACTATTTAAAAGCTAAACTCCTAATCACCACTTTCCACTTTGCCCAGTATGCAGCTGTTTCTGGTGATGAAAGTAAATGTATTTCTGAAAGGTGTTGCCTTTCACGGAAAAAATAAATCTCTAAAGCCTAACAGAGCTGTAAAGAAAACACAGTTCTGCTCTAAAATTCTGAACTTTATATCTGAAAAATTGCTCATTTTTACAAGATTTCAGCCTGTCAGGTTGAGAAAATATCAGTAAAGAAACTAAGTTATAAAGGTAGTGTTTTTCTAGAAGTAATCTCTCTCTCCTGCTCCCTCTCTTTCTCTCCCTGTCTCTTTCATAATACTGTCCCTCTAATGCAGTAATCAGTTAGGTCACAGGGCTTTCTTTGTAACCAGGAATTCAGTTTCAGTTTTACTTGTACTTACCTAAGGTCAGGGTTGTGGCTACCACCCTTCAAGGAAATTGTTTAACCACTAGATTTTTGGTTTGGTCAGGACTGTCTCCCCTTTGTTTGTGATGGGTCGCACTGATGAGGATAAAATCTGTTTGTTTGGACCAGAGAGAATAAAAAAAACCCTGGACTTGATTCTGGAGCCAAGTAGTTATGCTACTTGCCTGAGGAGAAGAGAGTAAGGTTATAGATGCTGTCCCAAGGACAGAGCCAATACTTTACAATCATCTGCATGTGGATTGAAAAAAAACCTACTGAAAACAAGAATTGGAGCCTAGCATATCCCTCCAGGATGCCAGCCCTTAACATTATAGCAATCGCAGTAGGGAATAAAGAGGGAAGTGGTGCAATTAGCTTTAATTCTTAAAACTGTTGTGGTTGCCATTACATTTTCTGAGACGCCAGATCCTGTTGATGCTCGGTAGGAGTTCCCTGAGAATGCCTGGTAGATAGAGATAGAGCTCTCCTCAGGGGACTGAAGGAGAGGAATGTTGATGTTCTGGATTCTGATCGGGTTTAGGCATGATTTGGTATTAGCTAGGTCCTAGGCATCAAAACAGATGTGCCTTCAATACCTGGGAAACTTTAAAGGCTTAAAGGCTTAAAGCTACAGCTCTTAGGAAGCTCAGTTGCCTCTTAAGTTAATCAACAGGTTTGGGCTTCGGTGGAATATAAGGAGTTGCATGTGATTAGATCAGCTTCTTGGAACACAGGGAAAAGAGATGATCTTGAGCAAGTACCAAATCAGCTTCTGAGCTTGACAAGAGGACTACAGGAAAAGAACAAAGTCCGTCCTACACTGGAAGGAGATCTGAAAGAAGACTAGTGGTTTTGAATGTTGTGGAGAACCATATTATGAATATACAATGTATAGGGTGGCTTGCTTGGTGTGTGGTAGAGGCAGAAACTGAAGTAGCACAAAGCAGACCAAGTCCCTACAAATGGCAGCTTTTTCCTGTGTTTTATGTTGGCACAGTTGTTAAGGAATTTATCACACAATAGTAAGTAAAAATCAGCATGTAAATACTATATTAAGGTTTTAGATTGTAATGCTTGTTTTAAGTAAATTAAAAGTGAAGCAAAGGTCTACAGTAACGAAACCAAAATCCACTGGTTCCCATTCCCCATTCATACATTATTATGAATTAATGTGGTGGAGTCTGAATTTGTCACAGCTGGGCAAGTACTCACTGGGGAATTCAACAATACTGGTGGGTGGAAGACTAAGAAATCCCAGTAGTATTGTGTGAAGTCACTAAGCATGAAATAATTGTCTTCATTAATGGCCTTATTACAAATAGTGCATTCACAACTCTGTATGCCTGAAGCTATATATGTACATACGAAAGGAAATTTAGAAGTAGAAATATTCTATTAATATTTTGATTAATCTCTAATCATTTTGGCAGCATCCATAAATGGATTTTGCATTTCGGCAACCAGGGAAGCAGGAACGATGCATGGAGACACGTGCGTGGAAACCTGGAGCCGCTTCTTGGCTCTGCAGTGACTTTGGCTGGCTGTGTAAAGGGGGGCAGAAAGTATTTCTGAGTGGAGTCCCTCCCCATCTTCTGCCTAGGGCAGACTTGCAGTGTGTGTTGCATTGCAGATGTTTCCCAATTCCCAGAGCTAGTAAGAAGATCAGTACAAATTGAAAAGCCTGGGTATTCTAATTAACCAAATTATATTCATTTGTTTTATCCAGCCAGTTTGAAGATACTTGTTATCCTCATCGTCTCTATCACTGTTCCTATTAAGAAAACAGATTAACTGAAAGCTGGATTTCTTTCAAGTTAAATGATTTTTAATGTTCAAAACTTCAGATAAGATTTGAAGTAAGTCTCCCTAGCTTCTAAGATTTGATCATCAATAACGAACTGCCTGTCCTATAATACAATAGTGCTGAATTTATTTGAAAAGGAGAGTAACAAAATATTTTATAAAGTATAAATATTAATCAAGTGTCCATATAATAGATAATTCAGGAGTGACTTTGCCCAAATGCAACAAAGAGATTTGCTCTTCAGTAGAAATGGACTGCTTGGCTCTCCCCATTTTCTGGCTTTTTATAGACCAATCATTCTAAAGCAGTCCTCTGTCTCCAGAGCCTTATGAGAGATAGCAGTTAAATCCCTATAAGTGATTAGTAATGGCAAATATGCTACCATGGACTCTTCAAAAAGTAGCTTTGTAATGCATTTGCTCCCTTCTGATTTCATGAAAGTTTTTTTCTTTTTGTAAAATGCATAAAGAGCTAATGTGAAACCAATTGCATTTTGATTTTTTTTTTCCGTACTGGCCTGACATAAGACTAAAAAAGGTAGCCAAATAGTGGTAATTTGTACAGATTATGCCACATGCACCTTTATTTTGGAATACACACAAAAAAATTTAACCTGCGGAAGATTGTATTCATAACAAAAACCAGGCAATGAGAATACAATGGCAGTAAACTAATAAGGAGATACAGCATAAATATATCTGTTTGGCATTCACATCTCGAGATTTATGGTCCTGGCCTGTCAGCAACATTTACCCTTAGCTGTATGCTGCCTAGCCACTTTTGAGGATTTCTTGATCCTCATCTCAGAAGTTGCTTTCTCAGTCCTTAGTCACTCATAAGTAATATTTTCCAGAAAATTTAGAATCTAATTCTAGGAATTATGAACTTAATTTCCTGGAAGAAAAAAGATGTAGACCTCCAAGAGACCCCTAGGAAAGGACTTAAGTTCTTCAATTATTAGCTTAGAGGCTCACTTCCTCATAAAAAGCCCTACTCTAATTTGAGCATGCTGGCTGTGCAGGTGGAATAGAACATTCCTTCAAAATAATACTGAAACTGGAACTATTAAGGAAAAATGTAAGTCACACTACTGTGGTAACAGTTCCTCATACATTTTCCTAGGATAAAAGTCTGGAAAGTGATCTGTTAACCTGATCTGGTTAGACTTCTCTTGCTGGTTGACCGAACTGTTAGCTACCATATTTAATCTCCTTAAGTATGAATATATCGTGAGGGTAAAAGCCCAGAGCCAAGAAAGTAATCAATACATTACAATTTAAAGTCTTAGTATGCAGAGGACAGCCTTTCTTTCCTCCAAGATTTCAGAAGCACACTCTGCTTTATGCAAATATGACTTACCAAGTTTGCATGCAAGAACTTCAGTTTAAAGCTCAGTCAAGAACAGATCTGTTGAGATAAACTTCAACTCTTGTTCGACCTGTTTATTTCCACTGCTTTTTATACAAAGCTCTTCAGATAAGAAGCCACATACAGACTGAAAAGCTGTAGGGAGAGGGAACAGATCTGATTTGAATTCCAGTCCATTGCATTCACAACAGTATTTCTATTTACATGTATAATCCCTGGTAGGTCACCAAGCATTTAGAGCCAGACAACACTTAAAAGCAGTTGTACACAAATAAAGTTAGAAAAATATAAAAGCTGGAATACAGTAAGATATACAGTGGATGTGGTAGTATGGATGCTTATTAAATGTAACATGCTAATATTATTTTGGTTCTTTTCTGGCAGAAAATGTTTTGGATTACCTAAAATAATATGAGTATTGGGAATTTCTGCAGCTCCTTATCTTGCCTTCTCTAAGCCCAGCTGTGCAGTCATCTTCAGACCAAGGTAGCATCTTGCCATAACTCTTTTTCTCTGGAAGACGCAGAATAGTTTATTGACTAGGATTGAAATGAGAAGGGCTAGTGAAGTCCTAGCTGATTTCTGGTACACAAAGTTTTCATTGTACTGACAAGACCTTGTTGGATCAACTACCTGGGAATGTGGATCTGAAGCACAGTTGATTCAGCAGTTGATTAAGTTTGGAAGACTGAGAGGGAATCAGGGGATGGATGGGGGTGGGAGAGGCAGGTGGCTTAGAATCTAGGGAAAACTCAGTGGAAGGAGCAGCTTCCTAGAGCTGGTCAGGAAATATTGTCCCCTGACTGTGAGGACTTAGGAGGTTTTGGCAGTTTTTTCTTTTTCATATCAGGACAAAGCTGAGATCTGAAGCATGATTAAGTCAGAATAGTTTTTGGTTTAACAGCTCATGAACAATAAGTGTTTGTGACAGCTTTAAAAAGGTACAATATGTAATTGTGAGAAGTCCAATCTTCCCCCCCCCCCCAAAATGTATTATCTATAGACTAATCTTCTATTTCATATTTGCTTTAAATTAATGAGAATTTTCACTGAGGACAGAAAAAAGTGTAATCAGCAAATAGCTAGTGCCAAAGGGCAGCAGGAGTGTTGTGAGAGTCACTCTGGGGAAAAAGGAGAAGGCTCAGCAGGCAAAATGGACTCTGGTGCTATGTTCTTTGAAGAGGATCTTGTGGCATTAGGAAAGATCCTGGTGTCACAAACCTGGGCCTGCCCCGGTTAAATTAAGCCCATTGTAGAGCTCACCTACCTTTAGTGTCATACTTCCAAAAATGGTAGTGGTTAACTTCGATACAAGTTCCACTTAAACAATAATTTTGTTACCAGAAGGCAGTGTGCTTTTTTTAAAAAGAAACAAGTAGGTTGTGTTCTCAAACAGTAGATAAAGGAGCTGCTCATCTTCTATGTTTTGTGTGGAGCACATGGTCTTGTTAATTGTCCTGGTTACTCTGCTGTATCACCTACCCTTGCCACAGGATTTGAGATAATTATCTTTTACAGGATTTTAATAGGTGTGTGATAATTAAATTAATATGAAAAACATCTTGTAGTTTAATTGATTTTTTGGTTAAGACGTGCCCATACATATCAAGTCTTAGCAAGTTAGTTTCTTTTGGCTAGGGTGATGTGGGGGGAGGGCAGGGGTGAATAGTAAATTCATTAAAATACATGATTCCAGATATTCCCAAACTGTTTATTAAATGCAGTCAAACTTGTTGAAGTATGATGACAGAGAAAACATACTGCAAAAGGTGGGATCAGGTTCACATGTTCACAGAGGGAGGAGACACTTTTTAATCAAGAAGCCCAGTGTGTTAGCCTTCCTTATGGATGTGGACGAGTTGTTTGATTTCCTTCTGGATCTGAAATTACTTAAATCCATAGGTCCTGCTTTGTTAATCAGAGCCTTAATCAAAGGGTTGTGGAAGCTGAGGTTGGCTGCTCTTTTTCTCAGTTGTGGATGTTCTTCTGCTTCATACAGCTAGCCAGATCTTCAGAGCAGCAGAAACTAGACAGCAGTATCTTGTGTCCTAATCACAAGGATATAGAGTAATTTTCTTTCTTTCTTTCCTGCTACCTCAATGATTATTTGAAGATTTTTTTATACTTAAAACCGTGTCAAGGTCTCAAACCATTGCATAGTTTGATGATTTAATACACTGCCAGAATATGTAGTTCCAGTGTTCTGAGAGAATATAGCAAATGCTAAACTACTGGGAAAAAAGAAAAGAAACTCCTCCATAGCTTATCTTTCTTTTTTCCTTACTAATAGTTTCAAAGAAATATTTAACTTTAAGTCAAATGTTTCTGATTAAGTGTTTTTGGTTTTTATTTTCAGGAGAACCCCAGCTTTGGTACAAAGCAAATCAGTTTCTTCCTGCCAGAGTATTTTCTAATGGAAATGGGGGCGGGAGTGAAAACGTACAAGCAAAATTGCTTTATAACCAGCCTAGACTTGCAAAGCATTATCTCAGAATAGTGCAAATAATATTAATACATTAAGATGAGGACAGACTTATAAAGGATATTTTTTGTATGAATCACTATGTACACCAAACACTACTCTGTAACAGTTACATCCTTAATTGTCATTATTGCAGGAACACTATTTAACCTAGCCTTCCTCAGGAAATTCATTGCCTAGAGTTATATCAGTGCCTAGATAGATACAATATATTACATCTCTCTATAATATCTGTATGATATGTGATATATATATCTCTATCATATGTATAATGTATAATATATTATAGAGAAATATTATCACCTAGAATTGTGTTAGGTAAAAATCCTAGATTCTTAAATCACTTCACAGGGAACATATAAGTAGTATATGGTACTAGAGATTTTTTCCTAAGGATTCATTTGACCTTTATTCAGCCTCCTAAAGTAAACACCCAAATTATTCCATAGCATCCCTCAAGAGTGTTAAGTCAACAAAAGGCCTTGTGTGTCCAAATACTTGCTTCTGGTGATAGCACACTACAAATAGAAGCCATAATCAGGATTTCCACCTGATGTTTATAAAATGTAATCTTGTCTCAGCTACTGAGGTCCTATGGTAAAGGTAAGAAGGTCCTGCTGAATATTTTCACATTCCTTCAGTTCAAAATATTTTGACTGAAAAAAAGCAAAGGCATTTTTTTCCAATGGTGTTTGTCCATATACCACAGTAACATCAGAGTGCAAGCCAAATCAAAACAGTGCTGCTGTCTAAGGTCAGATCCTTCACTTAATCCTTCACTGCAAGGAACTCTGACAAGAGGATTTTTTTTTTCCCCCTTTAAAATATGAAATACCCTTTTTTGAAAGAAAAATCAAACTCCAATGTGTATTAGGTAAAACTTTACCCAGTGGGGTAAGTTCTGTCAAGAGAAAATACCATCAGGCAGTAACACTCTGTAAACTTAGTGTTAGTACTTTTTGCTGCTTCCCTCTCAGCCCCTCCTCCTGCCTTTTTGCCTGACTGGTTTTTATGGGTTGCGGGAGGGCTTGGATGCAGGAGGACGACTAGCCCCTTGGGCAGCTCAGAGTAACTGGAGTATCAGTTAGAGTCTAAGAGATGCTAGTGAAGCTGGCATTTGCCATAAATTCAGATCTGTGTTTAAAAGCAACACAGCTTTTTACTCCACCTTTCCTGCAATTTGGAGTTGAAAAGCAGCTGAAATCTAGCAGAAGAGTAAGCAATAGTTTGAATTATATTTTGCTGTTAGGAGGCAAATTATACAGATAAATTTTGCTGTTTCTTGTGGGGCCACTGATAGTATCAGAGCTGGAAAAAAAAGAGAATTGCTATCAGAGTAACAGGAAGGGGAGCAAGAGCTGATTAATGGGCACACTGTCAGTGGTCATCATTGCTAAAGCTGACGTGGAAACACAACATTACGGCGTTCGAGGGAACCCATGAGAATGGATGAGAACAAAACTTGGGAGCAATCCAGTGGAATCAGGGGGTTTCCAAAGCAGGACATTGTGCTTCAGCAAAGGAAGGGAGATGCTGCCTGCATGTTTTCAGCTGAGCATTGCAGAGCAAGGAGCTCTGCACCTTAAAATAGGAACACAGATCTATTTTAGCAGCCGAAAAGGTTACCAGCTCCAATATAGCCACGCCAAGAGCTTGTGATTTAATCAGCTGAGGAAACGTTGGCATGTGATCCTTGCCTGTTACACAGATAGCTGCCTACAAGCCTTTTCGAGTAGGGGATAGTAGTGTTTTCAGGTTAACGTAGGGTGGTGAATATGGTGGGGAGAGGGATTACTTTTGCTCCTTTGTGCATTCTTGGTTTTTTCCCCCCCTTTTGTACAGATAAGTAAAGCTTATACTGCTGTTTCTGCGTTCAAAGGGCTGTAATACTTCCAGTGGGTGATGAACAGAAAACCCATCTATAGTATATAATTCTGTGGAGAAATGCCCTATTGACACCTGGGATTTTGTCTCATTCAGTCCTTCCCTCTTTCTTCCAACCCTTTTTGCTATTTTCTGACTTTTGTAGGTGTACATTAGTCTGTCTGGTCGAATGGCTATACCTGTAAATATTCCAAATAATGATAGAAAGTAGTTTTTTGTTTGCTTGTTTGTGCTATGGTCAATGCATCTTCCTTTCTTTGACAATTAACACTTCTCCATGTGCTTAACAGTGTTGTGGACATTGTATTTGATGCCTCAGTGCTGGCTGACCTACCAGGAGCCTCTAAGCCATCACAGCAACCCCGAAGGATCCTAAATAGCTCATAAGTCTCACAGCAAATGTGAAACGGAAATTATGGCTCATTGTTTCTCTGGGGAGCTTCTGTCAGCTAAAAATAAGTCACTTCATTAGAATTTAGCTGGTAAACTTTAGTTTCCTGGAAGTGCAGGCAACATAAGGCAAAATTTAATCTCAACTCACTTCACAGTCAGGGAGGAAAGAAGGTATTTTACATTTGAAAGCCTCTCTTTTATCCACTGCCACCCTGCAAACTTAGTTAATTTTCACTGTAATTCTCACAGCACTTCAAATACACGTGCTTTGCTATCTTCAATATCAGCATCAGGGTCACATCAGAATAAGCTTCTAAGCCAAAAGAATCAGAGGTGCCAGATTAAATTAGCTTGTCTAGAGCTCCAATTAAAATTTTACTGTAATGAGTAGGCAACAACATGAAGATATTTCGAGTATCTTCAGAAGTGTGTTGGCTGTCAGCTAACATAAGATTGAATTTTGTCTTCAATATAAATTGTTGACTTACCTAGAAGAGGGACCAATCAAGAAAAATGTCCACCTTTATGTCAGAAAAATGTGATCCAAAAATGTTACACTGGTCCTTTTTTTCAGTACACAAAAGTATTAATGAGAGATGTGGGACAACTGATATTCTTCACATTATTCCATTATTTTTTTATAAGATGTTTGTTGCTTTTGAGAATGCAGAGGGCCAAGTTTTTTCAGTGGCACAGAAAGTAAATCTGAGTAACTGCATTGGTTTTAAATTGTTTTAGTTGTCAGTGGTTGCTAGCCTATTCTCTACAGCTATAAGATTAAAAAAATGCTATTTTTTTCATGAAATGGGTAGTAATTTAAGGAACTCTCTGAAGTCACTGCATGATAGAGTAGCACTTCCATAACCAAGTGCACAGAATTAGGGGAACATGTTCTCTGAAATATGGGGGGGGGTGGGGGGGTGTGCTTTACCTTTTAAAAAAAAGTTTTGGTAACTTGGGCCATTTTTTCCCTAAAGATTGGTTCCCAAGGAAAAAT
Source organism: Aquila chrysaetos chrysaetos (assembly GCF_900496995.4). NCBI lineage: Eukaryota > Metazoa > Chordata > Aves > Accipitriformes > Accipitridae > Aquila > Aquila chrysaetos. Next base: position 25,471,378 of record NC_044004.1, read on the forward strand.
GCTGCTTGTCCTGTTTATATTTCTTCAGTGATGTCACTGATATTAAGACTGGTTATGGAAGGCTTTTATAATAGCTATGATGATACAAGTTTTATTAAATGAGAAATATGATAACCTGCAATATTGTACTAAAATTTAAAATTGCTCAGAAGTCCTGGAAGTCAAAACTCTAATTACAACCTGGAGTACTGTAGATTAAACTTGTACGTAGTGATGACTCTTTATAATCTATCTATCTACGTTATTACAAAATGTTAGCTGTGCTGCAAACTTACTGTGCTGCTTTATGCTCCCTGTCTGTCCTGTCCTACAGCACCTTATGAAAAAGCACCACACCTTTGTACTCAACAGTGGGTTACGTGATTATTTTTTACCTCTTCAGTACTGTGTTATCCTGTCTATAACCTGATGGTGTGTTATCTTTTTTGTTGGTAACAAGGTAGTGTCTTCATATTACCACTGTACCAAAATGTCTTTCTTGGGAAAGGGGAGAGGCAGGGTGCAGTCTGCTTTTTTTAAATAAAATAACATTAAAAATGGAAAGCAGTGAGGAAGTAGTAATACTAGTAGTTACAAGATGTTTTTGCTAAAACTGTGCCCTGAAGAATGCGCAGGTGTAAACCTCTGCTTCTGGCTGAGTAGAACAGAGAAAGGTCTCAGTGAGAAGCGTCCCGAGACACAAGAAACAGAAATCTGTACATCAGATCTGCTAATATTTAGACTCCTGGATGAAAATGAGCAATATGAGGGAGAGCTTTACCTCAGACTCAGGATCTGCTTTGAAGTGCTATATTTCACGCAGTAACTATTTTTTAAATGTATTGACTTTAAGAGATAACAGGCAGCAAAATAAATCAGAGGATGCAGATCTCTAAGGAAGGAAGAAGTGGTTGGCAAGAGAAGTGATGGGTTAGTCATGCTGTAGTTAGAGCAGCTGTTGCTATCCAGCATGTAATTGTGTTACTTTTTTGAGGGGGGAAACTTTGCTTCTGTATGGATAAACAAGGTTTTCCCTTAAATACATTTCTATCTACAAGATGATTGACAGCTGAGGCCCGTAGGTGTTTAGCCAGACCGAACAGACTATGGGACACAGCTACTCCAGCTGACTATCTGCACAGCCTCAAACAATCTGCACCCTTGCACACATGGTTGGAAGTGATGCCTACATATTCAATAGCCCTTGCTGAAATTCTGTTCTAATAGCCTTGTCAACCATGCAGATTTCCAGCATCCTTAGCAGGAAATCCCACAAATTTACATCTCACATGAAGAACCTTCATTGTCTACTTTTATTTAACGCGTCCTAGCTCTTGCACTGGAAAAGAGCATGGCGGAGGAGGACTGGGATTCTGTGCACAAGATCTCGGGGTGGGAGGTGACAGCACCAGGAGCAGGGACAGGAGGATGCTTCTCCCTCACTCACAAGGTCTCCTCCTCTCCAGCTTGCCCAGCAGTGAAGCCCATCTAAATTTTTTTTAATAAAAAGCCTCCTTCCTCATGACTTCTTCTGGCGCTTTCTCAGCCCATCAGAGCACTAAATCAGCTCATGGGATGCGTGGAAGCTTTCAGCTCTGCACCTGGTGGCCATGTGTCCTGCTGGCTTCCCGGGCAGCTTGCAGAGGGGGTCCGACACCGGGCAGAGGTGGGAGACAGAGGTGGGGGGACCCACGAGCACCCCTGGGCTTGGGAACATCCCCTTACCCAGACAGAGAGCACTCATCTTCTGGAAGCACAGAAAGAAAAGTATTTTATTTCCCTGCAGTTTTTATTTCCCACTTTTGCCACAAATATTTATCAATTTTCCTGTTAAGATACCAAAGCTGACTCTTTTTTGAATACTTAAATCAGAAAAAAACATGACTCATAAAACTGCAATATTTAACGAGAAAGCTGAGAAAATACTTCAAAGACATACACATCCCTTATTTAAAAGATTGCAAACCTAGTTTTAAAAGATACTGGAATACCCAAACTTTTTAGTTAGATTGCTGTGTATAAAACTTTTAGCGCTGTTTAAATTTGCTACAATGTATGCTAACAGTAGTAGAATTTCCTCACACAATATAGGGAGGGGGAGAAAATAAGAGGATATGTGTTTAAAAAGAAAACACCCCAAATTTTTGTGCTACACATTTTGGGATGCGCTAAGAAAACTGCAGCTACTACATGATTCAAAATTTGTAGCGGGGGAACTGAGTGACTTGTGTCTGTGTGTGTATTTATCGGCTTTGTTTTTAGAGCATGAGCTGAATGCTGTGTTCAACCATTTCAACTAAGAATTTAGTGTATTCAGTAAGTCTTCTTGCTGACAGTTTATCTGGTGTGTGACTAAGCTCACATACTGCTGCTTCATGAAAAGAAAGATGTGAATGATTGTCTGTGTCTGCATGGTGTGCTTGCCCACACTGACGATAAGTTGATATGTACTGACTATATATGGGATTTATTCTTCCAGCTTACTTCATATGTACTAATCTTTCAATCTATAAGACAGGTTATTGCTTTAAAGCAAGTCTTTAAACAAAAAACCATTATCTCATCTTATTGACACTGAATTGCTTGAGAATTCTTTAATGATGTTTTTGTCAGGAAGACTTTGTTCCAGCAAATATTTACATCTATAGAGGAAATTGTACGGTTTCCCCTACAATAATATTGTATTACAACACACCAGCGGTATGTACAATAAAGTAAAGGTAGAGTGCTGTAATAAAGAACAGCTTTCAGAACGTAGTGTTAAAACTTTATCATTCAATATAGTCCTTTTATCAGCTGGCACCTACAGAAACTTTGTTCTCTCTCTTTGTCATTGGTGCACAATACCTATAGTTCATTCACCAAAGAGGGTTTGAATGGCGGTTGTACCCTGCCTACATGTCACCAGATTCGGGCTCTTCCACGTCGACAGAGTGAACACGCTGTAGAGGCACCACACCATCCTGGCCTCTTTGCTGACTACAGAAGTGCTAATAAATGCCTCCTCAGGTAGAACTGTCTTTGGGTTATCTGGGGCTTGTTTGTGGACGAATGGAAGCTTTAAATTTGTGCCCGTAATTGTAAACTCTATATTACTTAACTTGTTTTTATGTTACTTAATATTGCAATTCTGTCTCTTCCTTACTAACAGCCTGCTCACTTTAATAAAACTTTTCCCTTTTTTCAGAGTGATACATCTCCTAAATGGAAAGTTAATGCTGCTTCAGACCCAGACAGCTATTCTAAGGATAAATCTGATTTTAACACAACTAGGAATGGAAAAAATAGTCCTTCAGAATTGATAACATTGCTCCCTTTGCAGAGCTTGTAGCGAAGGGTTTCGGCAGTGCTGGTGTTGTACCACATCATACTTTCTAAGAAGTTTCAAACAAACTTCAAGATTCCCAAGAATTTCACCCAGGCTTCTTCTTTTCCTATTACCCATCTCTATCTGCAAGTATGTTTTTTGTGCGCAGAGTGGTTTCCTTCCTCAAGAGTAAATCTTTCGTAAACTTCTTTTTTTTTGGCTAGTCTTTTTTTTAAGATTTGGTTACCATATCATCCAAAGCACTACACTATGAACTATCAGTTCCTAATATAGATCTAATTATATGGTGGTCATACATCTCTGGATAAGGCAAAAATGTCTCTTACTGGTATCAGATAATTGTAGTGGAGGGGGCAAATATTATGAATTGCTTATAGCATATTTGCAAAGAGTTACTGTTTATGACGTTGTGAAGCTGTTGTTGTTATATAAGAAAGAAACTACAGTTTAAATCAAACATGTTCAAACCTTTTCAGTGCGTTCCCATTCTAGGGCATGGGGTAGAACTGCAAGACATTCTAATACTACTTCTTTTGATCATGTATCATTGCAATCTTGCCATGAAAAACAAGCATCCTATGACTAGTCTATCGCCTACAAAATAAGAACAAGCAGGAAGTAGCTTTGAGTCCAAGTATTTGGCAAGTAAACCAAGAATAAAAATGAACATAATTATTCTAATCAGAAAGCCAATCTCCAAACCATTTCTAAAGCAGTGAAGGCATCAAGCCAAATACCTAGTGAGATATTTGCATTTACCAAGCAAGCACATGACACCAGAAAACTCTATTAATACAGGAATGGTTACAGAAGCAAATTGTTCTCAGAGGTGGCGACATTGATTCCTTTCAACAATTTGCTTACAGAAGATAGAAAGCAAAACAAACCCCCTAGGCCCATAGTGAAGTTTCAGAGTCTTTACTAAATGTCTTACTATAATAATTTACTTAAGTTTTCTATATATAAACAATAGGACTTCAGAAAGTAAAATTTAGTTGAATATAACTTCAACTTAAAGTTTTATGCAAAATGAGATACGGGAAAGATGGTAGTTTTCCAAATGCATGGAGCTCCTGTTATGTTCTCAGTATTTCTTTTCATTCCTTGATAATGGAACATCACAGAAACACGAATATGGTAGCAGCGTGAGGAACAGTGCAGATATTTTTTAGTCACTGACATTTGTTTTCCGTTGCACAATTCTAAAGACAAGCAGAGGAAACTCCTGCCCCCGTATTACAGGAAGACTAGCACTGAATTATCAAACAATTGCTATCTGGCAGAAACGTGGGGATTTTTTTACAAGGCAGGACACTACGAATGCAGGTCTAGGTCAACTATGCTAGTAATAATTACCTCTGGAATTATTTCTGCTATGACCGAGAGAGGGCAACCTTTTCCTATTAAATCATGACATGAATACTGAATTAATAAAAGCTTTTGAAGAACCTAGTTAATTTTTTTAACTATTCTGTTACTTAACTAAAACTTTTTGAAGTTTAAAAATGCAGCTGTTTAAAAAGCAGACTGTAGTTCAATCTCCAAGTTGTTTGAGGCCATTTTAAGACCTGCTATACAAATTTCTCAGTATAGCCTTTCATTTAGTGCATATATGGTTTCAGTAGGATATGCTTTATCTCTTCTACCAAGGGTAAATAATCTGCATTAGTGAGAGTCTACCTCTTTTAAATCAGTTCTTTAATTGCAGATTTTTTTATATATTTAGGAAAAGCAAGGTAGGGCATTTAGTGTTGCCGCCTTCTTAGAGCAGCTTTCTAGCACAAATGTGAAGCTACCAACTTTCCATGTTTTAGATACTATTTCCTCCTTCAGTGGGACATCAGATAAATCTTTTGCAAGTGAGCTCAGTTTTGCTGGCTGTAAAACAAATATTTCAACTTTGGTGGTGTAAACTGTGGAGTGTAGCTGTATATTATAAAAGCATACTGTGCCAGTTTTTTTAAAGCAACCGCCTTTCCCCTTTGATATTGCCATCGTGCCTCTCAGTCATGCATTTACAAGCCTGAGCATTCAATGGGAACTGCTGCAGGTTCAGCACTTTTGGGAAACAGCTTACTTAGAAGTCTAAAGTTGGATTTAGAAGCTTAACATTTTTGGGAAACTTGTCTATAATCCTCATAACTTATTGTTGTTAAGGCAAATATCTATCCAGTATATTTATGCTGGGACCACTTTAGATTTTTTTACTTCCACTCGGGGTAACTAATACTGGTTAAGGAAACCTTTCCGTAACTTCGGGTGAGAGAACTGTCAGAGTCACTGTCAACGCCACTTCTGTAACAGACAGCACTGTGTTGTCCAAATCAAGTTGTAGACTTAGTAAGTCTACCTAGGTATCCAGAAATTTATCTAATAAGGAAAGAAAGTTAAATTACAGTTGCAAGATAACTGAAGAACATATATAAAAATAGTGTACCCCACTCACTTCTTTCATAAAGGAATTGGGCCAAAATAATGTGTGCATATTACTCTTTAATTCTGTGAAACCAAATCATTAAATACTTCTTCTTTGTCACGGCATATTTTGAGTCATTTGCATAAGGGGTGAGTTCAAGATCATGTATTTATTAGTCAGACTAATTTTATTTTTCACTTAAACTTGCATTTTTTGGTCTTTAAAAGTAGAGCAACATCTCAGAGAAGGGCAGCAATCCAAAATACACTTGGAAAGAACTGGCATTAGCTCTAACTTTGTCCTATCTCTTGAACAAACGTAAGTTAATTCGTCCTTGAACCTGGAAACTGGGTGCTGTCTAGAACAAGATGGAAAAAGCACGTTTTAGTAGTTCAGCTGCCATAGGATCCGAGGTCTGCCTGCCTGCCTGCCAGAGGTCAGGAGTTTATGCCAAACAGTGGAAATTAGAAAAGACTTTCAGTTGTGAACAAGAGGCTTACAATAAACAATGGAGAAAAAATTTCCAAGAGGAAATGTAAAATAACCTGACACATCCTTGGGTTAGCTGGTAGACGACAGAAGTAGAGAACAAATACTAAAATTCAAGCCAGAAATACAATATCCACTACATCCTTCCTTCTCTTCCCCTACTTCCCCCTCCCCTCTCATCAGGTTATAAGAAGAGTGCTTTATTTAAGACAACATCCTTTTCTGTAGGTTATATGTGCTTTTTGAAATGTGCAATGTGCACCACAGTTTGCCAGTCAATCTGTGCTACAGAATCAAAGCTTTCTTCTCTCCTGCCTCCCACTGGTATTTCAAGCTAGTGATGAAAGTGGAAACTAATAAAATACCCTGAAATTTTCAGACTGCACAAAGCAGTGGAACTAAGATATGTATGCACTTTAAACTCTGAGAACCTACAGCTAACTTGTTAGGAGCAAGATCCTATAATCCTTAATCCTTTGCCATATTTCTGTAGGTAGCACAAATATCAATTGCTATGTCCCAGTTGGCAGTAAATAGAGAATGGTTATGCACTAAAAGCACACAAAAAATACACAGGGAACTGAGTAGAAGAGTTTAAATGTAGTATCTGCATATATAACAGGAAAATATCACTGACTGTGATATTCACTTTCTGTTAGCATGTCACAGTTTTTCTGTACAGCTGTATCACAGTAATGCAGAAGTCAGCAATGAAAAATTTGGGTTCCTTGCCAGAACATACCACATCTCATCTATCACAGAATGGTTGAGGTTGGAGGAGACCTCTGGAGGTCATTTGGTCCAACCCCCCCTGCTCAAGCAGGGCCACCACGAGCCACTTGCCCAGGACCATGTCCAGACAGGTTTTGCGTATGTCCAAGGATGGAGACTCCACAACCTCCCTGAGCAACTTGTAGCAGTGCTCAGTCACCCTCACAGCGAAAAGGTATTTCCTAATGTTTGCCTGGATCCTCCTGTGTTTCGGTTTGTGCCTCTTTCCTCTGGTCCTGTCACTAGGCACCACTGAAAAGAGCGTGGCTCCGTCCTCTTTGCATCCTCCCTTCAGGTATTTATACACATTGATAAAATCCCCCTGTACAACCTATAGTTGTAGATAACTGGATTTAAAAAAAAATCCTTATTAACAGTTAACTGGCAATCTCTCATGTTGTTTCAGCATGTGTGAACTAGTATGCTATACCAAAAGTTTCCCTAGGAAATGTCTTTTTAGGATGCCAATGAAATTTCTAAGATAACATAGTTAAGGCCAAGTTGTCTATGACTTAAACAGCTTCAGAGTCTCGTTAGCTCTTTGGCAGATCTCATCACCTTACACCAGCTTCCTTAATAAATGCGCCTTTTATTCTGTCACACAGCAAACTCATCTATTACCTGAAGAACACAAGTAATATTTAATTACTTGGGCTAACAATTGGTGCTAAACTTCTGTCATGCATTGAAAATGCAAGACATCGCTGGCACTTCTAACTTGATGTTGCTATCTGTATTTCAGGTGTTAACTGAAGCACTGAATCTGACAAATTGGTATGTGAGCACTGACAAAAAGGAAGAAAATACATCTACATCGAACCATTAACTGCTTGTCTCATCTCTTATGTTTGCAGTGCCCTTATTTCTATGGCGGGCTGGCTGCATGTGACAGCAAGTGCAAAGCCTTGCTCACACCTTGTTAAGCACCCATGGCGTGGTTTAACCCCAGCCAGCAACTAAGCACCACGCAGCCACTCACTCACTCCCCTCCCCACCCAGTGGGATGGGGGAGAAAATTGGGAGAAGAAGTAAAACTCATGGGTTGAGATCAGAACGGCTTAATAGAACAGAAAAGAAGAAACTAATAATGATAATGATAACACTAATAAAATGAGAGCAGTAATAATAAAAGGATTGGAATGTACAAATGATGCGCAGTGCAATTGCTCACCACTCGCCGACCAATGCCCAGTTAGTTCCCGAGCAGCGATCCGCCCCCAGGCCAACTCCCCCCAGTTTAAATACTGGGCATGACATCACATGGTATGGAATACCCCGTTGGCCAGTTTGGGTGAGCTGCCCTGGCTGTGTCCCCTCCCAACTTCTTGTGCCCCTCCAGCTTTCTCACTGGCTGAGCTTGAGAAGCTGAAAAATGCTTGACTTTAGACTAAACACTACTTAGCAACAACTGAAAACATCAGTGTTATCAACATTCTTCACATACTGAACTCAAAACATAGCACTGTACCAGCTACTAGGAAGACAGTTAACTCTATCCCAGCTGAAACCAGGGCAACCCACCAGAAGAAGACAAAGTAACTATCTGCCAGTATCCCATACTTGTTTCTCTTTTCTTCCTTATATTTTTTCCCTATATTTTCTTCCTTGAATTTCCTTCCAGTGGTGACACTCTTCAGTGTGAAAGCTGGGACAAAGGACTACGTTACAAAGTGCAACAAATAGCCTGCCTTGCAGCTTACAGCCAAATGACAACCAAAAAAAATGTGTAACAGATATATTAGATAAACCTCTTTCATTAGCCAGAAAAGTAGCATCAAATATATAATTTATCAAAATGCCATGTTTGTTGACAATTACAGAAATCACACACTGTTTTGACTTGGGAATGATCTTCTTTGTGAACTTAGACTGAGTTGAAATTTAAACTTCTTTAAATTTCTTTCAGGATTTCTCTTCTGTTGTAGCTATATTGCTCTTAGAGAGCAATCTGTAGTAGTAACATCTGCTGCACCAGCAGAAGAGCTGTGGGCTTAGAAGTTCTCCAAAAGGTTGCAAACTGATTCCTAGTCTTCTAACTGACAAATAAGACTGTCTCTACAGTCTACTTTGCTAAAAGAGAAAACACTATACCCAATACAGCAGTCACTCCGTGAAATACAATTTGAACAGCATGACATGGTCCAAAGATACCCTGTGTTGTGGCTGACTTGCAGCCATGAGTGATTTTGGAGCTTTGCAGTCATTTTGTTGTTGGGGTTTTTTTATTTCAGAGAGCAGGCATGTTCATGGACTGCCATGCTTTGAGAAGAAATGATATGTTATTTAACCACCACACACAGAGATTGGTTCTCTCAAAGTTGGACCAAGCCCTTAACCCCCCCCCCAACATAAAATCCAAAACTTGCCAGAAAACATTGATGAGCACTATTGTGGTCATTTTACTCATTTTTCTTCGTATCTACAAGTTAAATAAAGCAGTTTACTGCTGTGGTGTTACAGCTAAAGAAATAACACAGTTAACAAGCAAATGCCATTTAGTTCATACGTGGTGTGAAAAGCCTGTGTGGCTGCAACCATACTGAGCATGAGTTACAACATTCATTATCCATCTGAAGCTTTTCAGTTCAGTAAGTGTAGGTGAAGAGGGATGTTTTAAATACCCCACAAAGTACCCCACTCTGAAATTTTAGCATTAATTTGAATTTAGTAATGATTCCACATGTTTTAAAGAAGATTCAAGTAAAATTAGCTACAGTATTTGAAGTTCCCAGAAAAAAAATATAAAGTCAGCAAATTTACTTGTTTTATTGGTTGGGGGTTTTATTTTATTTTTTCTTTTGGTAACTTCAGTTGGTTTTGGTAACAACTGGAGAAAAGAAAGGAAAATTACTCCATCCTTTATGACTCAGATTTATCTGGTTTTTGATCTGTGGTCAAACAAATATAACTTTTCTCCAATCCAGTATCTAGGGCTTCTCATGAAATACTGTTGGTTTTCTAATTCTTTCTTGGAAATTCACTTTCTGGAAGGGCCACTAGGAAGGATCTAATTGTTAGATTATCTGATATTTTGAAATCATTTACACTGTATTGTTTGCATGAAAATGACATTAAGCACAGGAGCAACTGCAGGCAGCAGTTGGCTGTTCTTCCTTTTATAGCCTCTTTTAGTCCCATTAGCTCATGAAGTTTTAGGGACTGTGGCACTTTCCAAGTTGCGTGGTTCCGGCCGCTCTGTTCAGAGCAGTCCCAGAAGGTATTAGGCGAGGACTTTCAAACAGGTTTTCAGTGACATGGCTGAGCCTACGCTGTGATGGATCCTGATGACCGCTTTCCACCATCTTGAAGAAAATCTGTTTGATTTGTAGTCAACCTGAGGCACTCAGGAGAAAGAGGAGATGGTCCATGGACCTGTGTCTGTCTGCCACCACTCCTTCAGTTGAGTCAGTGGTAGTAACTTTGTCAGGGTGCTTTGCAAAGTCAACGTCTCAGTGGTTATGTGGTTCTTCACTTGCGCAAATGCTGGGTTTTTTTCTGCGGTTATTTCTCTCCTGCCTTTGAGAAGCATGGCAGAATTTCAGTGACATTTCCACACGGGCAGCACCTTCCTCGTTTGCCTCACCCTTCAAACAAAGGACAAAAGGGATGCTAAAATTGTTCCCATTGAAACGCTGTTGGAAAGTGCCTGGATAGCTATATCCCTCACGGGAGTTCAGATTCAGGACTTGGCAACGCCGGCAAGTTACTCTGCTGGCTCCAGGGTGTCTGCTCCTCCTCCCATACATCACCTTCACACCGACCTCGCATCGCTCAGCAGCCTCAGTACGCCTGCGATACATACGCTGCATACATACCATACCCAGGGATTTTCCCCCTACCTTGGCCTGTACTGCAGAGTCGAGCCGGGAAATCCCAATCACTCTTTATAGCGCTCTCTGCAGGTATGTGACACCTGGTCTAGCTCAGCTTCAGACAGAGGCTGACAAAATGGAGGGAAAAGCTCCTGAACAGCGAAGCCTTGTCCCCGAAGCTTCAGGGCAATCAGACCGAGCCGATGCCAGATATCTTGTTATGCAAGAAAGAGAGTTCAGTGTTCTCTGGACTATACTTCTGCCCAAAAAGTTGGAAGAAATCAAACTGGCCAAAGGGGCTTACCGTGGCATCTTCAGGGGATTCCAGCCAAAACCCAAGCTAAGTTATAGGAACTGTTTAGACAGAGCAACAGCTTGGCAACTCAGGCTTCTCTCAAAGACCCTATGCTATAAGCTATAATTATTCAATCAATGCACTATTAACTGTTCTTTAATTCTGGCAGGAGGAACACAATCAATTTTCCTGAGTGAAATTCAGTTACCTCTTTTTTTTTTTTCAAATTCAGTTTTGCAGCTGAGGGCAGATCTGTGTCCAGCCAGAGAGACGCAGAGGCCAGGGGAGCTTCTGCTGAAGGATCATTACCAAAGTGCTAGAGGAAAGAAGGCAGATGATTCCAAAAGCAGCCAAACAACATATTTTTTGTCTGGTTTTCTTACTCTTCGCTTCCCCTGATCTTTCACCTCACAGTTTTTCCAGAAGGGTATCTTAACAGTTACTTTTACTGATCAGTAGTGCAGAAGGATATTCATTAACATCTTTGTAAGTAATGTGTAGCATTTCTCTTGTTCACATGCATTCTGGTAACATGCTAATGAACTTTGAAAGGTTTCCAAATATCTGTACAAGTCATTATTTCTATGAAAATTTACCCAGTTAGTACTCATTATTCATGCCATACATGCCATTAATATGTGGTTTAGTGTATAAATGATAGCACGTAGAAATAATACGTTTCAGCTGATAACAGTGAGCAGCTCCAACTTGAAAGGGTGTAATTTATAGAAAATTTATTCACAAATAAACAAAAAGCATTCTTCAACATGAATAACATATTCACAATACTGAACAAGCTCTTTTTAGGAATGGGATTTTCAGCCCCCCATAGTGGGAATGGAGCTAGCCAACTTCTCACAGCACTGAATAGGATTCATCCAAGTAATCTCTCTGAAGGGGCTGTGATCTGAGGCCAGGCTGCTGCGTGCTCGCTCAGAATTAGCAGAAATAGAGCGCTGTGACTGTGACTTCCATAAAGAACTTCCTGTGGTTGACGGGTTGGCACAAAAAAGAGAACATAAGTCCTATTAAGTTCTGAAGTTGGAGACTAAACGCTTAAAAAAACCAGTTATAGGTCAATTCATTGAAATACCCACCCCTTGCATGCCGCTTGGCTTGTGCAGAATTCCAGCTTGTTCTGGAGTGTATGGGACAGAGAAACAGAGGAGGAAAGCTGGAAACTGAGTCTCTCCAGGCTGTTTCCCTCTTGGCCTCCAGGTGAATGTAATTTGTTCTTTTTTTTTTTTTTAATGGGAAGGATTGGCTACACTGTTGTTAGGATGTCAAAAACCAGACAGGGCTAAAATCTTTTCTTGGGTCCTTTGTTTTGTCCTTTCCATACTATCACACGGTGGACAGTAAAGAGTAAATAAAGATAGCACCACATAGGCACCTAATGCTTAAAGTTTAAGTAGGTGACTCCATGTCTGTATTTTGCTTATAATCTTTATCCCAAATTAGGGTTCTTCCGAGATCATCCCTCATTTATACTGACTTCAAAAAGAAATCTAAGTAGCCTTAGTCCAACGCCCATGAAAAGTTGCACTGTTTTTCAAACAGCTTCAGTTTTCTCCTGTCCGTCACGCTGAGAAGGAGGCGGCAGCTCGGCAAGCGCAGACAAGCTGTGCCATTCACCGCACTTCTGCCCTTAGTACCTGGAAGCGCGCTCCTGCCCCGCTCCGCGCCGCCCGGGGCTGGGGGGGGCGAGGGGCCGCGCCAGGGCCGGGCTCAGCCGCGGCACCCCGCCGCCTCCTGTGTCCTCCCCTTTGCCCCGGGGGGGGGGGGGGGGGGGAACGACACGACACGACGACACCCGCCGGGACGCCCGGCACCCTCAGGGCGCGGGCGGGCACTGCCCAAGCCCCCGGGCCGGCCCCGGCCCCGTCCCTGACCCTGACCCCGGCCTGGGCCCGGGCCCGGGCTGGCGGGCGGGGCGGAGGTGGGGCGGCCCGGCCCGGCCCGGCCCCGGCGGGCGGAGCGGAGCGGAGCGGAGCGGGCGAGCTCCGGAAGAGGGAAGGAGCGGGGCGGCGGCGGCGGCAGCAGCGGCGGCGGCGGCATGGCAGCGCGGACCTCCGCCGGGGACGGCGCGGTCCGCCGCGCGGCCGAGCAGTGGCTGCTCTGGGACAAGGTGAGGGGCGGCGGCGGCGGCCAGCGGGGGCCCTGCGGGGCCCTCCCTGCCCCGCGGGGAGGGCGGGTGCCGGGGCGGAAGGGGCCTTTCCGTCTCGCAGGGACTGACTCGGTGGGGGAGGCGGTGGGGGCGCCGGCTGGTTAATGAAATAATTCCCCAGTCTTCAATATTGTCGGGTTCCGTGGGTTTTCTCCCTTTTTGTGGTGTTGCTTAGGAACACCTCAGTATGCGTTACTTCCCTTCCTGTTAAGGTGCTTCAACATCTTAAGGCTTATCCCTGTGTCTTCAGTTTTGGTCGCGATTTGGTAGAATCTTCTGCGCGTTCCTACATTGCACATGCCTGAAGAAATGCCTTGCCATAGTGGTGTCGCTTACGTTGCTGCTTGCTGCTGCAGTTCCCACCGAGATGCAGGCCCATATTCTGTATATGTGGATTGCATTTGTTTTTGTCTCTATACATGAAATTTGTTCGTTTGGCTGTATTGGAACACACTGGCCATTGTGGCCACGTTAATGACTGCCCTGGGCTCAGCATCATACAATGCTCTCTGCGTTTTGTGCAAGCTACGTATTTGTTTGGTAAGGGGTCTTCTGCTCTACCAAATCCCTTTGGTAAGGGATTATCAATGAAAACGTAGAATAATTCTTTTTCTGGTATTCTTTCCAGGTTCTAAAGGGCATCATCAGAAGTACCTCAAGTTTGTTGTGATTCTTCATTAAAGATCGTTTGACTGGTTAACTGATCAGTTAGCCAGCTCTGTTTTTATTAATGATAATGCAGTACCAAACCAGCCCTTCTTTCAGAAACACTAGTGTATCACATCAAATGACAATAAGCTTTTGTGGTTTTTTTTTAATTCCAGTTTAATTGATTTTGAGAAAACAGTCTGGTTTTAAAGGGCCTCTTACTTCCATAACTTCCTTGACTAATGTTAGTTATATTCCGATCTTCTGTGTAGTAATTTAATTTTCAACTGATTATTCTGATTATTTTGTGAAACCCTCTGCAAATCTAGTGCAGCATCCTTTACAAGATCTTTACTTTTGAAAGGTTACCTCTTTGTTAACAATTGCATCTTTGACTCAGTAATAATTGACTGGTGTGCAATACCCATTGCTGATTGCTCAAAAACGATGAGGTATTTTCATTTCTCAGGGAGCTCTTACGTGTTTGTATTGAGTAACAGAAGAATCCAATATAACCCTTGTCCATTTACTCTGATAATAAAAAAAAAAAAAGTTCCTTTTTGATGTGTAGAGATAGGTTAATATTTAATGATGACAAGCTGCACGTTTCTTACAAATAACGGTTTGCAAGAGCAAGCCCTTATGGCTGAAGATGGTCCCGCTGACTTAACAGGAGGTTTCTACCTAGATGACAGTTACTGAGCTTGTTACCAGGCTGTTTTTGTCACTGTATTCATTACAGTAGTATCATATTTTTCATTCTTTCTATTATCGATCATAAAATTATAGATAGAAGGTAGCTTCTGTTTTTGTTAAAAATAAAACCTGCTTAGCTGTATACAGTGGCATCATAACATTCCTAAAATTGAAACAAAATGAGAACAGTTGTCTGCACAGTAAAAAAAAGAAGGGCAGATTCTTAGGAGAATATAGCCATAAACAATTACAACAGTAATTCTGGAAAAATCCTTCTGCTATATTGAACAGACTTGGGCCTGGCTTTCACCATTACTTGGGTGGGAGCAGCGGGGGGGGACAGGGGGGGAACAACCTAAACAACTAAATTCATGCAATAAAGTTTTCTCTACCAAATGATGTGGACTGAAACTCCGAGACTCGGGCAGCCACCTGGATAAGTACGATCATTTAACCAGACGTGAAAAACTGGAGGATCCCTGTAGTTTCACGGTAGATACCAAACCCAGAAAATTCCTCTAACAACAATAACAAAAATCTCCTTGGTTGTGAGAGCTACAGGATGTTCCTAGTGTTCAGCTGCCCATTTGTACTGGCATTACAGCCTCTAGTCTGTCCAACATCTATACAAATGTGTGCAGCATTTACCTAAAGAGATGCCCGTTTCAGTGGTAAGAGACAACTCCCGTGCACTACACTCATGCAGGGGTGGAAAAAAAGGTGACTAGGCAGTGTACAAAGCCTGATGCAAAAGTGTCATTCAGGCTTTACCTATGGGACAGAGGCCTGATATTTCAGCAAAAGGTTCAGGTCAACTTTTAAACAGCCTAAACTCAGAATAGTTATGCTGACCTATATTATTCTGTAATCACATAGAATTATATTTATTACAGAATACAATTACTGTATAATAATACACAGTTATGTTGAGCCTCCTACAAGGAAGTGTCAGTTACAACATTCTTGGTCTGGTAAATTGGTAATTCTTAAACTGGAAGTCAGTAATTTTAGGGTACCTAATTGCTTATTGCACCCAGGAAACCTGATTTTTTTTTTTCTTTCTTATTTAGCTTATTCTGCATTATATAGTTTGCTCATTAGCACCAAAGGCTCTTTTGCTTTTTGAGTATTTATTTAAACTATAGCATTTGTCCTGCAGCAGCAGGTGCACAGGTCAATGATTAGGGCATCCAGACCCTAGTCTCAGCATGGTGTGCAGAATGCTTACACCTTTGTATGCAAGCTCACTCACATGCATGTTCTGCAGCGTTTTGCAGAGCTGCTGAAAATAGATTTTTTTTTTTTGTTTGTTTGCCTAGGATGCTGTAAGCATACCTAGGTCATGCAAGATATAGTAAAGTCTGTGACTTTTATGAGGTCATTTGGTTGACTAGAAATCAAAGCTTGTGTCCATTTGGAAATTATAATCTTTGTACTCCAGTGTAAAGTGTGTGTAATCGTGCGGTGAATAACCTGTGGAGTATGCCGCCTTTCCACATAACCCTGTTGCCTAGTGGCTGGAGTGTGCCATCTGTCCTGTTGGCTCATCAGTTTTCAAGAAATCAAATACTAAACTTAACAAATCCCATGTTATTAAGATTGAGATGTTGGGGCATATAGGACTTTACTAGTTCCTAAGTTTGCAAACAAAGAGAGTTGATAACAATAAAGAGTTGATACAAGCAATATACCAAGAAAAGCAGTGAGACTTAGAAACTCCTCACTGTTCGCAGGCAGTCTGATGTGGCCTTTCCATCGCCACTCTGCACAGTCATTTTATTTAAGAATTCAGCTGTAGTTGCTAAGCTTTCATCCTGAGGGTTGTGCTTATTTTTACAAGCATTACCTGCAAATATATTGCAAATTGTCATCTTTATCTTCTGCCCAGTCTGCTTAGTATTGCTGCTGCCTCTGGTGTTAGCCAGTCTTGGGACAAGGTTATGATTTTTTTTTTTAAACTCTACTTATAGCGCTATGGAAGTAACAAATATTTCTTAATCACCAGCTTAACTTATTTATATGTTTAGAGTAATTCTTGTGTTGTGATGACAAAGATTCTCTGAACTGTAAAGGTGGTTATTTTGTTTCTTTTGTTTTTAAAACCAGAAAATATTAAAATAGACATCTTGGAAATCTTCTCATTTCCCAAAATGTGATACATACACTGCTGTCAAGGCAGCATGTTCACTTAAGGAGATAAATCTAAAATAAGTAATACTTCAGATTGTACTGACTTACAGTTAGGAAGATGTAGCAGGAGTTCTGATGTTTGTGGTGTGTGATGTTTTGATGCTGAAATAACCCAGTACAGCGAGTGGGAAAGGAAGTCAGTTTTGTTAAGAAGCTTAAGGGTATTAAAGACAAACAAACCAACAAACAAAACCTTTTCTAGAATATCTGAATTTTGTATTTACAGAATCCCAAAACTTCTGCAATAGTGAAGCAACTGGTTGCTGATGGAAATGCTGGAGAACTGCAGAAATACTTTGGCTCGCGGATGGAGTTTGGCACAGCAGGGCTCAGAGCTGCCATGGGAGCAGGGATTTCCCACATGAATGACTTGACTATTATCCAGACAACCCAGGTACTGTGTTCAGCACTTTATCTCACTTAACTGGTTGTATATATGAACAGAAGAGCCTCATTTATGACAAGCAAATGGGTATTCTATGGCAGTATAAGTTTTTTACTATTCCTCCAGTTTTCAGAAGTAATTTAAATTATAATTATTAGCTGAGTGCTGATCTCTGAAAACAGAGAGAACTATTAAGCCATTAAAATAAGTTATTCTCCATATTTGATTTGCAATTGAATTTATACACAGCTACAGTTAAGCTCAAGTGGATCAGTTAGTCCTGATGTAACAACTACAAAAAACCCGAAAGGTAGCCAGCATTTGGTTAAGCTTTGTGTATGTTGGACATAAATTTACATAAATGCAGTGAAGCTATATATACATATATAGGTCCTAAAGTAGATCTCCTTGGGGAGGGCTTAAAAAAAAACCCCAAACCTTAAATTACTACAGCCTGGAGTGGTGGTGTATTGTGTCCTAAACAGGTGTCATTATTAAGGGTGACATTCAGTTAAACAGAGATTTCAGTTAAAATACTGAAATATTGGCCAGTTGTTCTCTTCCTCATCTGAGACCTGACTCAGCTAAATAATTTCTCAAAATCTGCAATTCAGACTAATCGTGTTAACTGTTTCTTTCTGGAGTTGGTTCTGGTTTTTGGAAAAGTACTTAAATGCTGTCCAGCATCACTATATTGATTTGAAGGTTTCTGATATTCCTTGCTGTTTATTGGTCCTAGACAAACTGAACCCCAATCCAGTTCAGTGAGATGTTATGTGCACTCACCTTTCTACGATGTCAACATCTTAGCAATCACCTTAATGCAATTATAAATTAAATATCAAGATTGGGTGAATGAGGTGGATTTGTTGTTGTCTTCAGGGATTTTGCAGATACCTTGAGAAGAATTTCAGTGACCTGAAAAAGAGAGGAGTTGTGATTGGTTTTGATGCTCGTGCCCATCTTTCCAGCGGAGGTAGTAGCAAAAGGTACTTCTTAGGTTTTAAGTATTTTGTAGACGTCTTGCGTGATCCATTTTGGTTTTATATCTGCTTCAATAGTATTTTCTCTTTCTGTAGGGTGAATTAAGATGAGGGATTTATAGTAATTTTATATTCTGTTAATGCCAGAGCAGTTCTTAGAGTTGTGCTTTGTCTGTTGGGAATAGTGAGGGAACACATTTAAATTGGGTCTGTATAATAATTTGGGGTTTATTTATGTGGGTTTTTGTTTGGTTTTGGTTTTTTTTTAACTGGAGGGGTGTTGTCGGGGGGAAGCTGTGAATTCTAGGAAACTAATTGGTGAGAAAATGAATGTTTCTTAGGCATGTTTTCTTCCTTTTTAGGTTTGCAAGACTTGCTGCTAATACCTTCATCAGTCAAGGAGTTCCCGTTTATCTATTCTCTGATATAACACCAACTCCTTTTGTGGTAGGTTTCTCTATTACATCTTTTTATGTACACACAAATTTTGTCAGATATCTTGCATTACTTACATTAAGGAAAAATAGACAAACCACTTTTAACTTTTTAAGCTCTACCTGCAGTTAGTCTTATGATTATTTAGCTATATTTAGTTTAGAACATCCACAGCAAGAGAAGGAAGAAGCTTAGTGGAATATCAGTGACAGTGGGATGTGTTTCTATTCATTCCTGCTTTCGGGCAGATTTCTTATAGAAGACATCTTACTGTTTCTAAATTGCTGTGGAGTCTGAAGTCTGAAACGTACACACCCATTTAGTTTTCTGATTTTTGGTTGATTGGTTGGTTGGTTTTTAAAAATTTTTTTTCTTTCTGGGGTATTGAATCCAAAGTAGCATTTTTAAACAGGTTGTTGGAGTGCAGCGATGTTATACCGGGAGGGTTGTTGAATGGCTCCGCATTTTCACCATCGGATCACTAGGTGTCAGCCCTCTAGAGCAATAACGAAAACCCCTACCTTTGCACTAAAAGCAACAGTTTCTCCCCATACCACTTGCTCCAGTGAGTGCTGCAAACAGAACATAGTGGGATGAAGACTTTGTATGTAGCGTTCTTGTACTGATACAATTTTTGGTAGATTTAGGGTCAAATTCTTCATATTGCAGCTTAAAGCAGTGTTGCAAGAACTGCCGTTGATTGCATTCACTATTAAGTAAAGAGCCAGGAGTAAACTCAAACTGGACCTGTGGTCACAAACAGTGCTTTATTTTTAATTCACTCCATCTGTTTTGGACTAAGTTATAAGAGCTCTCTCCAAAACAATTCTCTTCTGAACCACGATGGAATAGTTGCTCCACAGGCTGCTCTCAAAAGATAGTAAGGATGAGACTGCACCAGTTGTGCAGACTTCTGTCATTACCCCAACAGACTTTGCACCCTTAAAGACCTCAGGTATCTCAAGTCATTCTGCAGTAGGGAACACACACATTTGGTTTCCTTCTATAAAAACACTGCTCCAGAGACCCACAGAGCATCTGAAACAGTAAGAATATATAAATGGGAAAACGCATAAGAAAGCGCCAGGGTTAAAGTGCCATGTGGGATCTAGTGGAGCAAGTACTACTTAGCCTCTGCTTTAGAGAGTCAGTCTGTTGGAATCACATCCTGGCTTTCTTTTCATTCAGCAGCATTGCATATGCATGAGAATAAATAATATATAATATTTTGCACATTCCACTGCAGATAACTTTCTCTTGTTACAGCCATACACAGTAACTCACCTGAAGCTTTGTGCTGGAATTATGGTTACGGCTTCCCATAATCCAAAACAAGATAATGGTTACAAGGTATTCCTATACGATCTATTTTCTGGCTTTTTTCAGACATTTTTTTCCATGTAGAGACTCTAATACTATTGCATACAGTTCTTACCGTGGTATAGACCAAATTAATTGATAGTTTGATCTCTTCTAGATGTATGGATTTAAAGCTAGTAGCATGTTATAATTAAAATCTTAGCTCTAAAAAGCAGGAAGATAAGTAATATCATTGCGTACTTTGGAACACTTTAAAATATTAACTGACCTCTTTTCAAAAGCATTAATCATTTCTCCAATTCATGATTTAAAAAGATCTCTTCAGTTTTACAAATCCAGAGAATTAAAAATATGTGAAACCTAATGAGTTGCTTGTACAAAATGTTTTGAATAAATTCTGTTAATTTCTTGTAGTTTGTTTTTCTTTTGCTAAGTGACAGTTATCGCTGTGACTTTTTTCTATGACAGAAATCTGCTTTCCACTGGAAAAAAAAATGGCTGAGCTGCCAGTCTGCCAATCATCGCATAGCTGGACTAGTCATATACAGACTGTTTCCAAAATACACAAATGAAAGTTGGGAGATCTTTTTTGTAGTCTTAATAGAAAAACAAGGCATTAGCAGGGATGATTTCTTGCTGTTTCTCCCTCCAGAACTTCATGTCTGTTTAAAATTGTGGGTTTTAATATTTTATGTATTGATCTTGATAGCTTGTTTGGATGTTTTATCAATTACTTTTTTTAATCAACTTTGTTTTTTCTTAATGTTTTGTTACTTAGGCTACATAAGTACATGGCCCAGATGCTGTTCGTTATTTTTCCTTAAACTTGTGGTCTGTAAACCATCAGTAGAAGGTAGTGTGCAAACAACTGTCAAAAAGTAAGACATAATAAGTACACCTCTTCCTGGATGTGTAGAGTCAACAAAAAGAAGACTACAAGTAAAGAACATCTTGCAACTTAGTTGAATTTGTGCTTGCTGTTGTGGCAACACTGCTGCTGTAGGCAGCTGTAAAGTTTTTGTGCCTTTCTCCTTTTTTTTTTTGTGGTAAACGTGTTTCACTTTTGCACGCTTTTTTTCTCTTAAGAATTCTTCTATATATAATCATTATACCTAAAAATCTGGCAAAAAGTTTATGAAATAGCATGGGCAAGTTACCTATCCCAAGACTGGCAGACAGGCTGATACTTGAATCTTCTCAATAAATGAGCTGGGTCTTTTTTTTGTGTTTCATTATGGATTTTGATATCTTCTGATAAAAAATAAACAGCTTTTTTTATAGAACAAAAATGGGATGTGAGAGGAAACACTTGAGAATATGAACGGGAATACTTAAGCGTAACTTACTGTAATACTTTACCGAATGTAGTGCAGCTTAGCCAACAAAAAAATAACAAAGCCATCCTACAATATTAATGACCAAATACTGACTTACCCTTATTTATTATTTAGGTTTACTGGGAAAATGGTGCTCAGATCATTTCTCCTCATGACAAAGGAATTTCTCAGGCTATTGAGGAGAACCAAGAGCCGTGGCCTCAGGCTTGGGATGACAAACTGATTGACAGCAGCCTGCTACTTCATGATCCATATGCCACGGTCAATAAGGATTATTTCAAAGACATACAGAAACAGTGCTTTCACAGGTAACTGGTGTTAACCCTGTTAAGAATACAGGAATTTCCATCTAGTATGTCAGCAGGGCAGTTTAAATTGATGGAAGTCAGAGTGGCTGTGATCCTGCCATGATCCAGTTCTGTCTGTGCCCCCTTCTCATCTTTTGTGGTAGCACTGGCAGCTGTGTGGTGATGTAGTAAGCCAGTTCATAAAGCTGGTCTGGCAGAAGTCTAACCCAGCAAAGTGAGCAACTAGTTTCTGAGTATATCTCCCTGTATTCGCATAACCACGCATCAACCAAATGCCACAGCTGGGGGTGAGCTGACACTGATGGTCCAACAGCCTTAAAATGGGCTTCTAAGAGAGAAGTTGAGCCAGGCTGTTAAGCCAGTTCTGGAAGAAGGAGGTCTTGCTCTGCCATTCTAGCCTTGCATGTGCTCCTGGTCGCCTCGGGTGCCATGCATGAACCTATTCCTGTCACTTGCTCAGTAAAAGCTTTACTCAACAAAATCAAGTGGATGTTTCTCTTTGTGATTAACAAGTAGAATCGGTCTGTGGACTAGATGACCTGTTAGATCTGCTTATTTACATAAAAAATTTAACCACTAGTAACCATGTTCTTATTTTTGCTAAAAACGAAGTCAGAATTACTAGGAAGTTGGGGCTATGTGAGAAATTATGCTGCTTTTTCAGAATAGGAGTTAAATGTCTCCCTAGGAGTTTGCATACCTTTAGGTATATTCTATACTTTCAATAATGTACCTCATAAAAATAAGTGTGCTCAAATGAAGTATGCTGCTGTCGATTCACTGTGTTCACAGTCTTTGGAGGTAGTTTAAATGCCGGAGTTGGGGATGAAGAGTCTTATTAGTCAGTTGTATTTGCTTTCCACTCACCTCCTTTGGGGTGCATAGAGTGTACTATCTCTCTTATTCCAGTGATTTGCACATACCAGGACATTAGATGTCAAGAGTGACTCATTGCTGAAAAATGAGGCTAAGCCAATTTTCAAGCCATTACCTTTAAAGTCTGACCTCCTTTAATTTATAATCTGAACAGTGATATAGAATACTGAGTCATATCTGTTTCCGAATGTAGTCAATTTTGTGCAGAATATTCTTCCATATCCAAGTTTACTGTTAATCTGTTTTATTTCAGGAATATAAACAAGGAAACAAACCTGAAATTTGTTCATACTTCTGTGCATGGCGTAGGACATAAATTTGTGCAGTTGGCCTTCAAGGCATTTGACCTTAGCCCTCCTTTTGCTGTTCCGGAGCAGAAGGATCCTGATCCAGAATTTCCCACAGTGAAGTATCCAAATCCTGAAGAAGGCAAAGGTGTTCTGGTAAATAGAGTTGTGTTTTTTTTTTTTGTTTTTTTTTTTTTTTTAAAGTTGCAATGTCTTTCAAACAGTGTTTCCTTTCTGCCAGTAGTCATGACTATAAATATTGGCTGAAGGTCTATTTTGTTTCTGTTTTCATAGCCTTACATTTAGTGAAGAGTTAGCTGGTATCCTTTCATTGAAATTTATAACTCTTTTTGAACCAGTCAGGTAGTAATTAGCTATAACTTTAAACTACTTTGTTCTGTGCTCTGACAGAATGGGCAGCATGTGCACATAGAACAAAGTGATACAGTTCCTTCTAAAAAGTAAAATAAAATAATAATTTAAAAATCTTCACAGTTGGTTTTGGAAAGTTTCTACAATTTACATCTGAAATACAAGGACTAAACTGTTCTGATATGACACCGGGAGGGGGCTGGGGAAGTCCTGATGGGTGGTTAGAATTTCTGCTACAAGTATTTCTGCTGCACTTTGTTATTGAAGGATCCTGTTGAATCTAAATAGCATTTGACTTGGGCTGCAGAAGTAGAATGATGTAGGTGAAGTTAAATATCTTGACTGTGCTCTCTACTGCTGCCAGGCTTGAAGTTTATTTTTTGTAGAGCCACATCATGATTTTGGGTGTTTGAGATTTAAATAAATTGGTAAAATTATTTAAAACCTATAAAGAAAGTGAAAATATTATTCGGGAGTATTAACACTCATCTGATCTTGCTTACCACTTTTCCAGACATTGTCTTTTGCTTTGGCTGAAAAAGATGGGGCAAAAATAATTTTAGCAAATGATCCTGATGCTGATCGACTTGCAGTGGCAGAGAAACAAGAGAGGTATGGTAATAAAGAAATGCAAACCATTTACATTTTTTACTTAAAGGCTAGGCTCATTTGGGGGATTCTTGCTACCTGTGTTGCAGAGGAAGATAGAATAGTCACAGTAGTCATTTTTGGACTGAAAACACATAGAAATGTGAGAGGATTATATGAAGCAGAACACAGTGGGGGCAGTAAATGAAGTAATGATTAATATTAGACACTGTACAGAAGCCTGAATAAATACTTGACACTTGCTGTACTTGAGGCATGCACAGAAGCATGTGAATTGTTATGATTGTGCTATACCTTTCTAAAGGTAGGTTTTCAGTTAGAAAATTTTCACAGAAGACTGATAAACATTCTTCCTTACTATGTTTATTAAATAATAACTTGAATATTCAGGAGAACCTTTATAGTTCCCTGATAATCTCAGGAATAGGGAACATCCCTGTTCTTTAGTATGAGTTCCTTCTTTCTCAAATACTGTTAGACCAGACATGTTACTAATCATTAGATGATTTGGGCCTCTCTTGCTCAGTTCCCCACTTCTATGCATAATGTTATGTACCTGCATTTCACCTTAAGCTTTGTGAGTGTTTGGTACTTCTCAGTATATTAATTTGTACTCTCTCCTTTAAGGACCAGCTATACATGCATTATTTATCTATGTATATCCTGTCAAAGAACGGGATTACAAAAGGTAAACTTGCTCAAAGAGGAGCTTCTCATAAATTTTTCATATGTATGGAATATGTAACCTATAGTTCTGACCCAATATTGCCATCCCCTTATTTCATGCCCCCTGGTATCCTGTACTTCTACAATTGTTTGCATTTCTGTATTGTGGCTATATTTGATGAAAGAAAATAAGCTGAAGTACTGCACTTGGTATCATATCTACAAATAGTGGTGTTTCTCTTTTATCTATCCTGATAAAGCAGAAACTAATCCGAGCAGTTAGAAACCATAAATCTTTAATAATAGTAAACTTCAAGTTTTCAGCTCAGAGAGGAGCAGAACAAAAATCTGCTGCTGGGCCAGGAGCAGAAATAGTGTAAATGAACTCCCTGTGCATGAGAGCCAGAAGAGGGATATAAAATCATGGCAACATTCTTTGGTACCCAAGGGATGAGATGGTGGCACCTGCCAGATGTCCTCAGTGATTGTGGATGATGCAAATATTTGAACCTGTATCAGTTATGCAAATTCCAAAACCCCAGTAGAAGGAGACAGTGCAAATATCCATTTTGCTCACCAGATAATCTCTTTGGGTCTTGTAGCAGCTTCAAAGGCAGCAGTGTTTTCTTTGGGGTTTTGGGGCTTTTTTTAACACATTAGCCTCACAACAGGAACTGAGGATGTTTCTCTGCATTTAGAAGAAGAATGGGCTAATTGGCACTCTCTGGGGTATCTTGGGCGGTGTTAGCTGGAATATCCTTATTTTAATGTTTTTGGCCTGTGCCAGCCTCAGTTGGCAATTCAGCATTGAGGAAAAAGCATAAAAAGCTTCAGTTTGTGCTAGTTATGATGCATTAAAATAAGAATGCAAAATCACTCGTGTTTTTTTGTCTAAAAACTTATAGCTATCAGAGACTTGAAGAGGGGGTGTTAACTTACTGTATTTACCACCACTGAGAGCATGGTGCTCTCATTCTCCTACCTCTTTGCTAATTGTTTAGCCAGTCTTAGTTGTCTCCTAACTTTCAGTCCTGTGTCCTCCTCTCAGACTTCTGCTGTAGCTGTTCATACACTAATCGGATATTAATATAGGCTTCTACAGTATCTGTACTTCTTCTTTGACAGAAACTCCTGCTAGAGCACACTCTCTCAGCGCTCTTACACTAAGTTGTCGCTGTGCATTGCTTTATGCCTGTTGGCATCAATAAATGCAGGAGACTGAGTCTGCTTCTCTTTCACAACAGGTACTGTTTCTGTAGGTCTTGATTTTTTGTCAGTTTGACAGTGTCTTTGTCCCTTTTTGTGACTGGGAATTTTGGGGCAATTTTGACATCTGTCTTTCCCTTTTTCTTTCAATTTTTCTTGTTCTAACAACACGTCAATGTTAATCTTTTTTACCTGTTTGAGATTTTTTCCAATCTTCCTTAATGACCAATTGTTGTATTTGTGATTAAATAAAAGGTATTTGTCACTGAGTCAACTAAAAATACTGATCACTTGAGAATTGTATTTTCGTGTCCCTGTGCTTGTCTTAATCATTGAGTTTGTAATTTGTCTGCTGAATATTTTTGTTTTACTTAAAATATGTTGGAAATATCCCTGTTTCATCTTTGGATAAACTCAAAAGCTGGTACGTATGACGGAGGAGGAAGGTAACTGCTTCAGAATTCTTTGGGGGAGGAATTTTGTTTGTTTGTTCTTAATGAACACTTGATATCTTGTTACTGTTACTTGGAACTCAGATGCAGTGGTTTTATTTGCTAGTGCTCATGTATGGAAGAACGAGTAGATTCCCCCCCCCCATTATCCTTTAAATTCATATACTTTTTTTTTTTTTTTTCTCCACACCTCCCCGCTCCCTCCAGTGGTGAATGGAAAGTGTTTTCTGGAAATGAGCTGGGAGCTCTTTTAGGCTGGTGGATCTTCACTTGCTGGAAAAATCACAATAGGGATACTTGTGCCATTAAAGATGTCTACATGTTATCCAGTACTGTTTCTTCCAAAATCCTGAGAGCAATTGCACTAAAGGAAGGTTTTCACTTTGAGGTAAGCTGTAACACGTTATTCCATGTTCTTTTATTTGCTTACCTACACAGTGTCATATCTTTGTAACACATTGCTTTCATTTTTAATGCCTTTTTTTCTCCTCACTGCTGTAGGAAACACTGACAGGTTTCAAGTGGATGGGCAACCGTGCCAAACAGCTCATGGACCAGGGAAAAGCTGTTCTTTTTGCATTTGAGGAGGCTATAGGTAAGAAACAGAATATTATGTTCTAATATCCTGTAAAATAGTAAAAGTAGGACTATTGAAAAAAATGGCAATGAAAAGGTGCCCTCAACACAATGGATGTATTTCCAGTGAGTAATTGATATCATCCATGTAGATGATTGATATTACTAGTTTTAATCCTTTGTATCTCTGCTTAGCACAGAGTATGATGATGTGAGCTAGGTGTATATATCTTCGGTAGCATGGCTTATGTAGACTTGGACTGCAAATTCTGCGTGAGCTATTTAAAAAAAAAAAGAAAACAAAACCAAACACATTTTCAGACTTCAAGTTGAGTATGTTTAGCTGGCAGTTTTAAGCTAAGTTTAAATGTGAATAAAATAAAGTAAAAACTCCCCCAAATTATACTTGTAAACTGGAAAGCCATGAATAAAAGCTATGAATTTGTGCGAAGGAAATTGTAAAGCTATAATGCTATTTCTTGAGTATCTCATACCTGAAAACCAGAGAAAATGTGACTAATTTAACAAATAATTATCAGTGTTACCATATGCTGCCATGTAAGGGTAATAGCATTTGAGACAAAGTGTTATACTTGCATTGTTCCTGCAGTGTGGCATTTCTCTTTCATGAGAGCTCCAAAAGTACTCAGGAACATCTGGCACTGATACAATACAAATTTGTCTCTATCTTGAAATTCCATTAAATACCTTGCTTATCTAAATTAACACTGATTAGAAGATAAAGTTTTTCCACTTTTGGTTTAACTCTAAAATGTCTGTACTATGGTAATGTGCATTTCTCCTTTAAAAGATGTTGGTTTGATTAACTTCCCTCCTCCCCCCCCATTTTATCTTATTTCCTCATAAAAATCTATCAAATATATACAACTTTCTTTGTTTAGGGTATATGTGCTGTCCTGCTGTTCTGGACAAAGATGGTGTCAGTGCTGCTGTTATAACTGCGGAGATGGCTAGCTACTTGGCAACCAGGAATTTGTCTTTGTCTCAGCAGCTGAAAGCTGTCTATGATGAGTGAGTTCGATTATAGTTGTTTGATTTTCAGATTTTCTCCATTCCACATACTGGGGTTAATAGGGAGTTGATAGCAACCTATAGCATATGAAGAAATAAAAATTGGGTTATTGTCATCTTCTAGAAAGCACTCCTGCGTCATGGGCATGAATATATTTATGACTTCATTTTGTGTTGTTTTGAGGTATTTTAAAAAGAATCATATTACCTTACTAATTCGCTATTAGTTAATCAGATTTTTAAGGTATTTTTTTTTGCTTGTCTGAAAGGTTTCTCCCTTTTGGAAAGTTCTGCTCGTCAGTCCTTTTATGGAAGATTGGCCTGGTTTTTGGCCAGCAGTATTGTTGTGTTGTAGAGATCATAGTGCCTCTTGCTGCTTAAATGTGCTAGACATACAAAAACGTTGATGGCAGAATGGGTCTAAGTAGCTCTGGCATATTTAGGCTACTCATAGAAGCCAGCTTGCTTCTGTCCCACTTGCAGGGCTACTTGTGATTAAATTAATTCTAGTTGGCTCTAAAGTTAGGCTTTTTATTATATTATTCTGTCTTTTTTTGATGGATAGTATATGTTGGTTGTTCTTCCGGTTCCTGAATACTGAGATTTGAGCTGATTATGCAGAAGTGCTGTGACTGTTTGGCCATAACTATTGGCTATATACAGCTGGGTATCCCTCTGAGAGCTTTTAATATGAGGCACTACTTTTCTTTTGTTCTTATTTAATGTGTTCAAAGACCTACAGAAATCAATACCAAAGATGGCTACTGGATTTCAGGGGGCAGGGAGTGTTTTTTGTGGGGGTTTGGGGTTGTTTGTTTTAAAGGAGGGAGCAGCACAGGCTGGCAGATACTCTCCACCTCTTCATGTCTCATAGACAACGGAGTGGTGGAACCTGCAAAGAGACTCATGGAAAACTCCAGCCTTGCTGCTGCTTGTTTTCCAGTCCTCAGATCTCTCATTTGCATGCAGCACTATCCATGGGTGTTTCATCCACAGTTTAAGAAGGAATCAAGTGGCAAAGACTTGCTAACACACTGCATAAATAAATAGTGGAATTTATCAGCTATTGTATGTGGCAGAAGTAAACAGTAATCTAAGTGCATGGAAGAGGAATTCATGCCTAGAGCTGCAAATACAGCATCTGATGTGAGAACTCCCTTAATTACTAGTAGCTGGAAGTGTATATTCAAAGAATTATCCTTCTCTGGCTTGTGCTTTTTTTTTTTTTTTTTTTTTTTTAATACTCATTCAGTAAACACCTGCTTTAGGTTGCCCTCAGAAACAGAATATTTAACTGAGCGGAACTTAAGTGTGCTACAGTGCTACTGTGTACATAGCCACTCAAGAGGACTCTGAAAAAGCTTATTTAGCATAAAAGCAGCCTGTAGATGCACCTCAAAGTAAGATGTCACTGCACATAGTCACTGTTTGCGGAAAAGCTACAGATACAAGGAAGGATACAAATCTGCCTTATTAAATTGGTCTTGATAACTAGAACTGGAGGTGGGGTGTTCTTGTTTTGTTTTGGGGGGTCGTTCTGTGCATGTGTGGCTTTTGATTGCAGTTTGTTTGCAGAGCTGCAGTTTTCTATTCCTTACTACTTTGTTCTTCATCAGATTTGTCTTGTGAGTTGCTGTTGAAGCAGAAGAAACTCTACTCTGTATTTTCAAAGTATAGAAGGGGGATCTGTTCTCAAAGAAGTAAATGCAGAACAGGAGAAGGACACAGTCCTAGCAGGCTCATCACTTCTTTCAAATATAGGATAGGTTTGTAAATTCTCTTGCAGGATTCTCAAGCGTGATTTAACAACTATTGACCTTCAAGATGTCCATTTTGGTATAAACATGACCCTATTTAAGGACCTTTCAGGTTTCTAGCCTGACCATCCTAGTACTAACGAAAGATTCTGCCCTTCAGATTTTCCCTGGCATCAGGAATACTCATCGACTGTTGATCTTTAGTAAGAGCTCACTTAAACAACCAGTCCAGGCTTGTATGCTTTTCAACAACATGCTGTTTTGAAAAGTCAGTGTTAGCAGATCATTTGTCTTTGATGCAGATTCTGCATCATATTACCTGGCAGCAAACAGATAAGCTAAAGAGACGATGTTCAGAAGAGTTTGGTTTAGTAGAAACACTTAAAGGAGAGCAGCTTCTGAAGTGTGATTGAAAAAAAAAAAACCAGTCTGGAATTTGTTTTACTCAGAAGAGGTCATCTGGAATCCAGACAAGGAAGCTATTCAGATGTTGTCTGTTCTCTTCCTATGGTGGTTAGATCTCTTCAAGGCAATAACATCTTTTTTTCTTCTGGTTTAGCCGTAAACATTCTCATTTTTAATCATTAAAAGGAAAAGGTGTCTGCACAGAAGTTTCTTTAAAGTATGTAAAACAGGACAATTAAGCTGTTGAGGCCTTTTTAAAATTGTAAGGGGGTGAACTGGTTCTACAGTTAGGTGACCATGAGTATAGATTCTTGCTTTAGAGAAGGTTTTATAATGTGTATGGTGCACAACTCTAAGAACATCATTGCTTCTTCAATTCATTAATATTGTGTCTTCACAGATATGGCTTCCATATTACCAAAGCTTCATATTTCATCTGCCATGATCCTAAAGTTATTCAACAACTTTTTGACAACCTTAGAAATTTTGATGGAAAAAACACATACCCAAAATCTTGCGGTAGATTTAAAGTTTCTGGAATAAGGGATCTAACCACTGGGTATGACAGCAGCCAGCCAGATCAAAAGGCTGTAAGTATATTTTTAAAACTATGTATAAATCACATAAGTATGTATATACACATATATAAAAAATTCTATGGAGAAACACTCTAAACATTATGTTACATCCTGAGTCTTAAAATAAGTTAAATTGGGGATGATTGTTTTGCCTCGGTGGGAGGAAATGAAGGTTGGGGGAGGGTTGGGGTTTTTTGTTTGGTTTTGTGTTGTTTTTTCTCTCCAAGATGACAGTCTGTAAAGGGAGGTAGGAGGATCTTGCTGTCTTGCTACAGCAATCTTGCATTATTTTCTTGTAAGTGTAAGTTAAATTGTCTGCTGAGATGTGGCTTTGGGTTCTTTAGGTTTCCACAGTCTGTGTTTCTTTTCCTCCTGGGAAATGCCATCACAGAGCAATTTCTGTTTGCAGTAAAAATGTTGACTAGACTTGAAATGAGCTACTTGGTAGCAATGTAGTGCTACCAGATTCTAGGTTGAGGGTAAGGCTGTCATTTGCCTGTTGTGGTCTTAAGACCACAATGATGAAGAAAACAGAGCAAAGCTTAATTTTAGCTGATCCTTTAGTTATGTGACATCAAGTCATGGGTTTTGCCTTGAATTCATTATATATAGTCACTTTCCAAGCTTCTAAAAAATTATTCTTATTATTTCTAGATACTTCCCACTAGTAAAAGTAGCCAAATGATAACGTTCACTTTTGCTAATGGAGGAGTGGCCACAATGAGAACCAGTGGGACGGAACCAAAGATCAAATACTATTCTGAACTTTGTGCACCTCCTGGAAACAGGTATTGTCACTTACAGCAGTAAGTGCTGTGTAATAGGGGCTGTGTGGCTTTTTGGTATTGTTTTGGCAGGGAAGGGGCTCTCCATGATCAAATAATATTACTGCAGTCATTATTTTAGCAAATGTATTTGCATAAAGCTTCGATTCTGCAAAATTTATTGACGCATTCTTGTCATCACTGAAATTCCTTTGAACTTGGTTTCACATTCAGTAAAAAAAGTATCAAGAAAATCATTCTGCCTTAAATGAAAGATATATTCACTCTCTTTTTTACATACATAGTTGCTTTAAACTTCTATAACTATATATAAAGTGTTCTAATATAATTTAAACACTTTTATGTTTAATAATTATACCCTTGACTGATTAGCCTTGGAAATCATATTGTCTTAAAGATAAGCAATTATTAACTTATATAATGAAAATAATGCTTTCTCACAGATTAAAATTAATCTGAAAATACTATTACAAATATAAAAGTTACATTTCTAATCACATATATTTAGTAACAGAAGATCTTCTGAACTCAAACTGGCTGTTTTATTTTAGATTATATTGTGGGTTTATGTTTCTCCATAGTCTTAAGTACCTTCGTGCACATCAGTTGGAAGTGAACATCAGTGTATTACCATAAGAAATCAAGTGTATATACCTTTAGCATTAATAGAAAATGTTTGTCTAAAACAATGCAACAGACTTAAAGATTCCTCAGACTGAAAACGTGCTTTTTAGCTTCTCCACTGTGACAGTTTTTTGTATTTGTGTGGATTTTCTCAGTAATGTTGAGCAGCTGAAGAAGGAACTAGATGAATTGGTCAACGCTCTTGAAAAACACTTCTTTCAACCAGAAAAAAATAATCTTCAACGGAAGACTGAGTAAAATTGCAAAATTACTACCTTAATTGGTTTTTGCAGCATTAGAAGTTCATTATTTAAGAAGTGAGGATTTTTAGGACCAAACATCTGAGAACTCAGACTAAACAGACTTCTGCTTTTATTAAGAGTCACTCTGGGTACTCTTGGATCTAGTATCTTATTTTGGAAGTACCTTTACCCTTAAAGGACCAAAAAACCCCAATCAGTTGAACTAAAAGTTGGCTGCAAATGTATTTCAATCAAAACTTGTTTTAATTAAATATTACAAATAATATCCTGGCCTGTTTTGTGGGGACTTTTGTTTCTTTTGCGTGTGCGTAATCTGATAATACTATGCAACTTCATCTAGGTTTAGATTTGCAAAGCAAGTTCTTCTGTTAACAAGAAGTAGTAAAAGCCTGTGGTGAGACTTTGACAAACTTGGGGCAAATGCTTCAGAAATAGTGATCGTTCTTGGGGATTTCAGCCCAAATAAACAAGAAAGTCACAGTGAATTTGCTGAAGAGCTATTTGCTGTGGGATATGCATCATATTCCAGGTTAGAGATACCAAGTGTACTACACTGCCTTTTAATACCATGAACATACTAAGATAATATATCTACATACAGCACCTTTCTGTTGCCTCATTGAACTAAGCATAATTAGTTCAATGTGTACCCAATCTCAGAGTCTGTCATACTGTATGCTACCATGACTTGGCGCGTAACTCTGCATGTCTAATTTAGAGCAGAAGTTTCCATTTTATTGCATGCTGTTGTCTGCACTTGCAGAGCCTGAGAGGGTTATTTGGAGGTTACCAGATGACTTTAATACAAGGTTTTTCTGCATTTTCAGTACTTGTTTTGGGTATCAGTGCAGCTCTAACAACCCCCGTACTTCTTGGGTAAAGGAACTTCTTTGCCAGAATTAATTCTGGTATCCCATGGAGAATGACTAGTTGCCAGACCAAGTATAGGTCAAATTTAGCAAACTATTCATAAAGGAACAAACTTGCCATTCCATCCCCAGTAAATACTAGCTTACCTTGTTAGCTAAGACGGTAAGCAAAGAACACTGGATGCCTGCTTTTACCTTACAGACTTTAGAGTTGTCATTGGAGGACACAAGGAAAGGAGTAGTCCCTGCATTCTGTGGCTGTCATGTCAGTTTTTCTTGGCTGTGCAGAATCAAAGGCAGCATCTGAATAATTCATATTGAGGTCCAGCTGTGTGGCACAGAAAATTAACGTTAAAATAAAGAAGAGTACTGATGAAACAGAATATGCTGTGAATCAAATCCTAGTCCTTTAGAGTAGAAAGCTAAAAAGACAGGTTATTAGTTTGTGCAGAAAATGCTTGTTCACACCTTCCACTTTTCTGTTTCCATTTCTCTTATACTAAACCAAAGATAAGACAGGTCTTTATTGATACATGTTTATTTGGTGCCTTTATTTGGAGCAGTCCCTACTCCTAAATAGGACCCTAGGGGCTACTGAATGTAGTAGTAACTGTAAAGGGAATCTCAATATTGACTTCAGTGCAATCAGCTTTGTCACATTGCATGAAATTTCTGCACGTATCAACTCCCACTGTCCTTTCCTTCTGAAAATAAAAGCTAAGGACAAATTAAAGGCTTAAAATAGATAGTATTTTAGACTTTTTTCATGCATGTTAAGTGTGCTAAAACAGTGCATTTGGCATGTTGTAAATCTGAACTGATTCTCAAAAAGAAAGTAGAACTTCTTAAGACACTGAGACAGATTGATCACCAGTCCCTTTCCATGTGACCTTGTGGCAGAAAAGTCTATTAATCTGCCATTAATTCTGCTGTTAATTCTGATTAAAGAAACTTTTTGTTCATGAAATCTGAAGGCAACATTACCAGTCTTTTAAAATTTTGGGGTTTGTCATCTTATTTTTGTCCCTGGAAGTATTTTGAGAGTCTGAAGTCCAACTCACGCCTTATCATCTAGAACTGAGATGGGAAGGGATTTTAAGACCACCTATAAGAGGGAGGCATGAAAACAAGGATCTATTATTAAGGAATTAAAATGACAACTTTAGCTTTTGATATAGTCCAAATCTGAAGTACTTCTCAATAGTAGATGTTCCCTTGCTCCATTTCCTCTGCTCCCTCAGTACCTGAGGAAGTCCTCAGCTGCCCGAGACCTGGAATAATAGGTGTGTGGTACAAGTCTGTGAGACTGGAGTGTGAAATGGTGCCAACACATCACAGAAAAAAGCATGCACCTGGGTCTCTGAGGTTTCTGTGATAAGTTTCAGTGTGGCAACAGCTGAGAAGAGAAATTAAGCAGGAACCTTACCCACTGCTCCCTAACCGTGCTATTGCAAAGGTTCCTCTTCTTTCTCTGCCCCTCAGCACATGAGGTCGTGCTTTCCTTCATTTATGAAGAGGCAGCAGGGAGATGTGAAAAGAAGAAGGTAAGGGGCAAGATTAAATTGAGATAGCTTGTGGAGGTTGTGTACTCCTGTACTCAAGTAGAAGAACAAAGCTGAAAGGAAATAGCTCACATGTGCTATTGCTCTGTCTTTTATACATTGATTAAAAGAAAAGAGCGGGAGGATGAGAAGCAGAATGGAAGATTGGGGCACCTGATTCTCGTAATTTGACCTTAATTTGTTCCCTCTGCCATTCCGGGTAAGAGCCTTTCTATGTGGAACATCCTCCCTCGAAGGAGCGCTGTCTTTTTGGGTCTGCAGGATAACAGTTGATGTAGGGTGTCATGTTCAGCTGCACCATCAGTTGTGGCAGAATAAGTAGAAGGATGAAGTTTGCATGGGAAATGGAATCTGGTTTGGTAACTGTAAATTATGACCTACATT
This sequence comes from Aquila chrysaetos chrysaetos, assembly GCF_900496995.4. Taxonomy (NCBI): domain Eukaryota; kingdom Metazoa; phylum Chordata; class Aves; order Accipitriformes; family Accipitridae; genus Aquila; species Aquila chrysaetos. The sequence goes on from NC_044004.1 coordinate 25,506,240, forward strand.
CACAGTCATAGCTACATACTTCTTATAACTGCAAAACTTTAAAGCTTTATTATCCTCCCAGGAGTCAGATTCTCTATACAACTTGAGGATTGCACCAGCTGTGCAGCTGGGTACTGGGAAAGAACCTCTGGGAAAGCTCAAGAAATTTCTCTGCATCATGATGGGAGGGATGCATGCATTCGTGTTCAGCTATGATTTGTTTCACCCAGCATGCAGGTGCGATTGGTTCTTCCAAGGAGTAGCACTTTTTATCTGGTGGCATTGGGCCTTTTGGCTTCTGGGTAATCATCTACTGCAACCTGGTACCAGTCCGTCACTACCGGCCTGGCACATACACTACTGAATATCCATGCCTGTCTCTAGCCCAATGTCAGACTGGGGGGAGGAGGGGGAGACACAGGTGCATAGTCCCCAGAACAGAGTAAGGGGCCTTATTTTAAGGTACTGGCTCTGTGAGAAGTGGAAGGGTGAATGTTGGGTCTATACCTGAATTTCCCTCTTGGCAGAGTTGAACATGTGGCTTGTGACTTAACCACAGGCCACCCTTGCAAAACAATGGTTTCCTGCCCAGCATTGCAGCCTGTGCTTCAAAGCAAGTGGCTTTTCACAAGCTCCCAACCCAGACTGCTTGCTGCCTGGTTAGATGATGTTGGTCAGTGCTTCCAAGACTGACTTGTTTGCGGTGTCCAGCCTCTGCGTGATCACTGTGGACTGGGGGTCAAGATTAAGACAGGCCGCCCAACAGCAGCACCTTTGCTAGAAGATATAGCAGTAGGGTGCATACCATGCTGGGGTGTGCATCATCTTCCAGCATGCCAAAGACAAAAGCTTCTTGAAAGAAAAATGCTGAAGCGAGAGCTGTAGTACACATGATAAATGTAAAATACTCCCTCAGGAGCCTAAGCAGGCAGAAAACAAGTGGTGCTACAAACCTGTGGCACGTGGGGTGGACTGTGCAGCCTCCACCTGTGGCCCTGGTTGTATTTGACCTTAAACTGCAGTGTGGATGGATGCAGTGCAGCTGGCTGGGCCACCTGTGTGACTCAGCTGGTGAGATCCCCAGGTGTGTGGGGCCCCAACCTGGAGAGCACAGACAGAGGAACGGTTTGGCTGGAGGCAGGCTGGGCTAGTGCCTTCAGTTTGGGTGCTGATGAGCTATACCCAGGGCAGGGGGAGCTTTGTGGATCTGTACAAGCCTGCAGCCCTGGGCTTCATCAGGGGAGGTGATTCTCCCCCTCCACTCCGCTCTTCTGAGACCCCACTTGGAGTACTGCATCCAACTCTAAGGTCCCCAGCACAAGACAGACATGGACCTGTTAGAGCAGGTCCAGAGGAGGGCCATGAAAATGATCAGAGGGCTGGAACACCTCTTCCATGAGGAAAGGCTGAGAGAGTTGGGGTTGTTTAGCCCGGAGAAGAGGGCTCTGGGGACGCCTCACTGCAGCCTTTCAATGTGTAAAGGGGGCTTATAAGACAGAAAGACACTTTTTACCAGGGCCTGTAGTGATAGGACAAGGGGTAACAGTTTTAAACTGAAAGAAGGTAGATTTAGATTGGATATAAGGAAGAAATTTTTTTGTCATGAGGGAGGTGAGACACTGGAACAATTTGCCCAGAGAAGTTGTGGATGCCCCATCCCTGGAAGTGTTCAAGTTCAGGTTGGATGGGGGTTTGAGCAACCTGATCTAGTGAAAGATGTCCCTGCTCATTGCAGGGGTGTTGGACTAGATGATCTTTAAAAGGTCCCTTCCAACCCAAACCATCCCATGATTCTTTTCATTTGTAGCATGGGAGGTCTCGCACTTCTTTTGTTACAGAATATGGTAAAGATTGCTTTACTGAATTCATGGGGAAGGTCTGAAGACAGTAGGATTACAGGTCCTGGATTTTTTTGTTGTTTTCTGTATTTATTTGAACATCTCCACAGGCTAGAGGCATGTTTATTTTACATCTGCCTCTACATGCCAAGCCTGGATCTGGATTTTGCTAGTATTTCCTCTCTCTAGGAAAGCCATCTGTGTTCAGCCTTGGCCAGAGTCTGTCAAGGTGCTTCACTCCTGAGGGATGCTAAGGAGAACTGGATGGCCTGGTCTCTCCCCCAGGTTCCTGTGACAGGCTGGGTTTCTGCTGAGCTGTTGCCATTTTTTGTGGATCATCTACATGCATTAATTACTACTTCTGTCCTGCCTGGAGATCTCCTAGGGATGTCACCTCTCCTAGGAGCAGGCAGTCCCTGGTAGTGCTGGGGTGGATGGGTGGCCACCTGGTTGGTTCTGCTAATATGCTGATAGTAGGGTCATGATGATGTTGCTGCCCCTATTGTCACTGTCTTCACCATTCTCCTTGTTCAGACCTTTAGAGGGAACCTCCTCATCCCTCTCTCATCTTCCACCTAACTGATACCCTAAATTGGTTACCTCTACCAGGTACTGGTACAGCAAGGCTGAGAACCCCTTTTTTTGGGCTATACAGAAGGTCTTAGGGAGCAGATGAATATGGTATAAGGCAAGAGAGAAGGGCCTTTATAGCCATCCGACAAAGGCCTATGAGAGATTGCAAGCTGTACACCGAGTGGATGCACTTGGAGAACTCTGCAGGTGGCTTAGGAGTCTGGCAGTGGGGCCAGCAATGAGCTGATGTATACTGAGACATCCTTAAGATGGCTTTAGAGCATCCTCAGAAACAGTACAGAAACAGTACAGACCCAATCTGTATAATTCTGTCTTCCCAGGGACAAGGAATTTACTTGCTCCATTCCCTGCTCTGTTCCAAAAAGAAGTTCACAACTTAGGGTGGGGGGAACAAAAAAAAAAAAACCACAGTGGTTTATCAAGCTGATTGAACAATTACGACAAACTACAGAATTACAAGATGAAACTTGTTGCTGCTAGAGTCTTTACTAACCTTGTCTTGCATCAGAGAAGGAGGATCTAGAACTGAAATAAAGAACCGAAACAAAGGCAGTAAGAGTATACCAAAGAGAGAAGTTAGTATTGCAAGTTGGAATGGGTGTTAAACTACAGCTGCTTCATAGCTGGTCTAATTCCTCCATCAAAGTGTTGTGTAAGATAATGAAGCCAATTTAGAGATGATTAGTCCCACGACAGACATTAAAGAAATAGACAAATGTAATTTGTGAATAACCAGCCTTGACCTGGGAGCAGAGGCACTAATATTTTATCCAGAAATGGGAATTGCCATGACTAGAATAAAGAATGCTTGCAACCCAGACTGAACTCAAGTGTAAGGGAATCCCTGGCTAGCCCTAGAGAAAGACACATCCCTAAGTTACCAAAACCATGTAAAATGAGCCTGTCTTTTATAAAGATGAATACACATAATTCCAATGAAAGTTGTAAATATTTGATCCTATAGGCAATCATGCCTATGGGACTAGAGATGAAATGCCTCTATAGCAAGAAGAAATTAAGATAGTACTAAAAACTCTGCCAAAAAAACCCCAAAATGTAGACTTCACTTGAAGGTTATTAGTTTGTTTACTAGTCATAACTTAAATCCACCCCTGAATTTTTTTTTTTTTCAGTAAACTTTATGAAACAGTTTGGCTGGAAGGAAGTAAATACATTTCATCTTCCTTATAGGCTGTGACCTTAGTCCACAGCGTATTATAAAAAAACAAGTATTGTACTTGAGTTGCAGAAGGATTTATTTGAAACTTTTGCTATACAACAACAAATCATACAAGGATAACTGGAATTCACTGTAAAAGAATATTTAATATATAAGAAATTATTTTAATATTGTACAAGTATGTGCTTAAATCTGTAACAAATTCACCTACAAAGTTTCTGTAAATGAAGTTTCCTGCTCGCTATTGATTTTCAGAGTTCCAGTGGTTGTGGGTTTTATTTTGACACACCAACAATAAGCAAACCTTATATCCTTGTTAACAGTCACTGTGAATAGCAACATTAAAATTATATTAAATTAACGTTTGTTAAGCACCAGCATAAGTCTTTACAAGATTGGGGACTTTTAGGATTCTGTGGCTGAAGGCACCGGGATGCCATACATAAATCTAAAAATCTAAAAATTAATTGTAAATACTCACCAACAAAACTGTTCTCTGCCAATAAGTAGAAAAGTAATCAAAGGTGATTAAACTAAGCTGAATTGCTTTCCTTCACAGTATTTCTTTGTACTATATAAGCATACAAATTTCATCAAGGGTGGTATTTCTGCTCAACTTCCAAGTGGAAGCCAACATTTCTCTTTTGTATAGCAATTGCCAGGTAACGGAAATGAGGTCATGCACCATCAGAACACTGTGCATAATGGGATGAGCCTATTAAACTGTCCAATCATATCCTAACCTCCACCTAAATAAAATGTAATATAAATGATGGCATAGCAACAGCAGCTTCCAAACAAAAGGAAGAGCTTAAAGTACTCGCAAAATCACTGGTAAATCATTTTTAAATGTATTTATGGGAATGAAGGGGAGGGAGGATTAATCATGACATCTGAAATGCGCAAAAACGCAGAGACAGCAGCAGGCAGGATCTGTAACAGTAGCTCAACTCTTTCATGATTCTTTACTCATGTTCAGTGATAACAGAAAGCCTCTTGTCTACGAAGATAATCACTAACTAATGTCACTGGCATGCATTCCTACAGCATATGAAGTAGGCACACGTGCTATAATAACAGTTATCATTCAAATTTTGTTTATGAAATGTCTGGAACTGTATATAAATAGCATCTCTGCTATGACACAAACAGTGTCATTGGATAAGAATGTAGTACTTCATCCAGAGCTCACTTAAGTCAAAGGACTGTGAAACAGTTAGTATCACGCCCCTAAGAAGGTACTAAACAGATTTACATGAAACAAATCACAAATAAAGACTTAGACTGTTTTATATAATAGCAATATAAATTTATCATTATGGGTAATCCGGAGGGAAGAGCACAGAGACTTATAATGCAACTGAAGCATAATGTAGGTGCCCGCATTCAAATTCATAATCCAAAATGTTACTGCTCAACTGCCGCCCAACTATGGAGCAACTTGAACTCTGAAAGCATCGTGAGTGGAAACTTAAACCTTCCTGTTTGCCTTGTGGTACTTCAAGGGATGAATCCACAGTCACAGCAGCCCCAATTTCAGCCCTCACCCATGGCCAGGCACATTCAGCGTAAATTTGTACAGATCTACAATCCTGCCACAACTGGGATCAAGTGAGTAGATGCTCCTCCTCCTTAGCCTACAAGAGAGGCTTCATTGCCTGCACGTTCTCATAGCATGCCTCATACAAACCTGTATATTCAGGTTCTGTACAAAAGGCAGTGGTGGGGTTTGCTTCGGGTTTTTTTAAAGTGTGACTGGACAAAGAGATAATGGTTAAACTGGTGTTCTTTTATACAGCATGTTTGCAGGATGTGGAAAGCCCAGGCTGTTTTTCCTCCTCAGTCTGAAGAAGTTAATGTGATGGTAGTATGTTTCAGTTAATAGGCTACTGTAAAGAAAAACTAGCCTGTGAAGGAAAAAAGAACAGAGATTTACTGTTTCAGAAAATCAAAAATTATTAGGAAGTCTGGTGCTCGGGACTTTCACCTGAATACAGGGATTCCAGTCCCTGGAACACATGGAAGTGTTTACTTTTTGGAGACTGGAACATATGACCCCTGTTCTGGTTCTCTTCTTGTTTTCACAAATGAACCTTTCTTCTTCCCCCCTATGTAAGTAACAGTTTCATCAGGAAGCAGAGAGAAGGAATGCTGTCCAGTGTAGCCTGGAGGCTGATGATTAGGTAAATTTGGTGGGAGGCAGGCCAAAAGCTCTCAGGCTGAGTAGGAAACAAACTGGTCTTCCTGCATCCTGAATAACCGACATAAAAGACAAAGTGACCTTTTTGTTCTTCAAATAAAGCACCTAAATACCTATCTTCAGGAAAGTGTGGATGTTGAATCATAAAAATGGGGGACCACATCTTGCAGACCTGACAGGTGCTAAAACCAGAAGAGAAGGTGACTTTACACACAGTCCCATCTTCTACATTTCTGTATCACCTTATGTAGCTCATGAGCTACGTAACATTAAAATACCTTTCTACTGCAAGGGCAGACCATAAAGAACAGTTGCAGCTTTACCGCATGGCTATTCAGAAGCACTCTTTTGTCCCATGAGAGTTTTTTCTCTTGTTATCACCAGTCACACCAAAGGGTGTTCATACCTAAATGCTCTGTTTCATCTGATACAGCTTTAAATGCTTTCTTGTGCATTGTTTCTAAACCTTCTCTGCAAACAATTTGATTTCTGCCATAGCAGTGTTTCAAGTCTGTATTACCAGCACTGAAATGAATGGTCACTTATATGTACACTGCTGAACATGGTGGAGTTTGCTCCACATGCTTATAGTGGCCTGTGCGTTTCGCCACTCTATCTCATTAGTAATATGTTGTTCTTAATATGACATTTTCACCTGTTGTTGAGCTGGTGACAGACATCAGACTAATACCTTCTAAAACCATTGACAGATCTTGTATTTTTATTACTTGGATTTTTTTGATAGTTTTAATAAAAAAGCAAAATATTCTAAAATAAAATTATCACAAAATTTTGCAAATGTTATACTAAAATTTCCTTTCTTTTTGAGGCACTCAGATACTGTATTTTTACCACACCTTACCAATAAGCATTATAGAAACTGGCTGGATTAAACAGATGAGTGACTGTTCCTGAATAGTTTTTCAAGGTGTTTGCCAAATATAAACACTTCAGGTTTCTTTTTGTCTCCTATTAACTGTAAGGAAATATTTTATGTCTACTTGAATGAAAAAATGGGACTTTTTTCAAAATTAGAGCAAATGGAACTATTAAACCAATATAAGTGTAGTTCTTATCCAGCACATTTCACTTTTCTTATAAAATATTGTACCAGAACATGAGTAATTTGACAAAAAACTCTGCTAGGCAAAGAGTTAAAACATATGAGCCAGAGATAACAGGAAAAATAATAGAAGGCCCCATGAATGAGTTCAAGCAGAGTCTGATTTCTTTCCCAGCCATCAGTGAGGAGAAGGAAGAAAGGATTTGTATTTTTGATGCTCTAGTATTGACTTCTGTTGTTGTTCAAGGATTTTCCAAGCAGCAAGAAATAGTCTTGTAGGATTCTTATCTGTTTCATTATCACCTTCTGAAAGGCAACAGTGAAGCAGTAAAAAATGTCTTCCTAAGATTATTGGTTGGTAATTTGGGAATGCATGAGCATCGGCTGAAGTGCTGGAGCTGTCTGGGTGGGGATTGCAGTTCACCATCTTCTAGAACATGATTACCAGAGGCATGCAATGCTCAGGCAGCAGGCTTAAAACGAGCAAAAGGACACACTTGTCTCAGATACTGAGGTTGGCGGGTGATAACTGGACTAAGAGCATTGTCTTTAGCTGTGACGGTTTAAAATGTAAGACAGGCACGGTTTGCAAAGAGGTGGCAGTCCTATTCCCAAGGAATGTAAAATACATCACCAAAAAACAAGAGGCACTCCTACCTATTCCCATGTCTGAAGAAGCAGCAAACCATGAACTGAGTACAGATTGGGAACAAGTGCTTGGAGGGAACTGCTGCTTTCATACTTCGATTCACCTATCAATGATCCTATGAAAGTACACCTAGCAAGCAAAAGCCATGTAGATATAACCACCATACACTTTGCAAGTAGGGGATGTGCTTACCTACCAAAATATGACTTGTTTTTCATAATCTGGGGCAACATTGTGCTTGCATCTGACAGCTTACTTGACTGTTTCCCTCACAGCATAGCACATGTGCAGCAGCAGAGCAAATTTCCTTGAGAAAGCTCTGATTCTACACATCTGCACAGGCTTAAAAGTAAGTAAATCAGTGGTCTTACTGCCAGGACAACTTGAAATTAATTGAGTGCAAAAGTGGTTCGCAGAACAGGAATGTAGGCTGCCTTCACCATCTGGAAGGAGCACTTGCAGAGGAGTGTAATTAAGTCTCCGGATCCATTCATTCCTTAACCTCAATGGCAACTGAAAGACCGACTAGTGCCAACCCTTACAGTGATTTTATATATATATGGATGTGTGGCTTCTCGTGCACGGAAGAAGTGGGAGGAAGGCTGAAGGTGATTTGCAGAAGGCGGGCCCACAGAAGGCCGCCCCACGGCCAGAGCTGGGCCCAGACCCGAAGGGGGACTTGACCGCTTCAGATTCCAGCTGCTGGGCTAGTTCCAGTTTTGTGAGAAAACTTCCCTTTGAAAGTGGTTCCCGCCTTACCTTCTGCGCCCCCAAGTACAGCGAACCTCGCGGTCCACCCGGGCTCACTACAGCAAGGCGTCAACGACGTGCCTTCTGCGGGAAAGGAGAGCTTGTGACAGACACGCGGGGCAGCGCCGCCGAAACGCTCCTCGAGTGGGACGACCCGGGCCGGCGGAAGCGGCCTCAGCTGCCCGCTGTCGCGACACGAGCGCCCGCCTGTCGCCGGCTGCCCGCCGCCGGCCGCCTCTGGCGGGCGCCTGTCCCTCTCCGCCCCCCGCCGGACCGGGGACCCGCCGCCTGTTGCTATTTTTGCCCGCGCTGGCTGAGGCGGGAGGAGGGAGGCGGCCAGCGGCAGCGGCCGGGTGTACGGCCCGGCCTCCCGCCCGGACCGCCGGCAGGTAGGGGCGGGGCGGCCCGTCCTGATCGGGGCGGACAGCAACAAGAGGCGGCGAGCAGCCCGCTCGCCCGGCCCGGCCCGGCCCAGGCCGGGGCGCCCGCCGGTGCCCTGAGGCGCTGGTGTGGCCTCCCCTCCCCCGGCCCGGCGTCCGTTAGCGGCTCTCTGCCCCTCTCCCCTCAGCGGGAGGAGGGCAGGCGGCGCCTGACAGCCCGTGGCCGCTGCCCGCCGAAGGCACTTCCTTGCAGCGAGCACATCCTGCGGCGGAGAGGCGGCGGTAAGCGGTGGCGGCGGCGGCCGGTCAGCCCCAGCCCCAGCTCCAGCTCCAGGCCTGGCGGGGGGCGGCCGCGGGCCGCTGTGGGGGCCGCCGTGCCCCCGCTGCGGGCCGGCCCCGGGGGAGCGGCGCTTGGCGGGGTCGACCGGCGTTTTTGGAGGGAGGGGGGAAGGAGGAAGAGCGGTTTTTAGCGCGGAGGAAGTGAAAGAGTTGAGGCGAGAAATTAGGCACCCCGCCGCGGGGGGCGGCTGCGGGCTGGCGGGGCTGGTCCGTGCGCTGTACCCAGACTCGGAGGTGGCAGAAGCCTCCGACCGGCCGAGAGGAAGCGGCTGCGAGGCGGGTGGCGGCTCCGGCCCGGGGCCCCGCTCCCTGCCCGCGGCGTGGGTAGGGCGGGCTGCCGCTCTTCCGTCTCTCGCGGCGCGGTCGCGCCGTCGGTCGTAACGGAGCCCCTGGTGAAGTGGCGGCACTTGCTCAGGCGACAGTATTTCTGCGGGGCGGCGGGAGGGGACGGGACGGGACGGGACGGGGAGGCCGGTCGGGAGCGGGGCGGGGGCGGCGGGGCGCCGGTGCCGCGCTTCTCAGCTCGCAGGGTCCTGGGAGAGCTGGCCTCTCGTCGGAATAGCCAGAAGACCTGCTTGAATTTAATCTGCGACTGAGCTGATGTGCCACGGTCTGCTTTTAGTTCTTTTTCTCACTCTCGCCTGCACCTTCCTCACCCATCAATGCAAAATCTCTCGGTGTAACTCTTCCCAGAACCTGCTGCTTCTTAGAGCAACACAGCGACTCGTCCCATGGGGGTAAAACTAATCTTTCCCACAGCAGCACAGTTGAGTTTAGCCTTAAAATCCCCCCACACTGGCGCAGTGGTTTTATGGCCCTTTAAATTCGTGTACTAAATTAACAAGGGAACGAGCTCTTGAAACCACGTTCATGAGAGGTATGAAACAAATGTGGTTATTTATAGTGCAGTTTGAAAAGATTGAGACCTTTGTATGCTGTGTTGTATTTGGGAGAGAGGCTAATATGGCAGATCTGCAGTAGGAATCTTTAGCAGTGCAGATGGAGGGATTTGTGCCTGCCGTTAAGCCCGGAGATTGAATGGAACATCGTGGGTCAAAATTAGTAAAAATATACATCTCCTGAATTGCAAATACCTCTGAGCTGAGGAATATGATTATACTTTTAACACTTGTAACTGCCGAAATAGAAATTCGTCACAGCTCGTTTTATAGGAATGCTGAAAGTCATAGGTAATATGCAAAAGTAGAAATGCTTGCAGGTGAGAAAAATGACAGGCTGGAAGGAATGTGAAACACATTCAATGATATGTGGATGACTTAGCACTTTTTTCACTTTATAATTTGGTTAACTGAAAAGTTGGGTGCCAGTGTTTTGGCTGTGGATATGCAATTGAATAAAAAGGAATGGCATTCAGAATGTAATTTACCTAGCAAGCTTTCTTTTACAAAGTTTTTTTTTTTTTTTTTTTTTAGTGCATTGTGGTGGTAGAACAGCCCAATATTTTGTTCAGGTCTGAATGAGGCTGACTCAGAAGACCTCAATCATCAGCATATTAATTTCTGTGGACTCTAATAAGGAAATAGCAACAGGTGTCAAGGGCAGGAACAGTGAGCTACTTTCTTCATCTGATAGTTGATTATAAACTTGTATGTTTATAATCAAGAACATATTACCATTTCACTGAAATATTTTTTTTATTAATAGTCCATTTAAATTTTTTAACCTATTTGAGGAGTGATGTAAATGCTGGCTCTATCGGTAAATATTTTAGGTGTGATTATTACCACAAAACCAGTTTTTTGCTCCAAGTACATGGTGGAACATTATTCAGGGCCACATCTGAAGCTGCTGACAGCATTGAAAAGAATCTTTTAAAAGTCAGCATTGAATGCACATATATGAAAAAAGAACGGAAATTAAAAATAATTTCTGAGGCAAATTGACTTTTGGACTTCCACATGCTGTTGCCCACAGCAAGCCATAGGTCCAGAAGGAAACAGCAGATAATAAGTAACTATGAGATAAAAAGAACATCCTTGCAACAGAAGGGCGTGTTGTGGTTCCAAGTGCCAGTTTGAGTTAAATTAAAACTATTTGAAAACTGAGAGCAACCTGTGGTATGATAGCTAAACAATCTTATTTAACTGTAGAAGACAGCCCAAAAATGTTGTTTGAAGCCTCAAAAAAAAAAAAGATAAAGTTTGCAGCTAGCAGCCCCATAGAATGATCTAATGGATGCTGCGTTGTGATGCCAGAGAAGAGGGTCGTTTCATGCATATTGATGGAAATGTGAAAGGACCTCTTCTCAGCAGTGACCATACCATGACATACCTAATACATATTCTTATTTGTGTTTTTCTATATATCCTGCTAGGTGGATAGAGAAATCTGTCAGCATGAGTGAAGACAATGTAAATCTCATTCAGGGATCAGACAGAGAGGGAGAGGAGTGGTATTTAGTTCTGGCTTGCGTTCCAGAGCTCTGGCTGCAGGCCAGGGCTCCTCATAATCCTTAAGTAGTATGATACTTCTGCTAAAATAATCAGCAGTGAAGTGCAGTCGGTACCAGTGCCTCTGGTTCCATTTGTCGGCATGGTTCAGCACTAATGCTGTGCAGGGAAGAGCTGAACAAATTTGTGCTCTTTAAGACCAGCTGTTTTTCACAAGACCTTGCTATATGGTTAGAAGTTTTGCTTAGCTTCTTGGAGGGGAGAAAGAAAACCAACTTACAGAAAAAAAACTGCTGACATGTCAGCAGCCTGATGTGGAGTAACTGCACAGTTGTCTCTCAGATGAACTGCAAAGGTTGAGGAAGCTGGGGTCTTTCTGTTTAACAACTCACAGGTCAAACTCCTCATTTAATCATTGATGTGTGGAAGCTCTGACTGCTTCCTTGCTTGACGTGTCTTCTAAACTTGTCAGTTCTGCTGTGGGTCCCAGCACTCCAACTGCTACCAAACCAGGGGAAGAGCTGGAGCAGAGTGAAGGATTGCTTAGGTCAATAATTACCTATGTTCTGAACAAGAGTCTGAAACTTTTTGCCACATGTCTGTATTGAATTTAGTCCAGTCCAGAAGAAACAACAGAAGAAGGATAACTCTTCACCACTGTTTCTGCTTTTTTTTATTTGTGTGTGTTCATTTGGTTTAGAACAGTCTTTTCCCTTCTTTGTCTTTTTTTCTGTATTAGTTTGAGTCCGTCCCAAATCTGCCTGGTTTTCCTCCAGCTGTCAAAACCTGATTTCCAGTGCCCCACCCTCCCAGGTTAATAACACAGTCTGTTCTCTGTACCCCACAAGATCCTCCTTCCTAATCTCAAAGCTGACCTGGCCCCATCTAACTGAATGGCACCCAGAGCCTGTACCTTGTCCTCATGATAAAGTCTTTGCTCTCTTGAGAGAAGGTGAGTTTTGAGGAATGCTGTCCTGCATGATGCACAGCTGCTTAGGCATGTACCTTCATGCAGGGAGAACCTGGGGTCCAAAATGGCAGAAGTACTAATTTTTGTAGGTGTCCCCTTCATGCTGTCCTGCCATCACCCTGACTTCTCTCTGAAGGCATCCCTTGTAGTTTCTGGTGACATAAAAAGGTGAGAATTCAACTTAATTTGGGTAAACAAGAGCCCAATATATGTATTTTTTTAAACACAGTATCAGATTTTGCTAGAACAGGACTATCAGCGTAGTGTTGCTTCCCGCCTGTGGGAAGTGGCTGGGTTGATCACAGTGAAAGAGAAGTTGAGGACAAAGAGCACACGTATGTTCCCATGTGTATCTTTCACATTAGTGAGTCAGTCTGGTGTCTACTAGTATAGAAGGTGAGGTTAGATTTATTAGTGTGGTTTGTGTAAATACCATATGTGCTACAGTTTGCCTGGCTGTTTTTATGCTGATGGAGCAAATACAGCTAAATCAAAGCAGGTTAAACAGTGGCAACATGAAGATACAGTTTGGAGAAGATTAACATTTCTCAGACAGCAGCAAAGCTGTTAGCTGAGAAGTGCCGCTCAAGCTCTTCTCAGCTTTGAGTGCAAGGGCAACGTAGATCCTTCAGAAGATGCTGATGGAGGGGAGAAAGAGGAGCTGTCCCAATTATGTCCGTGAGCACTGGGAGAAGAATCGGAGACACTCAGCCTGTGTGTGAAGCAAAGCCTGGCAGTCTTCTCTCAGCCCAGACTAACGGAGCTGAATGGCACTTAGAGCTGTCATGGGAAGATCAAAGTTTAGGTGGAAGGAAACAAGTGGGCAGCTTTATTTTTATGCCTTTTCTATTCTCTCTTGGGTTAAAGGTGAAACAAGCATTTGCTTTGAAGAAACTGTTAATTAGTCAGACACTTGGGAGGAAGAGGAAGCTTGTTTGAGCCTACTGTACTAATATGGATGGTAAACGGATACAGTGCCTGCAGAGCCAAGTTGTAGAGGGGATGAACTGATTGGTGGCAACCAGAGATGGATGCAGGTGCCAAAATTCCGAGTGGTGGAGTCAGGGCAGACATGGACAGGCTCAGACCACAGACACTCTTTGGCCATAACATGTGCTTAATTTTATGGTTGGGAATAGGGAGATGAACAGAACTGTTTTATGTCTAATTTAAGCATGTACATAAATACTTTATGATCTTGAAGTAAAACCTAGTCCTTGGTGTAAATTTAAAGGACATTAACGCTGGCAGCATGAAATTGGTATAATTTCTAGTGGGATTTGCATGCAAATTAAGATAAGGATGACAGGATGAGGAAACGAAGAAAGAATGGCTGGACAAGGGAGACGAAACATGCAGAACGATAACATGCAGAACGATGCGGGTTAGATAAGGAGACCTTCTGATGCTGCTAAATTTGTGCTCTGAGAAACTGCACTTTTAGCCTCTCTCAATGTTAGGAAAAACCCCTAGCGTTCTGACTTCTAGTTAACTGTTTTGATTTAGTATTAACTATTATTCTTTAGAAATAACAGATGCAGACATTGGCGTATTTATGCTGTTGACTTTGCAAGGTGTTTATTTTGTTAAAAACAGATGAATGCCAAGAAGCTTTGCATTTATATTAAATACATTCCAGCAGTACAGTGTTTGCTGAAGTGTGACAGAGTATCAACCTGTTTTTTTTATATACTGTTCAGTCCTTAGAGTTAGCATGCAAAATAATGTATTATATTGTGATATTTATTCCTGTTTGAAGCTGCAGTGCCTTGTAGGTTTGGGGTAAAAGAGCATGGTAGATAGTGGTAATCCAAATGAAACTTCTCTTCCTTGAAAATTTGATTTAAATGAGGGTGACTTTGTTGTATTTTTACACGCATTTTATTTAATTGCATTTTTTTAAAAAGAGTTCTGAGAAAACACAATTGAGAAATATGGTTGCAAAAAGTGTGTGGCTAATAGGCCATCACTGGTGCAGTAGCTCAGTTCTGTTTTCAACTAAGAATGGAGTTTTCTTAGGCTTTCTTATCCTGAGATGATTATGTATGCCACTAAATGACAAGAACACTAAAAGCTAAAAACTCAATTTTTATGTGTTTCAGACTACACACCATTGTAGTTAGGAATGAATCCAATCTTCCCTGCAGTTGCTGAACTATTTTTCATTGTTACAGTTAAGGAGGAAAAAAAACCTTGTAATAGTTTGTCAAAGAGACTGTTTTTACTCCTGACAGATGCAAAACTATGATAATTGTGTTTAGCAGTCAGTGTTGATAAGGTGTAAAAATGCTTCCTGAAGCTGCTACTCCATACAATGCAAGGCATTTATATTCATCTTGAAGATGGTTGTATTCATGCTTGTTTGTGAAACAAACAAAAAAAAAATTGAAAAAGAGTTGTAGTATAATTGAAATGAGGCATACAAATTCTGTGTTTTCATGGCCCTTTTTCCCACACCTCCCACGCACAGACACACACACACACAGAGGTTTATGAAAAGGCTTTTAAAAAAATTGCCTCTAATGATTATTTCTTCAAACAGTGTCTTTAAAACCTGCACTGTTCGATTCTCTTGTTAAGTTGGCATCCTTGGAACTGGTAATGTTGCCACAGAGTTCATTTGTCAAAAGATGCAGAAGTTCCAAAAAGTAAATGTACCCAAATATGTGGTTTCTGCAGTTCTCTTGTTTTTACAGTTTGCCAGTTATTGCAGAAACATTTTTCCCCACTTGTACATTTGCAGATTGGTTGCATTTTAAACGTGTGTTTAGTTTAAAATGAATTTCCATCTTGAAATTTCTTTTTAAGTTTGGTTTGGTTTTTTGTTTTTTTTTTTTTTAAATCCTAAAATTTCCTTTCATTTTCAACAAGGTGAAGCTCTGTTAGAAACTCAGCTTGAAAATATTTTTACAAGGACAAATAAAGGACAAAGTTTAACGAAAACTCATGAGAAAAATACTGCTATTTTTAATCATGTTTGTGGACGAACAAAAGCAAGAAATACTGTTGCCACAGTAAACAGATGCCATTTATTAAATACTTGTTCAAATATAATTAAAAATGTTTTGTAAGGAGTTCTTGGGACTGCTCATGTTGTTTTTAATAGGTCTTTTCATGGGAAACTCTCCGAAGCCTGAGGGTAAACTAATGTCATGGTATTTAAACATAGGCAATTATAGGCCTGTCACCTTCTCATCAGTCTTGCACAAAATAATGTAACAGCTGAAACCAGGTTCAATTAATGAGGAGTTAAAACATGGTAGTATAACAAATGCCCATCTATGTGTTTTCATAGGCTATTTTGCGAAACCAAATTGATAGCTAAATGCAGTTACTGGATTTTGTTACTAAAACTACTAATACGTAGAAACAGTAGTGGTAGTAGATGCTGCGTATAACAGGGTTGTATGTAACTTGGTTCCATTTGATATTTTAAGAAATGATAATGATACAATATCAATGTGGCAAACATCAAGTATTCCTGGCTGGCTGACAGGCCTTGAAAAGCAATCATGAACTGTGAATCATCATCTGTTTTTTAGTGGGATGCTGTGAAGGTTGTTGCTCATCTCTGATCTGACAGGTTTATCAGTGATCAGTCAGTTGACTGCTGCTAGGTTTCTCAGACGACAGTGATTTCTGGGGTGTTACTTAATGCAAAAGTCTAGTTGGTAACAGCCCATGATCACTTGGCAATCTATACCCAAGGAAACAGTTCCATGTTAGTAGCCAAATTCAAAATCATCCACCTATGAACAAGAAAGGTGACCTTTCCCCCCCCCACGCCCAAATGTGAAGGTGTCTCAGCAAGAACTGACTTCAGCTGTCTTGAAGGTCAGAATAGCTCAGATGAGTTCTTTCTGTGATAATAGGATTGAAATAGACCAGTGTGATTCACATGTGCCTGCCCATGAAACTGAACAGGCTAGAAAGAATGTGCATTTTTTAGTTTAATTACTCATTAGATGGTTTACCAAGGGTTGTAAAGCAACTTTTAAATCAGGACTGACTTTTTTCCAAGCAATGTATTTAGTACTATTACGTTTATTGGACCTGAAACAGTAAGGCCCAATGTAGGAGAAACATGCTAGATAGGTCACGGTAGATGATCAGTATGTCTCTTCTGATGTTAAGCTATTAAATATTTGTGTTACTGACAGTTCGTTTTTAATAGGGTTCCAACACCTACATAACTATTTCTTTTCCTTTCAGAACTCTTATGTTCCTTAATCAAAGGAACTGTCCAGATACCGTCATTCCATGGAACTGAAATATTGGTGAATTAGTCCAGGTTCCCTAAAGGACTGTAAAATGGAGCCAATAACATTCAAAGTTAAAAAGTATCAAACACCTAGTGATTTCTCAGCAAGTTTCAGTCTCCAGCTCGTTGGTTCTCTGCCAGTGCATTCCCTAACCACCATGTCAATGCTGCCGTGGATTGTGGCAGAGATCCGGATGCTCAGTACAAAGTCTTCCAAAGAAGAACCTAGCGTCAGCCAGGTCCGACTTTATGTTTCACCAGCAAGTTTGCGATGTGAACCAGACACAGGGAAAATCCAGCAGTGGGATCCTTTGATTTGTTCAAGTTTGTTTGAATACAAGCCACAGCATGTCCACAAACTGATTCACAACAGCCACGATCCAAGCTATTTTGCTTGTCTGATAAAGGATGGAGCAGCAAATCAGCGAAGTATCTGCTATGTATTTAAAGCTGATGATCAGACAAAAGTAAGTAAAAAGAAAAAAAAAAGCAAAGTAAGCAACCCCAGAGTTGCTTTTGTGCTGTTTGAAACCTTTCACTACAGTGTAAGACCTTAAGGTTGTATTTACAATTAGAGACTGGATCTTGCTAAAACTTACCAACAAGCATCACTTTACTTGATATAAATGGTTCAGTTAAATTTGAACTGCTCAGTATGTGAAGTGAAAGGTGTGTAAATCTCCTACAGGATCAGAGCCTGGATTTCATCAGCTTAAAAAACACTTTAGTTTGGGATATGGGCTGAAATCTTGGCCCTCAAGTCAGTGAGAGTTTTTCTGTTGATGTCACTAGGGCTAGGATTTCACCCTTGAGTCGCTGTGAACTTTATCTAATCCTACAGTTGGACGTCTCAAATTTCTGTTTTCCTGAGTTGAGACCTATGTGACTGGGAAATAGAGATACCTCCTTTCTCAGAAGGAGGACAGGGTAGGGTGGAGCCTCCTTATGTAGCATACTTCCCCACAGGACACTGTGGAAACCTCTTCCTAGCTCTGTAATCCACGGAGCCTGACAGGTGATACTGGAGAATGAGAGAGAGGCCACAGCACAGTGCTGTGACTCTGACATGCAGGCTTGCTGCTGCATGGTGTGAGACAGGAGTTGGGTGTGCGTCTCATGCTGTAGGTGAGATTTGGCTCAGTCTGCATTTCCTAGGAGCAAATTCTGTCCTTGGTGAAAACACGGAAGCATTAAAAATAGTCGATCTCTTCTTTTTGTTTGAGAGTAATGTGAGACAATAGCTCTTGTGAAGAAGTAAGGTGAGTAGGATTTGGCACAAAGCTGTTGTGATCTACTGGGGACAAAACAGTGACATATCTTTCACCTCTTCAGTGTAGACTCTAGTTATAATGTTGGAAAACAGCATCTTGCTACATGCTGCTCACTTGAGTCATAGAAGATGTCCTGCTGAAGCACCTTGGAGGTATTATGTGAATATACACTGCACATGGGATTTATGCCAACCTGCCCAATAGCAAAACATTGTACAGTTCTAAATCAGTCTCAAGCTTAGAGCTCAAAACATATGGAAACAGCTTTAGTTAAATCCCCCAAGATAAAAAGGCAGTTCCAGTAAATTAGAAGGCAAATATGTTGTACATCATAAGCATTCAAGTGAGAAATCCTGTCAAGTTAAAATTTATGTATGTAAGGGAGCAGAAATAAGGAATAGATGTTTCAGAACCTGGTACTGAATAGAAGTTGGTAAATGCATTTTGCAGTTTGCTTATGCACTTATTTTTGCTTGTGATTTTACAGGATTATGGTGAGTACACAGCACGGATCAGCTCCAGTACATTTTCTTTTGCAACAAAAGATTGAAGTACTTTTTCCACATGTTTGATCAAATTCCTAGATGTGTTTGAAATGAAAGAGAGCAAAATAAGTCTCTAGTTAAATTTGCAGCTGTGTCTACGTGTTTTTGGAAACAAGACTCAGAATTTTTGGATGCCTATTTTAACTACTTAGCCCCAGATTCACACAGCTATCTGTCCTTTCAAAAACTACTCTCCACCTGGTCTCTTAACTTGCTTTGATTGCAAGGGTGGTTTCTCTTGACTTTTTTTGCAGGCTAGGTTCCTAATTAGGAGGTAGACATCTAATCAGCATTTGTGAACCTATGTTTTAACAAAAGGATAACAGAATTGCCAAGTGTTCTTATCTTCTAAAGTGAGGCCCTGCCTGTTTTACTTAAATTCAGTATAATTTCTGATTGATCAACCTTTTAAGTAAGTCCCTTATGCTTTACAGGGTGCTGTTACTCTGCTGTGAATATTGTCATATAATGCCTTTTAGCTACTTGGTGTTTGCAGAGGAGTGAACGGATGTTACCTGTTTTGCAGATACCCAACTTGAAAGCGTAGGAGTGTACTGTATACCTTTGTTACAAATTGAGGGAGCTAAGTGAGTGAGTTGAGATAAAGAATTTAGCACTATGTTGCTACAGCTTATGTTCAGCTTCAGAAGAAACAAATTTTAGAAAATGGAGCTTTGCAGCCTGTGTGACTCAGCAGACTCTTGTGCTGGCACTCTTGCTCCTGAGGACTCTTTTTTTTTTTTTCTATTAGCTTCAGCTATGTAAAAGAGACACAGTAGTCCAGATAGGTTGAGTCACAGAGTTTACGTGTTCATAACAAGTCTTTACCCAGCAATCTTGGACATCTAAACTTTTGTGATAATTGTATTTCATCTATTTTTATTTGAAAAAAACCCAACTGGTTACTAATTACAATAATATTGTAAACTGCAAGAGCCACAGTTCTTTGTATCTGCATAGATAAATCAGTAGTAGGGCTATATTGACAGAGAGTTCTTGGATTAGGTCAGGTCTGACTGAGGATTTGAAGTAGAAAGTACTTTGTGGCTTTGCAAATAAGTTCTGAGTATATCCCCACCTTAGGATAAGTAGAATAAAAGAGGGCAGAAGCATGTCTGTGGGAGAAGTAGACTAGGAAAATTAGTATGTTAAGATGAAAGCAGGTGAGTAAAAGACTAAACAGTGAAGGCCTTTGAAGGGAGGACAAGAAACTTGAACTTCATGCAGACAGAGGAATAGCACTGGAGGTGGTAGAAAGTACAGAAAACCAGGAATGGTCAGGCTTTTAGCATCAGCATTGCAGATAGACTGCAGTCCATTAACTGTATTTGTACTCCTTTATATATACAAATTGAATGAGAACATATACTTGATTAGTGAGGGATTACCTTATTGTTTAATACGAAAGTGTTTTGTTAATGGGAGGTGATTTTTTGCTGAGTATAATTATTTCCATTGTATCATCATGGCGGTATACAGCTCACTTTCCCTGCTAGTATAGCAGTAAGTAGGGAAGGATGAGAGAAGCCTTCCTGGCAAACTGCCCCTTGGCACATTATTTGAAAGCAAACACATGTATATAGAGACCATTCCACTCCACTTAGTACTAAGAGGACAGGTTTACACTGCCTAGGGAGAGCTTCTGTTACGGATTAGAGTTCCTTTTCTAAGCAGATGTGTCAGATATGGGATCTGGAGCCTTCCTTCCTTCTTGTATAGCCTCAGTAAGTTTCCACTAGTTACAAATAGCTGAGCTTCTTATCCCTTCACCCTCATCCTGTGGACATTCTGATGGGGCCTCATGATTGAGTAACTTCTGCCTGAGGGTGGGGCTGAAGCATTAATGCATATTCTTTGTAGGTGCTCAGGAATGGAGCTAGATTCAATTATATTGCCTGCAGGGAGCTTATGAAGACTAGTGATAGGTCATAGATGGGGATTATGCATACTGTGTTGAGTAATGGTGATAGAAGCTGAAGAAAAATTAACTCTCCAGTAAATCTGTGCTTGCAGGATAGCACCTTCATGATTAGAACGCAACCTTGTTGAACAGCTTGGCCAGAGTGCTTGTGTACTGTAGGAGTGTGATGGCTTAAGTGAAAACATACATGCTACCAGCCTACCTATCTTCCCAGCGGCCTGTGGTCTCACATTTGCTTATGTTCTACAGAAATGCGATGCTATTGACATTGTTGTTGAAATACATTAAAAATTATTGGCATTTTTGTCCTACACTTGAGATGTGCTAGTTCAAAAGTGTTTGGAACTGTACATGAGGTGTGCTGTTGCCTTCATGAGCTCATTCTCCACAAACACAGCACTGCGCTCCTTCTGTAGGACACCTTGCTTTAGCATGTCGTTTACTTGGAGAAATGAAAGAGGTAGATAATGAGAAGCTAATGG
Organism: Aquila chrysaetos chrysaetos; assembly: GCF_900496995.4. Taxonomy (NCBI): domain Eukaryota; kingdom Metazoa; phylum Chordata; class Aves; order Accipitriformes; family Accipitridae; genus Aquila; species Aquila chrysaetos. The sequence continues at coordinate 25,527,073 of NC_044004.1, forward strand.
CATACTGTCACAGGATATCCCTCTCCAGCAGATACAAAGTAGCCAAAACATTACAGAGGAAGACTAATTTCTGTTCTTATTTTCAGTTTGGAAAAGTAATTCCACGGGCCATTATGTTGATCTTTCTTTGGTGTATCAAATGATTTGTTTTACTTAGGTATGTTTAATCTTATCTGATGAATGTTTTGGCTGGCAAATAAACTAGTGACCAGTATTTATCTGATAATGCCCTGGGCTTTTTTAGATTTAAGGCAAGTTAAGGTTGTACTGTCCTTTATTATACTTTTCTTTTTAGAACTGTTATTCTTTTTTTACAATAAACTTAACGGTTTCACAGAAGTCTGAGTCAAAGAGGGCATTCAGTACCTCAGCCTTTTCCATGTCCTGTGCTCCGTTCAGCAGCAGGCCCAATTTCCCTAGTCTTTCTTTTGCCCTTCTTGTTGCCTTTGACACCCCTTGCCAGACTGAACTCCAGGTGGGCTTTGGCTTTCCTAACCATGTCTCTGCATGCTTGGACAGTGTCTATATATTACTCTCAGGTTACCTGTCCCTGCTTCCACCCTCTGTATTCTCCCTTTTTATGTTTGAGTTTTGCCAGGAGCTTCTTGTTCATTCATGCAGGCATTTTTTCTTGGTCATTTAGATGGACTGCTCTTGGGCTTGAAGGAGGTGGTCTTTGAATAACAACCAGGTTTCTTGGACCCTCTTTCCTCCAGGGCCTTTATTCCATGGTACTTTTTCAAGCAGATCCCTGAAGAGGCCAAAAACTGTTTTTCTGAAGTCCAGGGTTGTGATCTTACTTTTTGCCCTGCTTCTCAGGATCCTGAACTCCACCATCTCATGGTCACTGCAGCTAAGGCTGCCTTTGACCTTCTGTCGTGGTTTCAGCCCAGCCGGTAACAAAGGACCACGCAGCTGCTCGCTCACTCCTCCCTACCTCCCTCCGGTGGGCTGGGGAGGAGAATCAGAAAGGGGAGAAGAAAAAAAAAAATCAGAACATCGTGGGTTGAGAAGGACAATTTACTGGGACAACACAAAAAGAGAAGTTAGAACAACAACAACAACAAGGGTACTAATAAAAGAATATACAAAATGAGTGATGCACAGTGCAACTGCTCACCATCCAGAACCTGACCCTTGGCCACTTCCCCCACCGAAAGCCCCCCCCAGCCTGCTCCCCATTTATATACTGAGCTTGATGTCACATGGTATGGAATAGCTCCTTGGCTAGTTCACGTCAGCTGTCCTGGCTGTGCCCCCTCCCAGGTTCCTGTGAAAATTAACTCTATCCCAGCTGAACCCAGGACACATTCATATCCCCAACAAGCTCTTCCATGTTGGCAAGTATGAGGTCCAGCAGAGCAACTCTCCTCATCATCTCCTCTGTCACTTGGATCAGCAAGTTGTCATCAATGGTCTCTGTGAACTTGCTGGATTGATTATGCCCTGCTGTGTTGTTCCTCTAGCAGATACTTGGGTGGTTGATGTTCCCCATCAGGACCAGGGTCTGCGAATGTGAGGCTACTTCTAGCTGTCTGTGTGCCTCATCCACCTGTGCTTTGAGGTCACAGGGTAAAATAAATTCCTGTATGCAGAGTAAAAGTCAGCAGACAGCAGTGTCACCTTTATTTAGTGAAGCAGATGCTCACAATGTTTGAAAGTTTCTTCTTTTTTCTTTCTGTGATATGAACTGGAGGTTTAGAGGATTTGAGGGAGAGCCTAGAAACTTGAGCCTGATGTCTTGTAAGGAGAAATATTTCTGTGACATTATCAATGACCGATGCAGAACTAGAGTATGAAGAAATGTAAACAGTTCAGATTCTGAAAGGGTTAAGTTTAGTTCTGCCCCCACCCCCCCAAAGAGTATAGACACAAGTTGTCATAATAGCCTGTAATATATGCTTGTGTTTACCAGAACTGTTAATCCTATAATGGCAGAACACTGGATAGAACTGTTCTTTTCTATTTTATAGAGAAATATTGCTCATGATTTAAGCAGGATCACAGCTGCACAAGACATGCACAAGTCTGCTTCTTCTGAATCTTCGTTCTGTAGTGTCATAAATCAGGGACAGCTTTTGGCCCAGGAACTGGGCTTTTGGCAGCTTCAGGAATGTTGCAGGGAGGGTTGCAGTGCCCATATTGTTGCAGGGGACTGGGACACGTGCTCGAGACCTGAGCCTGCTCATTGACTTTGCTTGTGCCAAATCTGTCCCATAGCAGCCACAGATAAGCCCCATCTCCTTAACACTGAGGCACTTTTTAAAATGTAGCACTTGCTGTGTTGTTGAGCTGTTTGGTTACAACAGTGGTCTCTACTTTTGTCTGAGGTCTTCATTTTTTTCATCTACCAATTGCTTTAACAGTTACTAGGTTTTTAAACAACCTTCACCTACTTTTATGAGTTACAATGGCTTATGCACTTAAGTAGATCATGCTGTATTACCTGGAATGCAGTGTACTCTGTTACGTGTTTTTTGTGATCTGATTATGCGCTGGAGAAGCTGGTTTCAAATAATCAACACTTAGCGCCCTGTGAGGCTGCACAGAGCTGATGTTGTGAGTGAACTTCACATTATTCATCTATAAAAGGAATGGCAGAGGCCCAGTGAACTCCAGAGCAGTTGTTGTGAGGCTTAGCTTCGTGACTGAGGATTCTTACACAACTTGTTTTTACATTAGACTCTAAGATATGGCCTCACTAAGTATCTCATTTTTAATAGCACCATCTCCCTTTCTTGAAAGAATTCAGGCAAGATAATTTTAAAGATAGAGGTGACCTTTTTCTACTGTATTTTACTGCTTGATGAGTCTAGGGAGATTAAAACATGGTTCTTCTTTTGTAAAAAGCATAAAACTGAAACAAAATGAGATAAGTGGACTTCTTTCAGTGCAACTGAGCTTAATTTCGCTATTTTGTGCCTCCTGTCATATGCACCTTTGGGTTTTTTTGATGGAATCTATGTAATTGCAAACTGCTAGCACTGTTTTTTTGTTTAGGAAGTCTCTCCTGTCCCCCACATGCTAACTGGACAAATTAATGTAAAAAACAGAAGGAAAAAAATCCAACAGAACAAGTGAAAAATCAAATGCATATTTGTGCACATACATAGTCTGGTATATAAAGCAGGTCAAAGTTTACCTGTGTAAATCTTAATAGAGTATCCTATGTAATGCAAGCAGCTAGCTGTGCTTTGGACACTGTCATAGTTAATGAGGCTTTATGCTCATCCTGAGCCTAGAGCATAACTGTGACTACACCAGCTCTATCCTGGGGTCTGTTCAAAGGATTCATGTATGTGAACTCTTCTTTCAGGGACATTTAGTGGCCAATGACCCTGTCCCTAGGAGTATTATACCAAGCCTTTATGGGGCTCTTGTCAGACTGTAGAGTGACTTTGTGACATCCTGGCTCAACTAAGTGCTCCTGTGTTCACCCTCATTTTATAAGAAATATTGTGTGATTTCCCACAATCTCATGTGTGATTGCCACACGGAGGAAGTAATTTGTGCAATACCAGTGCTGTTTCCTGACTTAAAGTCAGAGATAATGTCTTACCAAGGAAGATGAAATTAATCACATGGTTTGTAAAAAGAGATGCCTATTCCCACTCTTACAGCAGTAGCAATATAAAAAATTATATTTTCTTGTGATTTCTTCAGTGTCCTAAATCATACAGAAATTTCTGCTACAGAATGACTAATAACTCTTACTGTGACTTCAACAGTATAGTATTCTGTATCAGATGACATTGTGAGAGTATTTTTCAACTTAAATAATACTGAAAGTAGCTGGGTATTACTTGTGCTGTCAAGTGCACTTCATTTTAGAGCCAGAGTTCATGCCAAGATTATTTATTGTTCCTTTACTTTTTCTGTTGGGGATTGTAGCAGAAATATAAAACAGTGGAAGTGAGGCTAAAACATAATTAACACATTTGTGATGGTTTGTCATCTGACTACTAGCCATTCCTTTTGTCTTACAATGTCTGATGCTTGTGGCCTATGAAGTCCAATACAAGTAATTGCAGCCATAATATCCAAGCGTCCTCCAGAGTTACAGTAGAGTTTCCTTCAGAAACTTCCTCTTCACATAGAGAAGAGCTTCCTTGCATATCTCCAAAGAGAAGCTTGCTCTTAACATCTTAACCTAATCTGAGTCCAGCCTTTGGTGGCCTTGCACTCCCTTGGTTGCTGACTCGCACATTCCTGCCTTTTCTCCTACTCTTGTATTATGCTGTGGTATCACTCAGTGAGGCAGTTCAGAGCAATTTAAATATTCCAGAAGAAAAAGTGATACAGTTTCAGTTAAATTAGCATCCTAACCTGATCATAGAACAGTTTCTTGAGCACCTTTGTGAGAGTCAGGGAGAAGCAAGGCAGAAAGCCTATCTAGAGCAGAAAGAAGGCTGGACCTCAGATCCCTGATTCAATCAGTCTTAAACTGCCATGCGGTTTTAGTTCAAGTGTAATATCTGATGATACAGTGAGGAGATCCAATAGCTGTCCTCTGTCAAAATAGGTAGTTCTGTTATTCTTTTCTCTTCTGATCCATCCCTTGACGTACATTCTAAGTGTTTTCCCATGTGCTGGCATTGATGTTCGTCCAGCTCCATGATGAGCTACTTTAGGGGATAAGGTAAAAAAATAGAATTGCATTCTGCTCCAAACCAACTCAGTGCACCTTGCTAGATCACCTTAGGTGTTTTGTCAAATTCCAAGCTGACATAAATTTGGAAACTAAAGTGAGAACATAAATTAATTTGGGACAAATTTTTCCTAGTACTGTCACAAGCAGTTGGTGGAAGTAGAGTGCGGCACCAGATACTCCAAAGGGATTGGGCTGTGCAGCAGGAAACCTGATGATGTTTCTTTGTATGGTGACATAGATCCTAAAAGTAGGGCTACGAGGATGGAGGTTCACAGGGAGACTTGCAGGCTTTCTTGGCCTCTGTACACAGAGCCGCCTAGGCAAAGTGTCACAGCCTTTAAGTTTGTCCTGCTAGCATTGTGTGAGAAGAAATCACTGCGTACCTGCCCAGTGAGTCCAAAAATGGAGTAGCCTTACTCTAAGACAACCTAAACAGCATGGGAACAATCTGTGTGCTGGTAAATGTCTTCTTACAGTCTTGTGTCTGCTGCTGTTATAGTGATGGGAATGGAAGGCTTTTAGTACATTTCCATGATTTACACCTAATTGTCTTAAAATTACTAGTGAACCTGCCTGCTGGGTTGAATGTGTTGTGAAATACTGTCATGTGACAATTTCTTCATTTTTGTGGCTTCAACCTCACTCTGGTACTAACTTTCTGGTACTCATCCTGTGCTTTATTTACTTCATTTTCTCAGATGGAATAATTTCTTCCTGATGGCTGAGCAATACCCTGACCGAGAAATAAGTTAACCCTCTGTGACCAACTCCCTAAACTTTGCCAGAGTTTGGTGATGCTGTAGTCTTCAAATTTGATTGAAAAGCCTGAGGATAATTTAGTGTTATGAATGTGAAAATTTGAGAATTTGTTGAATCCACACAGTTCTCAAAGTACAATATAGGCTTTCAGTTGAGAGGCTATGTTTATCCGCGTTACCCCAGCACTAAACATGTTAAATTCCCCAGCTTCACAAGCAGTAGCAATAACGAAATAGGTAACAGCAAAGGTATTCAGCTCACCTTACTGTAGTGTAGTAAAGTCTGCCTTCTGCAGAGGTGTTGAATGCAATACACACAAAGTAAGTGAATGGGTCTCCTTGTTGCTTTGTGGCCTAGTTAGACCTACAGCTTCAAACCAACTCACAGCCAGCAGAAAATTCTGGGCAAATAAAAAGTATGAGTTGCACCTGTGGAAAAGTTCTGAGTGAAAAAGAGAATTAATCTAGAAATCCAGGTTGCATATACAGAATTAAGAGTTCACATAATACTGTTTGATTTATAGCAACATTGAATATTAAGCTGAATGTACGATACTACAAAGAGGAATAGTTAGTGATAAAGGAACTCCAATGTATTTTCTGGTGTGTCTTGCTGAAGTTAATTTAAGACTAGAGGATGTTTGGAAGAATGCTGCCTTATTGATCTCCAAATACAAGTCAGAAAGTCTAATCTAGATTCAGTAGATGGTTTTTATTTTTTATTTAATTAATTAATGATCTTAATGAATATAAAGTATGCACAGTTGTGATGTGTTTTAATTAATTTTGTACATGGTGTAGTGATAGTTGTATGCAATTTAAAGCCAGAAAGTATGTTTTAGAGGGGAAAAAAACCTGCTTTGAAAAAGAACTGTTTTTATAAAAAAATTAGTCTTACCTAATACTGTGTTAGTTTTCGTGGCACACTGTACAATAACTTATTGAAGACAGTGTAATTCAGTTAGTGAAAAAGAACTTTCAAAGCATGTAGGATCTGTTTTTAAACATGTGGGCAGATAGCTTTTGTCAAATATATGAATAAACAAAGGCCATATCTGTCATGTAGGTTAGTAGAGTCTCTCCAGACAGACTCAAGAGTGGTTCTGGCATGAATCAGATTGTAGGACTGGGTCAGCCTACAGGATCACTACAATCAGTGATCTTTCCTCAAGACTAGTAAAAACAAAACCTTTCTATTTTCTCTGCTTCACAAGTTTCTCTGGAAAGCTTGGGCTTTAGTTCAGTTGGAGCTACTTAAGCATGGACATTCATGTTCAGGCAATTGTATTTTCTTTTTTTCAGATTCTAAAATGGCCCTAATAGACAAATTCAAGCCATCCACATTAAAATATGAAGATGCCAATTCATAAATTATGATACTGAGTAAATCGTCTTCCTGAAATAGCTCCTTATTTTTCGATGCAATTGGCTTTTCACTTAGAGTTTTGCCTGCATTGGGCTGACATTTATGCTGTGCCCTTTAGGTCATCAGATGTGGGCTCTTTGGCTGTAGTGGAGCAGAAAACCAAAGCCGAGGAGGCATATATAACCACTGTATTTACTTTAGCAGCACAATCTCCCATCCTGTTATATGTCAAAGTGAATAATGGTAACAAATCACTGTCGTAAAATCAGTGCTTTCCCTTGCCTGGTGTAGACACAGTTGTTCTATATTTCTGTTTTTTTACCCTCTCTGTGGACATCAAGTTATGGGAAGGGCTGTGGGAAATATTTTCCTAAAGAATGATTTGTGTGACTGGACAAATACAGGCTTAAATGGATATGTGTGTCTGCCCTAAAGGTTGATCATAGAGGATCTGATACAAGGATTGAGTGGATAATGCCAGTTTGTACTTGGTTTGTCCTTTGTATGAAACTGCTGGTTGATGTGGACTTCTCCTTTCTTTCCCACCCTCCCCCCACTTTTCCCAGAGTGACAGTAATTGAGATCTATTGCTGGCCATAAAACCAGCTTCTCTGCTGGTGATTCCTCTTGCATTGGGTTAAGTTTGATCCTTCTACATAACTGATTGAATGCTTTTCATTTGCAAGCTTCTTGTTTCAGCCTTTAAAAAAACCCCACAAAACTGGTTTCACACATGCAGAATGTGTTTTAAAATTGTATTCTTAGTAATCGTGATGTGCTGTGGTTTGTCGAGTTGCTTTGTTGCTTTTATGCTGTGCTTCTAATCATAACTTAGAGAACTTTCACAGGAAGAGAGAATAAAAGATAAAATTCATAACTCTCTTAATTTGAGATTTCTGGAGGCCACATTCAGCACAAAGGTGAAAAATAGAGCTTGCAGCTAATACCTGGTGGTGTATTTTACATCTAAACCTGTGGCTGACTGAAGTGGAGGTGTTTCTTTGAGAGTCTAAAAAGCAAATTGTACATAAATCTTACTTCTGAGTCTTTGATGCTGAAAACCTGTATGCACTTTAAATTCAGGCTAGTTCCATTGAAGACGACAGAAATACTTGCAATAATGGCATTGAACGTGCTTGTAAATCAGTTGCTTGGTTAGCACCTAAAATACGTAATATATTATTCTGCTTGTTTTTATCTTCAGATTTTTTCCAATGACAGTTATGTTGTTTGTATAGGAAAAAATGTTTTCCAATTTCTGTAATTAATTCATTTAGAAAGATTTTTAATGAAACAGAAGCAGTTTTAAAACCAGATAAAAAGAAAAATGAGAACTATAATGCATTAACATATTCAGGATGATTAACATAGTTGATTCAACACCACTATTAGGAAAATCGAGTTTCTTTCTTTGATGAAAAAAGCAAATGAAAGTATGACATGTCTAGGAAGCAATAATGTACTAAAGTCTTAAGAAGATCAAAGCCCCATTCATCACTTTGGATTCTCTCTGACTACTAAAACTCCGTTCTAATGTGCATCTGCAAGTACAAATAGCATTGGTCCCTGCAGAGATCTCTAATTGAAACTAAACTCAGAGGCTTTTCTAGAAGTTGTGTTAAGATGTTAGGGCCGCTTTAGTTTGACCTGCAGTCCAGCAGCGATGAGACAATTTCATTTTCCTGGTTTAAGTGCATATTTCAAAATGGCACAATAGTGTGTAATGATCTACTAGAACGAGGCACTCTGATTCTCGAAGCAGGACTGGGATTTAGGAGAGGAAGCAGTTGCTTCTGTGGAGCTCTGTGCAGTATGTCTGCTTCCACGGAGCACTGTACAGCATTTCTGCCGGTAACATTTTCATACATAGTCACACCCTTGGAAGATTTCTCTAATTGCAGGAAGTGAACTTCATTGCTCTTAAAAGGGATTAGTCCCCAGGGTGCATAACTCCTTTTTTTCCCCCCACTCCCTTCCCAACAGTTTGCAGATTCACCATGGTTTAAGATGAGGTCTTCAAGTGCCACTTAGTGGCTGTCCAGAGCAAATGTAAGACACTGCGATAGCTGTGATAGTTCTCACCTCTCCTGCTGTTGCTATCCACCAGCAGGGGAATTCCTCAGGCTTAATCTAAGACTGGTTGAAATCAATTAAAAGATCCTGGTGTGCTTTCGATAAGAATTTCAGTACCATCATTCCCATTTTACTTTTTTTTCCCAATTGTCCTTCTGAAGTTGTTTGGGTTCTCCTTGTGGTTTGGTGGGGTTTTTTTGGCAATAAATGCCTGTAAAAGTGTTGTAACAAGTTGATATTTTATGATGCAGTGAGCTAGCACAAGAACCAACAATACGTAAAGGTGCTGTCTCTAGAACTGAAATACTAGTGTTCCTGGAGTTTATTCTTAGGTATTAAAATTCATAAAACAAGAGATGTGCTTAACTAGGGTTAGTGTTTCCCATCAGCTGATGTTCTGGGATGTCTCAGTTCCCCTCAGCAGAACATCTGATAGATGTGAAAACATTAGCTCTCAGTCATGTTCTGAGCTTGATATAATATGCTTGTATCTGGATAAGGGCCAAAGTTTTTCTTCTAGAAACTTGTGGGACTTCAGAATATTCTTTACATGTATGTTATTAACTCCATAATGAACTTGTCCAGGGGACAAACAAACCTCAGAGTGCATGCATTGGTTATGTGAAGGCTTCCTTTTTACTGGGAGGAGGTTTTCAGTGGGCACTCTGCAGGTAGGTTGTGTACTGCAGAAGGCATGCTACAAGTTTTTCTTTAAAATGAAGTCTTTTGTTTTTTCTCCTCTATTTCAGTTTTTGTGTTTTAATAGACTATCCATATGCAAGCTTGGATTGAAAGAGTCAGAAAAGTTCCCAGGAACCTCAAACAAACAAAACATAGCTTTCTGATTTATAGCTACATTTCTTCTTACGGTATACAAACTGTCAAGGTCTCGGGATAAATCCCTTCACACAAGTTGAGACTGTGGACTTCTAACAAGCCATATAAAAACTAATGTATGTGACAAATTTTCCTTACCCGGATAACCCTCAGTGACCTGACTCTTATGCACACATGTATGCACAGGCATGTCAGTGTGTTCTGGAAGTTTTGATGCCAGCTTGAGACATCAGCTGAGTTAGATTTCCAGGCAGTCATCTTAACTGGAGTTCAGTCCCAGCTGGGTTGTGAGTGGAATCAAAGCACTTGTATGGGGTGACATTATGGGTCTACAATGAGAGAATGTAATACTTGATTCTTATTTTTTTAAGCTCTTGCTGTTTGGCTGTATATTACAGCTTTTTGCATGTTAGAAACAAACTGGGAAAATGAATTAAAGCTGGCCTACATTCTACTCATAAGCTATGATTGAAACCAACAGGAGACTTGAGAATTTATTACATCCTGGGGTAAAAGACCCTGCTCAGCTAACTTCTGAGGTTCACTTATTCATTTGGGTCTTTGTGCCTGTGAACACATTCAAATATGTGAGCTCAGACTCACGAGTTGCAGTGGTATCTGAACTTGCCAGATTGTTTGAGTGAAGAGTTCAGCTGTCCAACCCATCCATCCAGCTGTGTGAAGGTTTCTCCTGGAATGCCACAATTCCCTGTTAGTACTGGGAATACCCAGGAGGGAGGAAATGGTAGAATCGGCCCATGATTATTTTATTGTAACTTTATTTATTTGTTTATTTATTTCAGTAATGTACCACATGTCAAATAATATTTTGGGCTTTATTCCTGAAAATATGTACACATTTCCCAAATTTTACTTACTCCAGGAGTCTTTTGGGAAATGACGCAGCTGTCTAGCATTCTCAGTGATAAGACATAGTTAAAGAAACCTGTAGTGAGGGAATGCGTTCGGTCTGCTTGGATCCGTGGTTGTGGGATAGCTGACTCAGCTTGCGAAGGCTTCCATTGTTCTGGCAGAGGAGCGGAAGTGCAGTCAGCACATGTGGCCGAAATGTGCAGCGGTGTCTTACAGTAATATATCCTGAGCCCTTTGAAGCAATGCAGCTTTATCAAAACCATAAAAGAGCCATAAGGACAAATCCTGTTGCTATATTTTAAAAGTCTCTGTATTGTGCATTATATTTCACAAATGTTTTCCGACGTGTTTTTAGGAATCAAAATGGAATTGGCTTAAATAACTGAATGTGGAATGTTGTTTGTAATGAAACCAGGAGCTGCAAACTTCTGAATGGAAAACTAACTGAATTTGTGGAGAAAGTGTTTTTTTTCAGATCGGTAGAAACAGCGTTTGAATCTTGGTTTTAAAGATGTTTTATTGCCACTTTGTGGCTTTTGCTGTAATTGAAAGACAGTATGACTTCACCAAAAATATATAAAATCACAAAAGCAAAAGAGTCCACATCATTGCAAAAGATACACATGATGGGTTAATAAGCCCTGAGAAGAGGGTAGGAAGGGGAGAGATAAGAAACAGTAAGTTAAAAGTGTGTGCAAGGGAACATTGCTGATAAAATTTTCCACTTTCAAGACAGCTGAGAAGGAATATAATCAACAGAATAAGACAGCAAAAGAAAAATCACACATAATTTAATAAAAAGGCAGATTTATATGCACCATACAAAATTACCATACATGCAAATTATTATATTAGTAGGTTCTCTCTAATCAACAGAATAAGACAGCAAAAGAAAAATCACACATAATTTAATAAAAAGGCAGATTTATATGCACCATACAAAATTACCATACATGCAAATTATTATATTAGTAGGTTCTAGTGGTATTCTCAATTCCACATTACACAGGAAATATCTAGGGAAGGACTGTGCTGCAGCTTGTAATCAAATGAAAGGCTGGTGATGAGAAGCAGTGTGGAGTGAGGGCTGGGCGGGTTGCTGAGTGCACTTCCTAATCAGCTGCGAGGGACTGCTATAGTTCTCAGGAGACTGCTGCAGTTCTCCCACCCAGGTTTTGTCCCAAGATCACTGAAGCTTATGATATGAGGGCAACGTTACAGAAGTTAAAATTTCTTCAGCCTGATTCTGGAAAAGAACAGGACAATATGGTACTTGTTTCCTCTTTTTGTTATCTACGTTTAAGATGCATAAGGACATAGTAGCAACTTGGTCTGTGATTTTAGTGGGGGTAGGATTGGATCCTTCTCAGATGAATAGCTTTTACACCCAGATGCTCACCGTATGTAAGTTGCAATATAGCTCCATTGACTGTAGTTAAGTTCTGGACCCTACACCTGCTGAGAGATAAACCTGAACTGGTATTTTTTGTTGTTAAGTTCTTTCCAGCAAAACCAAGAATGTTATGGGTTGGGGGTGGAATGGTTAACACTTAAAGTTTTATTCTAACTGTTGATTTTTTTCAGTTTACTGAAATGGATGTTGCTTTAGAGTACCTGAACTACAGTAAAAGTCCAGTAGAATCTGTGTACTGTGTATGGGGATTGCAACTAAATTCAGTTATGAGAAATCAGTGCTGTTAGAAGTAGATTTATTAAGTTATTCAGTAAATTGTGGTGAACTGAGAAGACTGGCTTCTTTTCATGGCTCTCCATACTGTGGAACTCAATATACTTTCCTAGTCTCCTACTGTTGCAACTGAAGTCCACAAAATATGTTTAGGGCAGTGGGACTATTTTTGTGTTTATAGTTAATTATGTGAACAAAGAGCTAGGCTATAACTCTGTAAAATTATGCATACGAAATTGCTTGTTTTATATTATTCATTACTAGAGTGTTCTAATAGGATAAAGTGAATGTGGACGTCTTAACTAACATGAAGTCCCATGTAATGGAAATAGGCATTCATAGTATATGTATCTGCCATAGCACATGGGGAATCGATAAATTTTATAATTATGTTTTGATTTTAACCGGTCAAGTGAGAGTTGTCATTTTCTGTTCATAGTCTGGTTTTCCTCAACACCTTCTAGACTTTTTTTACTATGTAACTTATGCATTATTGGAAGTAGAAGTGCTTAGTACTTAATTTTTTTTTTTTCTGTTGTGAGGTAGTGCTTCTCCACAAAGGAAATGAGACATATTTTCAAATGAAGTGTCTTTCTTCCCATCTGAGTAACTTGAGTTAACCATGTATGTTTCAAGATCAAGGAACGCTTTGCATAACCTTTAATTAATTACATTTCAGAAAATACTTCCTAAACTTTGACAGGTTGTTTTTCTCCTGAGACCTTTCAGTGCTTGCCACGAGGAAGCAGAGGGAGGCTGGAGGAAAAGGGTGCAAAGTCGTTCCATGGCCATATATATCTAGTGCCAGGGAACATTAATCCCCATTTAATTCTTACATCCTTCACATCCTATTGTCAGGGGGATTTTTAAAATAAGCAGTCTTGCATCATTAATATTTTATGATTTACCCAGTTGTGTCAGTGTGTGTGTGCAGGTGTGTGTCATCCCTGTGGCGGCTGCTGCTCTCTCCCCCAGAGCTACCTCAGCAGTCTCGAGAGCTCAGCTAGTTGTCCCTCAGCTTGGTGACACTGAGAAGACCAAAAAGTATTGTCCTGCAGGGAGAAAAACAGGAGGTTTACAGCTGTTTCAGCCACAGTCAAGACCTAGTTGATGATCTCAAGGGCTTGACCTGTGTCTTTGTCACTGCACGCTCGGAACATCCCCATTTGTTTTGAGCTCTGTAATCTGCTTCTGCAGTTTGCCAGTTTGCTCTGCCTGTGCTCCACTCTTCCTGCTCCAGTTTCACAGCTGCCAGAAAACCCTCCGTCGCAAAACAGAACAAACACGTGGAACCTCTGATGTCTCTATGTGGCAATTCCCCGCTATGCGCTGCGTTTTCCCCGTTGCTCATTTGCCACATTGTCCTTGTGGGTTTTTTGCATCCAACTATTCAGATCAAAGTGATCTCTTCGCAAGTCTGCCTGGACTTATCTGCAGCTTCAGGCTGTGGTTTTTTGCTCATTTATAGAGATCTGGTTGGTTGATCACAATTGGATCACTCAGCAGTGCACATTTGATCTTGGTCAAACGCAGACATATGATCATGCTTGAGTGGAATTAGTCAGAACCCATGGCAAAGTTCCTGACAGCTTTAAGCTTTTATTTGCTCTCTGTGGGAAGACAAAAAAATACTCAATCCAGCATAAAGCTTGCCAATCCAAAGTTTACTCATCGGTGTTTTTGGAAGTGTTTGAAGTGGCAGGATGATTTCAGTCCAGATGAGTGTTTTGTATCAGATGGCCTCAATGTTTATGAATGGGCACTAGGACCCTAAAGCTGTATTGTGTTTACATAATCAGTGTAACAATATAGATTTGGTTACCTCTCTTTCTTTCTATGTATGTTGCTTTCTCCCTGTACCTGGATTTTGTGGGTGCCTTTGGCACGCATCATGTTTGTTGGTCAGATACTGTACATCTAAAAGTGTCCTTTTATCAGCTTCTCCTCCCGTAGCCCACTTAAGGTGTTGAAGGTAAAGCTACTTTTCTCTGGTTCTCTGGTACATGGTGTAGGATCACCTTTCCTTTCAGAGATCCCTCCCTCCCTCAGTCCTTTCGCTGAGAGGCAGGATCCCAAATGAGCCTCAGCGCATGGTAACCCTCTTACGCTCTGACAGTCTGTTGGAGAGAGGATGGCTACTGCTGGTAGGGAAAAGGACAGATAAACAATCACCAACACTTTTGTTCCTGAGCAGGAAATGCTAATGACACTTCAATCAAAGCATTTTAGCAGTTATGAATTTTGTGGCTGAAAAGACAATCGTGTATAAGCTAAAACCTACAGGAGAGGTTGGAAAGGCCTCCACTCCTGAGTCCATGCCCAGTGCTCTGCTGAGGAATTGTTCTTTTCTGTCTGCCACATGGTGAGTGAATTGCATGTTATCTCTCAGCACCGGCCCAATGTCTTGCATTTTTCGTGTACCTGGAAACCACCAAGAAAGTCATCCCATTTTCTTTGGCGAGAACTGGATTTCATCTTTAGTGTGGATGTGCAGCTCAGGGCAGTGGGCTCTTACGCACTTTGCATTAAGGGGACAGCCACTGCCAGTCAGTGGTTAGCTGTCAGGTCTTGCTGTTGTCTCTCATCAGGGGGCTGATGCAGATCTTGTTTGGTAAGGTAGATTAATCTTTTATTTTATTTTATATTAAGATGTCGTGGTTTAACCCCAGCCAGCAACTAAGCACCAGGCAGCCGCTCACTCACTTCCCCCCCCCCACCCAGTGGGATGGGGGAGAAAATCAGGAAAAGAAGTAAAACTCGGGGGTTGAGATAGGAACGGTTAAATAGAACAGAAAAGAAGAAACTAATAATGATAATGATAACACTAATAAAATGACAACAGCAATAATAAAAGGATTGGAACGTACAAATGATGCGCAGTGCAATTGCTCACCACCTGCCAATCGACACCCAGTTAGTCCCCGAGCGGCGATTCCCCCCCACCCCCACTCTCCCCAGTTCCTATACTAGATGTGACATCACACGGTATGGAATACCCCGTTGGCCACTTTGGGTCAGCTGCTCTGGCTGTGTCCTGTGCCAACTTCTTGTGCCCCTCCAGCCTTCTCGCTGGTTGGGCTTGAGAAGCTGAAAAATCCTTGACTTTAGACTAAACACTACTTAGCAACAACTGAAAACATCAGTGTTATCAACATTCTTCTGCATACTGAACTCAAAACATAGCACTGTACCAGCTACTAGGAAGACAATTAACTCTATCCCAGCTGAAACCAGGACATAAGAAAAAATGAGTTTGCTTATAATTTAGCCAAAAGAAGTAACAAAGCTCACTCTTTTCTTAACCACAGTATCTTTTCAGAAGCCAGCTAGTCAGGCTTGACTGAGTCTTTGGATAGGATGAAATCCAGAGGATTCATTACTCTTTTCCTTCAGTGCATCCAGATGAATCATTTTGCATCTTGCATCATAATGGAGGTGCCATAAAAGTCTGGGGTTTCCTTAAATAGACACCTTTGTTTTGGTATCTTTTAATACAGCTGTATCTAAGAACCAAAACGCTGTTACATTTTGAATTCACATGACAAACAGTACTCTCACAGTAGTTACTTTCTTTCTGTCTTTTTCCTCTGACAAAGTAGAAACCATTTAGCCTACTGCTTGGAATGGGAAGGGATGAGACAAGGCTCAAGGAAATCCTAATGAACGCTGAAAACTAAGCAATAAAGGATAAAAATTGTGGGTATTTTTCAACAAAGGCTAAATAATGGGTACTGGTAATTACTGGCAGGCATATTCTTTTCTTGCATTTTTTTCAACTGAATTTACAAAGACCTTCTTGTGTATGGGGAAAGAAGAGAGAAATGAAACTTTTAACAGTGAGTGTGGGCAGAGGGGATAGATAATTCATGAGAAGAATAGCTGCCAAAACATGTTTAAGTACACTTCAGAGGAAAAAGTTTCAAAAGGGAATGGGGTCTGCTGTAAAACCACCATGAGAGTTAACTCTAAAACAACAGGAGGGGTGAGTTCTCAGGTAACACAGTTGTGACTGCACCCTTAATGCAACTTCTTGTGAGACGTCATTCAGCGGTGATGTACTGTGAAGACTCTCAAAAATATTTACAGCCATTAAACCTAAAGAAGGCTGAAATCAGAGGATGACGAGTCAGAAAATATTCCTCTTTTGAGTTAGAAGGTTGACTGCAGCCTCCTTTCTTCTTAATATTTCTTTATATCTCACATCTCTTTCCTTATCTCCAAATGGTTTCTCTTAATGGAGAGAGCTTTGTTGGAGGAGAAATAATGGGGGTATTTACGTATGTGTAAATTTATGAAGGACATCTGTAAAACTGAAAGATCATCTTTCTGATGATGTAGGCTTTAAGTAGTGGCTTTGAAGTATTTTAATTGCTACTATTTTAAAAACAGCCACAAATATCTTGCTAATATTTTCCATGATAACATGGAACGGTTCATAGGAATGAGGATTTTGTTTTCTTTTTTAAAAGAGCATACATTTAGATAAGACGGTGTCAAGTGCTACTTACTGTTTATGCAATACAGATGTTATTCCCTGGCCCTGAATTTTTCCATTTACCCAAAACGGATATATAGTACTTTTGGAGAGACAGTTATTTCCACAAGCCAAACTTAAAATAGAAAAATACAGAGGTTCTGTTTTTAGAAAGTTGAACATCCTGAAAAATGAATGCAGTTATTGTTCCTACTACATTACTAAATCTATCTTTTTTGGAAGGTGAGTAACACAGTGACCTTTTAATTTACACTGAAGAATTTAATGCATTACCAAATGTTTTTATATCTGAACACTTAAGCCTAGCTGCCAGCTGTTTCCCAAATGCCAAAGAGTGCGCACTCCTCCTTCCTTCAAGGCTGGCAGATATCATCTCCATTTAACAGATGAACTAAAGCAGAGAGCGCGGTGATGTAGCATGCCTGAAAGTCATGTTAACAGCAGAAGCTGGAATTCATTCACTGTTACTCTATCTCCTAATTCAGTGTCTTCACCACAAGACCACTCTTCCTCCCAGTCCTATAGGAGCATGTAGAAGGTTTCAGAGTGCATTTAAAATCATACAAACATCACTATAACGATTGCATGCAATAGGTTTAGAAGCTAAGTAGTGTGAAGTGACACACTGGGGATGGCTTTTTGAGCCAGTTGCAGTCAGGGCGAGAAGCCAGATCTCCTGACTGCCATCAGTGTTTAATGTGGACTCAGAGGAGATGTATGTATTGTTAGTTTAAAACTGCGGAAGGGTGCCAGCCAGGAAGGGGGAGCTAGAAAAACTTCCAAGCAGGCAGGATCTCCTCAGAGATAGGAGAAGAATAATTATTTAGAAATAATATTGTTCACACTCAGTGTTAGAGAAATGCAACTCTAATGCTACCACCAAATAGTGGATATACTGTACAGCTATAAGCAGCACATAATGAGGAACATTCTGCCTTGCTCTTGCCCTCAGTTGCTCTATGAGATAAAAGCAAACCCAGTTATGTACTTCAAAGGGTAATACTTCTAGTGTTCTTGTAAGGTGCCTAGTTTAAAGCCTTGAGAACAGATGTCATTTATTCATGTATGTGCTCTATACATCATGAACAGTAGCAGCAGTGAAAATTTCTCCCACTATCATGCCAGTAAACCTTCAGAGACCACTACCAGAGTTGAGTTTTTAGTCATTTATTGGGCTTACAGCTAAGAACATCCGTGCAATCAAACTGTCCGTGGCTACTATTATTATGACAGAACGAGATGTTGGCCATCCTTATCACCTCTACTTTAACCTGTTGAACTATTAAAAAATGGATCACTGTTCTCCTTTTATGAAATTATGAAATGTATTTGTTATGATTTTAATTCCAGAAACTGTAGCATAGGTTGTAAGTTGATGAGAAACCAGGTCCAGGCAGGCTTTGAGCTCTCCAACCATGAGGAGGTTGCCGTAAGTAAGTTGCCTGCAGGTTTTTTAACTTATATTGGTTAGCATTTTGTGGCTCCCTGGCAAATGTTGCTCAGGAAAAGGATTTCAAATTCCCACATCAAATTTCTTCCCCTGAGTAGGTGTGTGTCTTTGAGCAAGCTAATGAAACTCATCAAGACTTAATTTTACAAATGGGGTAAACTAGCATTTAGCTAGACAGTGCTAACATTGAGTGGCAGCAGATTTCCTCAGTCCCAGCACCACCAGCTCAGCTGGGCCACAGTGCGGCCGGACTAGGCCAGGGCTGGGTGTGCACTGCCGTGCACCAGCTCACTTATCCACTGCAGTCAGACACCTCCATTCTCAGACTATCAGTGATGCGTTGGCCATGACAGAGACATCCCACTTCACTGGCGCAATCCCTTGCACGCTACCTTTTCTGGGTAGGTGTTACTGTTCTGCATCAGCATTCTGGTTTGTTGTTTTGTGATTCTCTGTTCCTCAGGAGGAAGTGGATGGAAGTGTCATGCTTAGGTACTGCGGATGCCACAGGTACGACCTGAGAAGAACTGCTTTTGTGTTGCTCCCTCAGCCCACCATGGCCCATTGCAGACACACAGCTAGTGCTACGGCACTCACCAGTGCAGCATTAGGAGGTGATACAGCACTCTCGGCGGCTGCCTCGTTTGCTTTGTATGAACGAAACCCAGGGCTGCAGGATCATACGGTCTGGGGCAGGGTCCAAAACTGCCTGTCTTTTGCCTCAGTGAGCTGTGAGATTGGCTCTGCTTCTCCCCAGCTCGTGTGCGTGTGTGTCACTCATGCTCGTGTGGTCGTTTAATAGCTTAGACGAGTGGGACAGTGTCATCTCAACCTGGAGATTATTCCATTGGCCCTGAGCGTGCAAGTGCAAGTACATGCAGGACACTCTCCTAGTGGGGTGACTGTCTCGGTGACAGTGTCTTTGGGCAGTGCAAGAGCTGAATTTGGCACTTCAACATCTAACTTTGAGCAGTTGGATTTTGTTGGGAAGAAGTGCAGAACAGACCCCTATGCTTTCCTGTTATAATTTTGCAAATCTAGTTCTTCACTTTGTTTCTATGAGGTGATGGAAAATACAAGGCTTTTTGTTTTGGGCGCAATGGATTATTTCCTGTGAAATCCAAGCCTTTTTTTTTTTCCCCTGGTTCTGTGCCCTTCCTCCAAACTGAGGAAAATGAGTTGTTTTCAGGCAGCCCTACAGCCCCACTGAGTAGGGGTGTGCGTTCACAGGCAGTCCAGCCGGAGCAACAACAGGAAATGAACACCTTTCCTGTCCGGGTGGCAGGTAACATCCCTTGACCTGCCAGAAACGTGCATACTACTGTCTTGTGCCGTACTGTTTTTTTCTCTTCTTCAACAGCTTATTTCTGAAAGTAGAGCGACGAGTGCATGATGTCAAAGGTCATTAGCTACACATGAATGGCGAGCCCGACTGGAAGCGTAACGTATTCCAGCGGTTTCAAACAGATGATTTTCTGCTCGATCATTTAAAGTTAAGCATGACGTCGGTGCCGGCATATTCCCAGAAAGTTACCCGGACCGCGTGGGATTTTTTTTTTTCTTTTTAACAGTTGCGAATCCTGCCTTTTGCGCTGAATTACGTAAAAGGGCAACGCGATGAGGTAGCAGGCGGTTGTCTGCGTTTTCGGGCGTGCTGCCGGAGGGCGAGCCCGCTCCCTTCCCGCCTTCCCGGGGACGGGGGGCCGCAGCCCGGCGCGGGGCGCCCCGGCGGAGGCGGAGCGCGGCGGAGGCGGGACGCGGTCCCGGCCCCGGCCCCGGCCCCGGCCCTTCCTTTCCCTGCCCGCCCCGCAGCAGCAGCCGGCGCCGCCGCGGGGAGCCTCCCCGGCGCGGAGAGCTCACGGTCCCGCCGGCTGGTGCCCGACGCCCGGAGGCGGGGAAGCTTTCGGAGGCCGGGCGGGCTGGCTCCCCTCCCGGCGCATGAGGCGGCGGGAGCGGCAGGCGGCACCCGGGAGGCAGCGGGGAGAGGCGGAGGGGAGCGGCCGGAGCCGGGGATCGCCGCCGGCCGCCGCGCCGGAGCTCGTAGGATGTCACCATTGTTCAGCTGGGTGGCTAAGGTAGGCGCCGCGCCGCGCCCTCCGTTCTCGGGAAATAAAGCCCAGCCTCAGAGTTGGCAGATGCTCGCGTTTAGTTTCGAGGAAAGGCAGCCGTCTCCGGGAAGGGAGCAGAGCCCTGCTGTATTGTTCAGCCAGGGAAAAGGAGAAGCGCTCAAAGTGAACAGCAAGGGCAAACTCGTGGCTGGGGTTGAGGGGTTAAAAAACGAAGCTGCGGTTCTGGCCGGCTGTTCTACCTTGCTGCGGAACCGTGGAAGGGGAGAGCTGTAATTAAAACTGCCCAGAAGGTGTGGTCTTACTGCTTGCTCAAGTCTAGCGCTTCTTGTGTGCTCTGGAGAATGTGTAACAGCACTCCCACTGTTTGTTTTGGACTTTTTTCCTGTTTTTTTGTCATACTCTGAATTTATGAAGAACAATAAGTTAGCTTTTAATGGGACACTTACTTGTTTAAGTATGACAATGCATGTGTCGTGCTAGCTTCTACATCTGTGTGTCTAGGGCTTCAGTAGGATTTTCCACTGTAACTGTGAAACTATGTATGGATGCAGAGCAGTAGAGATGGTTAAAGAAATCTAGAATGTATTTTTGAGCTGGTGTTTCAAAAAAGTTATTTTTTTTTTTTCCAAAGTAACAGTCATTCTGAATTTAAAATGAGCTGTAAATGGTATTCTGTTGTGATGCACGGTAGAAAGCGTAGAAGAGGACAAGTGGGTGAAACAGCTGTTTGACAGGCAAGAATTGGGGGTTCCTTGAAGGAGTTAGCTGGGGGAAAAAAAAGATTTTATCTTGAAGTTTAGCAGGCAGCCTAATCCACTAAGCAGACCACATAAAACCTGGTTCTTCTTTCTGTTTTGCCAGGTGTAAATGGTCAGTTGCTTAATCACTGTTATACATCCCTCTCCCTGAATATGTAACAGGTGAAATACCTACCCTGGGAAGATAGTAAGTGGGAAGTGCTTGATGTGTGACACTGTTGCCTTCGTTCAGATTCTCAGAGGGATTTGCCCTACTCTGTCTTAAAAGGAGCTGGTTTAATTTTAGCCATGCCCTGAAAAATATCCTTTCCTGTTTCCACTGGGCTTTTTTTCTCTGTTTAAAGAGCTACCAGGTGGAGTGCTTGTTGAAGTAGTTCCCTTTCCTATCATCACTGTGCCTCTGTCTTGAGGGTGATGTAAGGCCTGATTTGCCATATTATCCGAAGGAATGATATTGGCTGATTTCCATGCCAACTCTTAGAAACATGCCAGTCAGTCTCATACAGGTGGCTGCTGTCAAAATTGAGTGATGCTGTTGAGTAAATACTTTAGGGATGCCACCAAGGGGTGGCCTGTTTCTCCCTCTCATTGTACACTTGTCAGCTGGACAAAGCAGCTAGTCAGAGAGAAGTTAGTCTTGGAAGAGGTACAAGGCAGAACCTGTAGTGCACAGAGTTGGCCATGTTTTTAGAGACTAACAGAAGCTCTTGCAGAAACACACTTCTAACTCTGCTTTCAGGAGTGCTTTCTGGGCTTTCAGAACTAATTATTGCGACACTGGTTCCTCGTAAGTGTTTAGTTTTATTCTTTTAATGACTGTTAATCATCAGCGCTAATTTGGGAGGGAAAGCAAAGCAGTGTATTTAGAAATATAAAATGAGGCTTGTTAACAGAGAAAGCTTTCCTGCCTGCCAAAATCTGATCAGTAAAAATGTAGGAACTACTGCTGTAGGCTTTCAACACAAATGCAAGCCTTTCCAGTTTTTATAAGATGGTGGCCCGTTCCAGAACGGGGAACGACTGCAGGACGTGGAGTGGAGGAAACTGCCCCCCTCAAAACAAAGCTTTCCCCCTGCATCTATTACTTAAGATTGAGTAAACCCCCTAACCAGTAACATGAGTGCTTAGTGTCACCATGCAAGTCCCCAGGCCTGCAGATACTTACAAGTGAAGTAATTTACTCCCATATGCTATAAAATTGGTCCCTAGTGTTTGTGCAAACATTACCTTTTAATATGTCTTCATTACAGATTTTTATGTGCTGTTTTACCCAGCTTGTCTCCTACCTATACACAGGCTCCTTGGGGATGAGTTTTGCAGTGCTGCCAGGGCAGGTCATGGGGCCCCTTCTGGGCTGGACGATAAAGCCCTGCTTGAGTCTTATGTGGGTTGGTGTTGCCCACATTGACCATATGGATGCTGGCTAAACCACTTGAATGACAACTTGGTGGATAATGGATTCTTAAGTACTGACTTGTTTTAGTCTCCTAAAATTATTTAAATAAAAAAGAATAGTTATACCTGTTTTTCCTGCATGGTTTTACAAAGTCAGACAACTGACTTCAGGGAAACCTTTGACTAAGCACCTTAAAACATAGTTTGTTGAAAGTGTAAACTAACTTTGCACTGTTGTGGGTAGACAATACAGTCACTTTTGTAGATACACAGAGATATTTTAATCTATATTCAGTTTAGTTCACTGCAATAACTGTTACTAAAAGTAAAGAAATCATTTTGGAGTCAAAAAACATCAAAGCTTTCAGTCTGTAAATAAAAAAGATAGATAGAAATGCAGATTTTTACTGATTTATGGTGTACTTGCACACCGTTAATTCATTAGTAGGACATGATAGTACAGTGATAATTGTTAAGAGTAATATTATTTTTGTTTCCATCATATTTAATACAGCTTTAGTTTAAGTGAAAAAAAAAAAAAACAAACCAACAAGTTTAGTGTTAGTTGTCTACAATTTACTTCATTTTATAATGCAAGTTTCTATTCAGAAGCAGCTTGACAGAAACCAGAATTAAAGAATTGATTGCTGAAGAAATAGAAAGTAAGAAACTGTTCTTAGTGTAATAAATTGTATAGATAGTTTGAGTAAATTTGTCCTCAGATTCTCAGCTAGTTAAGCAATTTTTACGTAGTGAGTCTTTCTAGTTACAGAAAAAGAGTGCTGTATATAATATAAAAGCCATGTTTAGCTTCAGCTTATTTTGTCTAAAGGATTATAAACCAACAAGGAACCATTGAAGAAAATAACTAAGGTAAAATGCAAAGCAAGTTTCCATAATTTAAATCAAGGTTTCTTCTATAATGATTTTGCTGGTATGGATCAATCAACCCTGGTCAGCTGTCTCCAACCTGCAGGACAGCAGGTGGGAAGGGGATGTTCCCACTTCCCTCCTGAGGGGAACTGAGAGCAGCAGGGTTTCTCGCTGCAGGCCAAGGACCCACCAAGAATGGGCCACCAGCACTGGCAGAAAAGGGTGGGTTTATAATATAGCTCTCTCCAGCTTGCTTGGCTAATCTTGGACCTTGGACTGAGAAGCCAATTGTTTGGATTTCTTCTGCTCTGAAGATCAGATTTTAGGGTATATTCACAATAGATGCTCTGAAATTCCCAATAGCAAAGCAAGAAGTAGGTGGTTGGGTTTTTTTCCAAGGACTACTGAGTCAGAATTGCCTGCGAGCTTTCTTCAGTTTGCGAAGCTCTCAAGGCATCAAGAAAGAAAGTTTCTATGCTATTCAGCACAGCAAGGCTTGGTTACTTGGCTTGTGCCATGAGACATTACTGAAGTAGTAATTATAATAATACTGGAAACACCACTTATTTTTCTTGGAATCCTAATATAGCTTAATATGCTGTGTTAGAATTGGATCTTGCTGATGTTTTGCCGTTATTTCTACTATTTTCTAAATAATAGCGTGCCTAGGAGACCTCTGGGGGACAATGTATGGGAGTAACAATCTACTTAGTTTAGGTCAGAAGTTACAAATGAAATTAATTTGCCTTCTGGAAGAGAATGAGAGGGAATAAGAGACTGAAAATCAGGAAGCCCAAGACATCCCCCCCTCCTTTTTTTCCTTTTTAAGAGTGTTTTGAAAGGGTGATCCTAGCTTTTTTGCTGGTCTGTTTTAGGGTATATCACACTCACTTATGAGGAAGTTTTGTTCCAGCTGCGCTGACTGTGCCTCTTTCCTTTGTTCCCCACAGCTTCCAGCAAAGTTGAGCACCTTGGGGTGTCTTTAATCCCTCAGTGAATGACTTGCATTTTAGCCAAACAAACTGAGGTTTGGTCTCTTAAGGAGCCCTCATAACCAGGCATTTTAACACTGTCTAAAACCCAATAAACTTAGAAGTTTATTAAGCCTGTCTTACTTTTAAGCCCATTTTACTTCTAAGATGTAAATTATTTGGGGAGGTGAATAAACGGTTACGGTACAACCCTTGTTTGTGCTAGTGCGTTTACCCCTGAAAACTCTTTTTTGTAAATGAGTTTGAATACTTGGATACTATCAAGAATCAGAGAGTTAATAGAGAGCTAGTGTTGGGGAAGAATTGGGAATCACTGGGGAGGGAAGGCTCAAATGCCGCAGTTTCACTTGTGGAAGAATCTCCTTGAAGCCATTGATGCTGCGGGTAGGGCTGGAGGGACAGACCCTCATTTGTCTCCCAGGCCGGATGCCAGCAATGCAGCAAAGAGAAAGTTCAGATTTCTGCCGGAGCTGGGTTTTGGTGTCTGAGTTCACACAATGCCCCTGTCAGAGAACACTATGTTGCTGCTCAGTGTGTTTCTCCAGGTCAGTTTATACTGGGGGAAAAATGTTGTTACCAATTGACAGCTTTCAGATAAATGTAGATTATCACAAAATGCCAAGCAGTTGAAATGCGCTGTTTTCTGTATGCCAGTCACTTCCCACCTTCCCCCGCGGGGGTCTGGGCGATGACCGAGGAATATGCGCTCCGCATTTGAAATGAAGTCAATCCTGTGGTTAAACCCCTCTGTTACTCAGCAGTTACGTTCCCTTTGGAGCTCTTCGCTTTTATTCTTCATCCTTCCATTTCTTTTTCTGCACACCAGGCCTGAATTGCACCCGCTCTGCTTAGATGTCCCTGATTTGATGGGAGAGGGCCGGAATAGAGTCTGGCTCGCACGGCTTTTATGTGGGTGGGCAGATGTAGTAGGGCAGTGTCCTCTACATATGTAAGGTACATTACGGGTGCGTAGTAAGAAGTAGGGCTTTCCATAGTGAAATTCCTGGCCATGTAGATTGCAGCTTACCAAGGTTTTTCTCTTGAATGATTTATGCCTTTCGGAATTAATTTCTTATGAGTATCTACTTTTGGGTTCATGTTGACCTTCAGATTTCACAACAAGCCAAGCCCAACAAGGTAGCTGAGCTTGCTGGTTTGTACAAGTCCTGCCTTCTGCAATTCAAAACAGAACTTTTAGGCTTCAGTCAAAAACTGTTTGCTTTCCTTTGCTGAAAAGCTCTCTGGAAATTGGTGCGATTAGCTGTCTTCATGTGGTTAACATGTTTTGGGCCAAACCAATAGCAAAAATATTAGTGCATCCTGCAGGATCAGGGAAAACTCCAGGTCCCATCAGAGATGGGCAGTACAACTAAGGGTTTGTTTGGGGTTTTGCCATATATATATATCTCTATATCTACGGGGCACCACAGTTTAACTTTATTTGCTTTACATTTGATGATCTAAAATACTATTTCACATCATAGCCTGCTTTTTTGGAAGGCCACTATAATGAAACAGTCTTTTCTGTGCACTAGAGATGTTTCTGAGAACACAAAAGCAGCAGTTTGGCTCTGGGTTCCCCAAGTGGAAATACCTTTAAGGGAAAAGTCGGGCAAAGCACTTCTTTCTTCAGAGATCAGCTCAGAGCTGCAAGATAATTCCAGTTTGTAATTTCCCATCATCCTGAATATAGAAGCTGCAGCATTTCTGAGAAACCTCTGCTTTAAGAGGCTGTTGGAACATTTTTACTGTGCCAGCTAGTAAATACTTAGGATTTTAAAGTAAAATGGTTTAAAAGACTTCTTAAGGTTGAAGGAGCTGAGGTTTTGTATGGCTGGCTAGTGACTTAGCAAGTAAATCTTCAATAGAAACACTGTTAATTGAATTACAGCTTGGCTATAATTTTTTATTTTTTTTTTATAATTAGAAGCCTTTACAGCTCAACTGTTCAAGCTGAAATACTCATGGATGGCAGTGACTGAGGAAAAAAAAAAATCTCATAATCGGTTTTGTTAGTATTTTATGTATCAGTAAAGATATACAAAATATGTCAAGAGACATGCCCGAATAGGACCCTGCTTAGTAATTTGCATGGGGAAGTGAGGTAGTAGAGCTGGGAAGAGCAGCTGGAACTCAGAGAGCAGAAGCTGAGGCAAGGAATGTCATTAACCACTGTGTATTGGTTTTATTACTGAGTTATTTGTACTGACTTGTATCTGAATTGTTTTCAGTTATTCTTACTTTTTAACCAAGTTACAGTAACAAATCCTGAGATGAACTAATGCATAAATATAAAATTTTAATAGGAGAGATTTAAAGTAAAGTCTTTCTGAAAAACACGGTTTGCTTACTGAGAAGCAAGAGAGAGGTTCAGGCACTTTTACTGTGTGGAGGTGTACTAGAGCGTAGCAACTGGATTTCTGCTACCTCTTTTCTTTCGTGTCTGCAAGTTCCTGAAAGGCCAGGCCAGTATTTCTGGATCAGCTGGCCAGATGTGTGAAAGCTACAGTTATTAGCCTGGATGAAATCACCTGTAGGTTGCATCTATGTTAGCAAGTAGCATACAATAACAGATTGTTTAAGGGAAACAGCTAGTGCTGAGGACAGCTTGTGTACCTGGTTCAGGGAAGTGGGTTTTACTTTGGACTAGCCCCAGTTTGGTGCTGTGAACTGAATGCCTATTTGCAGTGAAATGCATCACAAAATGAAGGCTTAGTTCTATTTAAATGGATGTCAGTTCAGGCACTTCGAGACAGCTCCACAATGCAGTCCATCACACAAGAAGTAGATTGGGATAATCCACTCTCAGACATGTTCCTAGTCCAAATTAAAATAGTGAAGTAGTCACACCTATATAATACTTGAGAATCCAGTTAGAGAAGCTGGACAAACAGCATACACACAGCTTTCCAGTAGCTGTCCCTGATGCAAGGAATGGGGGGCCCTCAGAGGATTTTTTTGGGGGGGATGTTAACTTTTTGGCTACTGCTTTGTGAGAATTTCAGGCCTGAAGAGGTTGTCCAGAGTTTCTGTGAGCTCGAGTACTGTCTGTCACTAACTGAAGCAATGTGAAGAGACAGTAGAAACATGTATTGCCTTCCATTCTCAGGGCAGCGTGCATGTAAGCACACATGTTGATGGTCACATTTAAAAAACAAAACAAAAATTCATCTTGGCTGAAACAGCTGGAAGCTTCTTCCCACCTCACAAGTTGCTGTCTTTGGACATATGGATGCTTCTCTTTGTGCCTTTACAGCATCGTCACTGTGACCAAAAACATATGTTTTTTCCAGGGGGAACCTTTGATATGCAGTAACCAGACAGGATTTTCAGGTACAGATAATCTGTGAAATTGCAGGTTTGGGGAGAGGAGACTACTTGCGCATAGTTATGAAGGCACACTCCCAGCTACTGAAAATGGCAAAGCTGAGCTAAACTAAACAGCCCCTTTCTTTTTCAGTCAAACATTTTGGGGGTTTTGTGTGTTTATTTCAAAGAACTCTGTAACCAAATACCTTACTTTTATTAGATTTTAACAGTTGCCTCTCTACATGTACTGGACCATTGGTCTGCTGCTATAGTACCAATGAGGTGAGCTCACTGAAGCTGTTGTCATGGAAATTTGGATGGTTAACACTAAATGTTTCATGCTGTTTTTGTTTCTTTGGACCTTTTTATAGCTTCCAGTCTCCTCAAATGCAAACCATGGAAAAGGAGATTTGTAGTGCTTTGGAGTTTTAGATGATTATGTACAAGAGGCCTGTCTTTAAAACTCTCATGGTAGTTACCCAGAACCTGAACCAAAAATACGTGTGGAATTTCAGATTTTGGGTAAGTCCAGCTGGAATATAACCTGTAGGATTTAGTGTTCTGTGGAAGTGATTGACACTTCCATTTGACATACAGTCATCAGAGGCTGACTTTTGTAGACTTAAAAATGTTCTTTTATATGCGAACACAGTTCGTGGACCTGATGCTATGTTTTGCATATGAAGTGCAGAATCATATACAGATTTATTTATTGTAGGTTGTTATAATTCAGACAGCATTTTTTCTCTGGCATTTCTAAAGATTCAGTAATGCTTTCACATATGTTTAAAAAAACAACACAAAAAGGCCCAGTCTACTTGTATATTAGGTGTGGCTGAAATACCAGCAGTCCCTAGTGCTGACATAATTTGGGGGGGGGAAAGAAGTTGGCATTAAAAGGAGTCTTTCCTTGTGATCTTTTTTCCTTCAGCTAGTCTGTTAGCGTCTCCCATAGAGCATCATCCTTGTATCCTCCTCCAGCTTCTTGTGGAGATCCTGTAATTCTGTGACATCTGTGTTTTAGAAATGTTGAATACTCACCCCTCCCTTTTGGGTTTCCTCGGCAAGTAAGGGTTTAAATATGGAATACTTCAGAAATATTGTGAAGGTCAGAATTCAGTCAGTCGGAAAGGGGTGTGACAGTGTGAACTGTCCAGCTTAGCTGCAATTTAGTGTTTGGTAGTTGTCAGTCTGATTTACCATTATCTAAAGAAACCCAGCTTTAACTTGTGGGGGAGAGTGGAAGAACAAAAAGGAATAATGGAAAATTTACTGTTGGAAGAGACTGGGTAGGCTTAAAATAGCAATTTCATAACCCTGAAAAGAGAACAGATTCTGAATTTTTGTGTGTGTATTGCTATAATTTGCGGCTGAATAAAGTACGATGTGGATCAAATTTGATATTTATTAAGTGGTAATACAAGTAAATGGTAGGAGCTCCAGAAATGCTCATGATCATGGGCCGATATGTTATTGAAAGTCTTCGTATACACTCTTACTGGAATCTTTTTTTAATTGATTACAGTTCTGCATATATTGTACTATCATGCAGACACTTAATTTGGAAAGGCTCTGAGGCTAGGTCTGTTTGGTGATTTCTAATTTTTTGTTTCCCATTGGTACACTAGCTTGCTCTGACTATATTGATGGAAGAGTATCATTACTATTTTAGCAAATATCTCAAGATTCTTGAGAATAGCTTCCATTTTCAAGCAGTCTGGCACTGTCTTTTCCATGCTGTGATTTTTTTTTTTTTCTTTTCTTTCCTCCATTGCTTTCTTACACAGGAATAAGAAGAAATTTGAGACTGAGACTCAAATTAATGAAGTTCCCTGAATTTCTTGTCTTGTTGTTCATCAATTGCATCATTAGTATTTCCAAACTCCTGTCAGGCATCATGTAGGACTTGGATACTGGTTGCTGTTATTATGGCATTTATTTAAATAAACCAGATGATGCATGTGAATGATCTGACTGCAGCTTTACAGAATTGTTGATAAGACTGTAGTATGGCTAATGGGGAAGGAACAGAAGGATGGATTTCAGCTGTTAGTCTTTAGTTACTAGGGTTTTCCTAGATAAGCACTGCTTCTGAGATCAATTAAGCAGCACCTGCATAGGCCAGGTAATAGTGCTGAACTGAGATGACCAAAATAAAGTTGTTGGCACAGGCTGCAGATCTAGAGATCTGCCACTGAAGGTCTGTAGTGAATTTGGCACAGGACATAAACATGAGAATTTTTGTCAGCAGGGAGAACCATCATTGCATTTTCATAATCTGGAGGCACGGCTAAAACTTCTTTTCTGGCTTCTTGTTCTTAGGTATTTCTAGTGTGGCACCTTGGCTTGGCTCTGAGATGGCTTTCAGGAGTGATCCCATAGCTCCATTTGTCTTGATGGTGCCTTTTACCTATGTTTTGACAACTCTTCTCCATTTAGGACTGAATGTGCAGCTTTATCTAAAAAGGATAGTGACATCTTGGGTTTTGTGTTGGGACATGCAGATTCACTATTGACTGTCAACACAAGGAGCATGCTTGGTTGCCCTGTAAGAGTTAAAGTAATGAGAGAACAGCCAATGAAGATGCCAACATTTAATTGAAGAAATGAGAACCGGTTAAGATGACCAAAAGCACAGACAAGTGAAGTAGTGCTGTGTAGGATGGTATTGCAGGACTGCCAGACATAGGATAGTTAGTCTATAACCCTGCTCTGCAGCTGATGCTTTCCTACTGTCCATGACGGCATTTGCAGTGAAACGCTGTCTTGCAGGCAGTCCGTAAGTGAACAGCATGTTTTCCACACTGATCGTTGTCCTCTGAATACATTGTTAAATAACTTTTTCAGATATCTAGTATCCCATCTGTTTTTCCTTTCTCTCTTCACTTTTCTAGCATGCTTATGTACTTAGTGCAGACATACTGAGTCTCTTACAGTGACTTTCAGAGGCAGCTGATGTAAAGATTTATGGAAAAACCACTCTACAAAAACATCTTTTTCCAAGCTCTTTCTTGCAAGATCTGAGAGGAAGAATAGAATACAGAATACAGAGAAGTCGAACTTTTCACCTACTGTAAAATTTTAAGAGAGCTTTATCTCTTAACAGCAGGGAAGCAGGGTCTAATTCGTCTATCGTCAGCAAGAATTGGAAGGACTGACTTTAGGACAATGATCCTTGACTCTTTGGGGGGAAAATTGGCAATTCCCCAGTGTGATCTGGCTATATCTTAATGGAGGCGATCTTGAGTAAACAGCTTGCTCTTCCCGTTTCTGCCCAACAACATTGCAGTGATAGCTTCCAGTAAATGCAAAATATCCTAAGGAAAGCAATGAGTTTTGCGCTGTCCTTGATAACAGTTTAGCAACTGTTTCCAAGAGAGTTAAAACACGACCTATTCTATTGTAGCTAAATTTCTTCACAAAAAGCTGAATAGTTTTAGTTCAAATCACATGATAAATGTTTTAGTGTAAATAATCCATAGTGAGTCACAGGAGGTCAGTAAGCTTTCTGCAAGTCATTCGTTTCAAAGTACAGTCTAATTCTATAGGCTGTTAACAATTTCCCTATATGCTGCTTATGTAATAAGGGTCTTGCTAGAAGTTGAAGGCTCTTCAGGTGTATTGTTCTTCCTCTCCTTCCGTTATATTGAATGCACTGTACATTAGGAATGCCTGGTAACAATCAGTAGCATTAAACTTTAACTTTATAAAACTTTAAATTAACCTATGTCAGTACCATAAAATGTGGCGATATTTCTAGGATGACTCTTCATGTAGGAATCAAAAGCTGGCAAACACCTTATGTTCAAAGGAAGTTAATTTTCAGAAATAAATACATTGTTATTTTGGGTGGTTTACAATGTATTTTAGAAAAAAGTATGAATACAAACTAATATCAACTACAGGTGTGGATTTCATAGAAGTATGTAGTTAATTGACAAGTTTGAATAATCCCATTAGACCTTCTGATGAGAAGCCATTGCTAGAAGGCGTACCTTAGGAAAAAAAACACCATAACTCAAAAAGCCTTAGACATGAGAAACCATTTGTTTTACACCCAAAAAGGACTAAAACTGGTGAACTAAATAACTGCTTTTCTTAAGCGGAAGTCAGGGTAGTTTTCATGGGATGTTTAACCATTACTTTCCCATCCTGTTCTTCTGTGAGTTGACCTGAGGCAGCTGAAATCTACTACTACATGACAAAGCAGCAAATATGTGCTCATCCACAAGCAAATCAGTTTACCAGCATTTTATAGCAGTCAGGCAGAATGCTGGAAAAAGGTGATCAGCTTCTGCAGTCCAGTTTGCTTGGGGCCTTTATAAGTTTAATGTTTGAGTAAGATTCTTCCCATGAAAAACGTCATCTGTCCCCCTGCCCCCGCCAGCAGTTCTAGGGAGAAGGACCATGGGGCTGTCCCTTTCTCCAGGAAGTTTTACTGTGTTGTGAGAGTAAGAGAGATAGTGTTTTATTATACTGCAGGTAGAGCTAACTTCATACATCATGTCAATCAAAAACATTCATAGGATTATTCCCCCCACCCTGTGAAAACCTCAAAAAAAGTTATTTTTGTGGGGAAGGGGATCAGCTGTCTAGGAAGGTTATATCAGAAATAACTTCAGTTCTAACAAGGACAGACATCGCAAATGGAATTTTCTTCCCTTCTTGTTTGGAGTTGTTCTGTCCTTTTTAGCGATATCCAATTTCAGGCTTTATATCATTTTAAAAGAAGTTATATTCACTTCTGTCTGTTTTGCTAGCCCCTATTTTGCAGTTGTACCAAGTTTGATAACTGTCACAGAAGCCTGAGAGCAAAGGAGACTGGGAGAGAGCCTGTCTCCCATTGTACAAATGGAAGTTAATCTGATAAACAACTTTTTTGCCCCCAAATGTTCTTAGTAACTTATTTTCTGTTTTAAAACCTGTTACTGCCTTTCAGTTAAAAAAACCAAACAAACAAAACCACAAATGAAACAGCCCCCCTCCCAAAAAAAAAAAAAACAAGGAAAAAAACCCCTTGTCCTGAAAGCTTTCAAATGCCATTGCTGTCTTTTTCCATTTATAACTATGTAAGTATAGGCTTCCTTCTGTTTCCTACCCCATAGTCTCCAACTCAGCCCCAGGCCCATTTCAACCCTGTGAAGGGAGCTGCTTGCAGTTCTACTACAACACATCAGCCCATTCCCCCCCCCCCAAATAGGATTTAATCTCTGTTGATAATGAATGAGCACAGATGTTTCTAGCTATTACTTTACAATGGGTATTCCCTCCTTGTTCAATAGTCACCTTGTAAAATGTGAGCCAGGAATCCTGCAGGTATGACCAGCAACTACTGTTATGTCTTCAAATGCTGTTTTCATTTGTGAAATTTTGTGAAAAGAAAACTTTGAAACAAAAGATGAAGATAACACTATGAAGATGTTAATGCAGTATTTGAAATATCTGTCGACTTGCTTTATTTCACATTTGTTGCTTGAAAGTTTATGCTACTGAATGGAGGAGCTCATGAAGCAGTACAAGATGAAAAGAAATGGTTTGTGTCATAAGGACAGAAGGGGGCTGGCGAAAAATGAATTGGTGAACTGTCCTGGTTTCAGCTGGGATAGAGTTAATTTTCTTTCTAGTAGCTGGTATAGTGTTATGTTTTGGGTTCAGTATGAGAAGAATGTTGATAACACTGATGTTTTCAGTTGTTGCTCAGTAGTGTTTAGACTAAGTCAAGGATTTTTCAGCTTCTCATGCCCAGCCAGCGAGAAGGCTGGAGGGGCACAAGAAGTTGGGAGGGGACACAGCCAGGGCAGCTGACCCAAACTGGTCAAAGGGGTATTCCAGACCATGTGACATCATGCCCAGTATATAAACTGGAGGGAGTTGGCCTGGGGGGTGGATCGCTGCTCAGGAACTAACTGGGTGTCGATTGGCAGGTAGTGAGCAATTGCACTGTGCATCATTTGTATATTCCAATCCTTTTATTATTACTGCTGTCATTTTATTAGTGTTATCATTATTAGTTTCTTCTTTTCTGTTCTATTAAACCGTTCTTATCTCAACCCATGAGTTTTACTTCTTTTCCTGATTTTCTCCCCCATCCCCCTGCGGGGGGGGCAGTGAATGAGAGGCTGCGTCATGCTTAGTTGCTGGCTGGGGTTAAACCATGACAGTAGGAATACCCCTTTCAGAGCCAGTCAGGTGCTGTTGCTTTCGGAGGTCCACTAAAAGCCCGCAGGGGCCTTCCATCAGCTGGATTTGGTTTTGGATCATGCAGTTGGTTTTGGATCATGCATTTGCATGGGGAGGGGTCCAAAAGTAAGCAGCAATCTGAGACATGGTGGTTTATTTATGGAGAGTAGCCAGGTTTTGTTGTATTTTGGGCTTCAAGTAAGGTATGTCTTGAGAGCATGTGAAAGAAAACCTTGAAGTGTATCAGCAACACGATGCATCTCTCTCAGGGAGGAAGCACCACCACAAAATACAAATACTAGAACACCAAGTACAATTATATTCTATTTCTGAACTTGTTTACAATAATCTATAAACAGATTTTGCAAATACTGTTATTTCAGGAAGGAAAGAAAACCTTTTTGTGCCTCTTAAAATTGCATGGAGTGCTCTCCGACTCACATGACTTTGCAAAAAGTGTAACCTCTTCCATCTGGCTGAGGAGTAATGAGGAAGGTTCTCAAGTTGAGATTTGTCTGTAATATTAAAAGGAATGTGATACTGTGAAAGTGGCATACAGTACTTGTGGCATCAATCT
The DNA here is from genome assembly GCF_900496995.4 of Aquila chrysaetos chrysaetos. Classification (NCBI taxonomy): domain Eukaryota; kingdom Metazoa; phylum Chordata; class Aves; order Accipitriformes; family Accipitridae; genus Aquila; species Aquila chrysaetos. The sequence continues at coordinate 25,561,416 of NC_044004.1, forward strand.
GCATTACTTGGCAATCTTCTGGAGGCAGCACTTGACCTATGTGAGAAGTCTAGTCACCTTTATGGCTTTTTATGATAATGTGTAAACTGTAAGAGTATGTGTTGGCTACGTGGAGCTCCACTCTCTGTGCTTAATGTGTCAGAGTCATCTCGGAGGATGCTAGTGTCACTCGTCCACCATGCTCCAAGTCAAAAAGAACTGGATTTAAACAGATGAGACTCTTCTGCCCCAGACAGAATATCCTTTGAATTTTAGTGCACTCTTGTTCATCAGCTTCTTACATATGTCCCTGCAAAATTGGAGTCTTAGCCCCATCACCCTCACTTATCCCATTCTCTGTATAATGCTCATTCAAACCTAACTAAGCAAACTGTGCCCACAAGTAGACATGCATATGATTGTTCTTCCTTTCATAGGTCTGTGTTGATACTTTTCAGGCATTGAGCTTTCCCTTATCAAGGTTGAAACTACATCTCTGTCTTGCCTTTGCAGGTCTGGTTTCACAGTCCTTCCTGAGCAGCACACCTGTGGTGTGGTTAGCCCTGCTGGCTGCTAGCCTGGCTACCCCTCCCAGCCGTCTGGTTGTGCTCTGACTTGTTCTTCTTTCTGAAAAGATATCCACAAGTTCCCCAGTTAAATGAGACGCATAGTGCCTTTTAGGTCCTATAGAGAGAAATGAGCTAGACCGACATGCGTGGATGGTGAAGCTGCTGAGAGTGGCACAGTTCAGTTGTTTTATGAGCAGTGAGGATACAGCAGAAAAGTTTTGGATCATGTGTTGAGGCATGAAGTCATGGAGCAAAGGTGAACTGTCTCTCTGTGCACCCACCGATCTTAAGTACTTACGGAGCTGTTGGTAAGAATCTCACTTTGGCTCTACCTGTGGTGCATTCATTATGCACAGAAAAGCTGATGGGACGTTGCAAAAGATGGTCGTCATACAGGGACTGGAGGAACTATAAAATCTCTGCTTCTCTTTCTGAATTAAATCTTGGTTTGAAAGTGGTTTTGTGAGAGGAATAAAAGTCAAAAAGTAGCAAAGGAAGAAAGCTAATAATTGAAGTACTCCATAGAACTGTTGATTAGGAGTCAGGAGGTGAAAATCTGGAAAATGAGAATTGAAGTTAAGGGCTGGGAAAAGTGAGATGTAGGAGGCTGTAGAGCAGTCTCCAAGCAAGATAATAGAAGAAAAAACCCTGTGAAGATACTTGAGATAAGATCTGAATATAAAAGGTCTTTCACTGAAATGGAAATTAACTTGAAAAGTTTGTTACTCTTTTCTACCTTGAATTTCTACTAACGCTGAGGAATAAGGAAATTCTGTCACTTTTAAAACTTCCTTTTTTTACTTCAGTGAGAGACTAAAGGCTGTGGTTTTGTGCTAGAAGTTTTTACTTCATTCTTTAGTTAAACTAGGGAGCGGGACCTCTCACAAAAGAAATCTCAGCTGATGGTGTCTTACCCTTCTTTTTCTGGCATCTGTAGGCTTCCTGTGGGGAAGAGGAGGTTGTGGGGTCCCTGTCATTGGGGTTACTTGGAACTCAGCTGGATGAGGCCCCCAGCATCTCATCTAAGTTTGAAGTTGGATCTAACTGGAAAGTTTGCCTTGCTTTATGTGGTGGTCTGCACTGTCAGAGGTCACATCCAAATTAAATTATTCTATGATTCTGAAAGGAGAAATTGTGCAGTATCTTGATTTAAAAAAAAACAAAAAAAACAAAAAAACCCCAAACCAAAAACCAGTGAAATCTATAAATTACAATGCTTTAGATCTAAAAATGCTGAACTTTAAATCCATTGAGTGGAGAAAACTGTTCAAAAAAGTCAGTTGACCGCTAGCGTGGGTTTAAGGAATGATAAGGTCAGGAAGCATTGATCTGTTTTATTACTGCACAGCTGTTTTGCTAGAAGTGTGCTGAAAACAGACCAACTGCTTTTTAGTACACATCAAACTACCGAAATCAAAGATTTTATGCAGTCTTTTAAAATGCAGATAATTACTTTGCTGTATCATCTTTTTATATATGTTGTTTATGTCTCAAAAATGTATTCCATGATTATAAATACTTTATGGTTGACAAAAATATTGCTATCTGCCCTGATACAACTAGATGGCTTCTCCCAAGATACATAGTTGTGGACCCTATTTTTCCTGTAGCAGCACTCTTGTAAAATAGAGAAGGAAAGGTATTAACAGCAAACAGTATGTTAGACTTCTTGACGTATTTTATTGAGCCTGCTATGGTCAGAAAAAAAGGCAAGTAAAAGCACTTAAAAATAATTCAGATGTCCTCTCATACTTGAGTAGGTAGGCAAAACTTACTTAATCATAACATCTACTTTTTTCAAGAGCTCTGTGAAAGATTTGTAAGGCTCTATTCCAGCCAGGGTGGTGTGAGACCTTCTGAGGTTCAACTCAAGATCTGACCCTGATGGTTTTCAGTGTCAAAGAATTTATGGAGTCTGTTGTATAAGACCAGTTCCTGACAACACAGGTCAGTCTTGTATTAAACAAAACCACCTACTCCCTTGAAATAGTTAAGCCTGTGCTTGAGCCCTTCACTGACCTGAAGCCTTATGAAGGGACTGGTAGGTATAAACTGGTAGGTTTATACTGTATGTATAAACACTGAATAGCACCTAAAATCATAATCATCCCACTTCTTTTTTTGCTTTTGTTTTCCTAGTCCTGGCCAGTTGATGTGTTAACAGTTCTTTTTCTGTGGCATGCTTTGCTTTTCTACCTACTGTGTATTAAAGAAACAGGGAATCTTTTTTTAGTCTGGTCTTGTTTACCAAAAGGCAGCTGTTGCATTCAGCTGTTACTGGGCTTTTTTCATTAAAATAGTTTCTTACTCTTAAATCCACTGACAGGCTAAAAACATTGACATCTTACTGCATGCTTGTATGTAAACTTACAGGGTGACTTCTGGTAGCATGGGGAAAAAATGCAACTGCAGTTTCTCTTTTGGTGAAGGGAAAGAGCTATTCCTTGTTCTTCTGATGCAGCAAACCTGTGTGTGCTTAAATTACTGCCTTCTTTCATGATTTGGTGCATGACATAGAAGTTGTAGCAGTTTGTCTAGTAACAGACTAACATGCATTAGGAAGTTCTAGGTGTTGGTTTGTGTTTTGCTTGATTACCCAAAAGTCAAGTCACAAGAATACTCAGTATTTCAATTCCCTGCTTTGGCTCTGCAAAATAAACATTCTCATCATAGCAGAAATAACATGGTATACTTAAAAAAAAAAAAAAAATCACAACAGACCAGTGTTAGTTTTAATGCTTATAGATACATCTTTTTCTGTATCTAATTCAGACACTCTAAATGCAAAAATGTTTCCTAATACATTTCAGTTGTGTCTTCTGTTCACCAGTCCTGTTTGGCCCAGAGTGAGTGATGAGAAGGTAATGTTCTGCATTTAGTAAACTTTCATCGTTGCTTACGCTGTTGTTCTATACTTAGTTTTGTGGGTTTAGGGAAATAATTTTAGGTCATCAGCAGTTTTTTTCTGATTACAGAAATAATCTTTATCCACTAATTACATGTTTATACTGAGAAGTCAGAAAACACTTAAGAATAGAAGTATGCTAGAAAAGAGAATTTGTGCAGCAGGAAGAAATCATACATGTGTGCAACAGTCCTCCCCCACTGTCTTAGCAAGTTCAGATTAGTAGACACAATTACCTAAAGGTCTGTATAGGAGATGTTGGTATCTAAGTCACCAAGCTGAGGTAGGATGGGACTTCTGGAGATCATCTAGTTCAGCCCCCTGCTGAAAGCAGTGTCACCTAGAGCAGGTTGCTCAGGGCTGTGTCCAGTCAGAGTTCGCATATCTACAAGGATGGAGTCTCTGCAACCTCTTTGGGCAACCTGTGCCAGCATGTGGCCACCCTTACAATAAAAAAGATTTTTTTCTTATGTTCAGAAAGAACCCCACAACCTTTAAGAAACTCCAAGCAACATTAACTTAATTCAGGAGCAACTTGATCCTTGCTGCTTTTTGATACAAATTGTAGAGCCATAAAACCTGATTCAGTTTACATCTTAATTAATTGCTGGAGGTTTGTAAGAGATGTGGTTACTGTTCACCCAGTGGCATGCTGCTTAATCTGGAAAAATTCCAGCTGTGGTTAATAAACATTTGCCAACATAAAGCCTGCATTGTTAATTATTTCAAATTATTAAAATAATAATATATCTATATAGTTATTTACACTACACAGGTTTTTGTTTGTTTGGCTTTTTTTTTTGAACTAATGTTTACTTGATCTTCATGTACTCAGCATCCAAGTCTGTTTGCTGAGGGAGCCAGGGTCGGAGGACACACAGGAGTGTGTGAATTCTTCGTTTCTAGATACTTGCATAAAAGGCCTGGAATGGTACAGGTAGATGAAAAGAGCCCAAATCTTGATCAGGCCAAGAACAGTTCCAGGGAAATATGTATTGTGGTTTTTTTTCTCATTCATCACGGCATCTTGTCTTTCCTAATGAAAAGAGATTAATATTTAACATACATAAGGGTCACAGGAAAGCGAGGTGGTGATTTGGTCCTTCTGCTAGAGTAATACTGCATCAATTGCCTAATCAGAAGTAATAAAATGATATTAACGGGCTGTGAATTTTTTTAGGTTTATAAGCAGAAACAGAGTTGTCAGTGTTCTTCAGTAAGTGTAGCATGGAAGCCAGCTGTTACTTATAAATGACATAATTCAAGCTTTAACATGTGTGAAAATAAATAATAAATACTCCCCTTGGTTTTCATCAACAGGCCCGCTAGGTCTCCTCAAACATGAAGTTTATTAACTACTGCAAACTCATTCTGTGTGATGTAATGTCTTTCTCTAACTACTGTCTGTATGTAAAGTCCAGCTACTGCTAAATAGCAATTTTGTCAATGTCCAAGGTGTTTGATAACAAAAAAACATTTAAGAAATCAAATTCAATAACCGCATTTCTATGATGGATTCCTAATGCCTTGTCTGCGCTTTAGCTCATCTATAACCCTTGCAGCACCTGCACTGCTGGAAACGTGTGGTGCTGGGGGAGCTTAACCCCGGCTGAGACAGTGGCACTCTTTGCCTGGGTGAGAGCTGATGTTCCTGGCTTTAACAAAGTGAGTCTTTTCCAGAAAATACCTTTGCTGTCACCTCTGCAGCCTCAGCAAAAGCAGAGGTGGGATCGCAGGTCTCTGCATGTATTCTGGGCAACTCAGAAGTAAAATTGCCTATGGCTGGTGAGTCCAGACGCTCTCACAAGAGTCAAATGTGTTTATTAGAAAATGCTAGAGCAGTTGCAGCTTGAAGTATGGGTAGAATAAAGTTTTATGTTTCACTGTCATCCTGATGTGTTACCTGACTAAAAATTGGTTCTTTGGAGGAGTACTAGGTAAATAAAACTGAGGTGAACCTTGAGCTCACTGTGGAGCAAATGCATATCGTTTGAAGTAATAAAGATTCATTATACTGTTATGTTCTTCTTGTATATGATTGAGAAGTTAGGCACAAAGCTTCCCAAGCCCAAGGCTTTCTGACTGGTTCGTGACATAGCTGAGAACAGACTTCGGAAGTCATGACCCTGCTTTTCTTACCTCTCCCCAGTTGTCTTTGCTGAGTGATTAGCTGATGACTCATGCCTTGCGCTCGAGGGTGAAGTAATGCTTCCTGAGTAGTCTTATTTATTTTGTAATCTGTTACTTATTGTCTTAAATACACTAGCTGTATGTGTGTGTATGTATATCTATATATCTATCCGTCCATCCATCTATATCTATATATCTGTGTTTCATTGTCTGTAAAAAGAATCCTACTGAGGTCTTTATGAGCACCCAGAATATAACCATTCAGTTTTCACTGTTCAACCCTTTTTTTTTTTTTCCTTTAAGTCCTTTGCTGTTTCATGCATTGGTTTATGTACATTATTGCATTATGCTTAAGCATTAGATAACCATAGAAATGTCTGAAAAAGACAGAGGTCATGTCTCCAAAGCATTCTTTAGGTTTAGGGATGCCTTTTCTCATACAGCAGATGGTTCTGGGCTGCTGTTTTAGTCTGCTGCCCCTAGACTTCTTTCTGTACTATCGGCAACCAAATACTTGTAACTAAGCAAGCTCCAACTGGTGCTTGACAGAGGAAATTTGTTTTGTCAGGGAACTGGCACACTTAGCATGGATTTTTCTCAAAAGTAATTTGGGGAAATTAAAAAGTCGGCAGAATTATCTGTTGCAATTGTAGATGGTGGCCCTGCATTTGTCATTATGGCAGCAGCACAGGCTGCAGAACAACCTTAATCTCCTAGGCCAGTCAAAGCAGTGGGATGTAACTAAGCATGAGCCTCGCAGCAGCTTAGCAGATAGCATATGCATGTTATGTATTTACCTTATAACCATATCAGAAGCTGTTACCGTTTACTGTTACTTAAAACATATCAGATGGCAGTTTGAGTTTTGTTTATAATTACAACATCTGTGGGCTGTAGCAGACTGCTGTCTCATACAGATGCCCTGCAAGTGATACTGTATGTGGAAGTAATATTGTTTGAGAGTGTCATCTAGGATGGTAGAACAAAAATGAACATCTAAAATAATGAATATGTTTCTTTAAAAAACACAGCTATTTACAGTTTTAAAAAGCCCCAAACTGCCATAAAAATGTAATATGCTATTATGATGGTGAAAGCGAATTTGCAAGAGACTCATTAATCTACATGACACGAATGCTTGAGTAAGAGAAGGGAGTGAAAAATAACAGAGATTAAATAACTTTCCCCATTAATTAGTCTGTGGCTTCTCTTATGCTTTCTGAAGTATTTTTATCTTTCATTTTGAGTTTGAATTTGTCACGTTATATTGGTTCCTTCAGGTGCAAAAGTTTTACTGAAAACACAGAACATTACAAAAGACGAAGCTCTTTTGACAAAGTGTTGTTGATGGTGAACTCCTTGCAGGGAGACAAATGAGCAATTCATCTAGTCAGTGTTTAACTTTTATAAGGTGTCTGTTGGACAAATACAAGATCACTTCAACTGGTCTTGCAGAAAACAAAACCAAATTAGCCATTCCAGAAAAATAACAGCAGGGAGCACCTCTTAGTGTTGCAACTTGTTTGTCATAAATTACCAGATACTAATGCGTATTTTTTTTTTTTTTTTTTTCCCCTCCTGTAGGTGCCTGAGATTATAAGCTCTATTCGACAAGCTGGAAAAATCGCTCGTCAAGAAGAGTTTCAGAATAATCTCTCAGATGTTGAAGACCCTTTTGCCAAAAAGTTTGAGGTGCTGTTCTGTGGACGAGTGACAGTAGCACATAAAAATGCACCTCCAGCACTCATAGATGAATGCATTGAGAAATTTAATCGTGCAAGTTGTACGAAAAAATCAGATTTCAACTCATCATCCCAACAACATGAAACTGCCAATAACTTCGGAGGCTTCTCTTTCAGCAACAAATTTCGGTCTGTGTTCCAGCCCTTGGTCAGTGAAGAGGAGGAGAAAAGGCCGATTAGGAAATCCTTTTCTCAGCCTGGGCTTCGTTCCTTTGCTTTTAAGAAGGATTTGCAAGAGGGAAGCCATAGAAGTAACAGCTTTGTCAGGTCTTTTGAAGAAGATGCAATTTCACTGAACCTAAAAAGTCAACTTATCTATGGACACAGTGTTGTGCAGCCAACAGACATTGCAGAAAACCGGACGATGTTGTTTACGGTAAAGCAAGATTTGCAGCTCTTGGTGGCGTTTTCACATCTTAGAGTTTGGAATGGCAAACACCAAGGCAGATGTTCTGACAGATGGCAGTTACTTCTTTAATAACTTAATTGCAATTACCAAAGCTTAACTTAAACTTGCCTATTTCTCTGGAAAGCATTACCAGTCAGTCTAAATTGTCTTACGGAGTCAAAATAAGTTTATATTAAATAGTTTAAAACAGCACTACCTGAAACATTGGGCTTCTAAAGACAGCTTTTAGAAAGCTACAGCAAGTTGGTAGGCAGTTACACAATTGCAAAATGCTACGTACAATTACACTAACTAGTAACAGCAGAAATAAATTTCCAGGTGAATGAGTTACGTGTAACTAGAGCAGGAGGACTGAACCATGACTGGGGGCTAGTAGACTTTATGTCCTATGGTAAGCAGTGTAATTCATGAAGGTGTTCCTGCTGCCAACATGTCTGTGTAATGATGGAGTAGTATAGTAACTTCCTAGGCTACTCCACACTGGCCTCCACTCCTGTCCTGCTTTTGTGTGGCTAGCAATGCCTTTGCCTTGATAGGTGAGCAGCAAAAGTGTTTTTCAAGACCTGAGAAACAAGTAAGGAATGTGTTATTTGCTCCTCTTATAATCCTCATGATAGGTAAGTTATATAACATATTTTATATATCTTGTATCTTATGAACATAAGGCAAACCTGGAGCTGATACTGCAATGGCTGGCTATCATAAGGTCATCTTGGATCTGTCAGCTGCTGTTGGGGCTGGGAGTTTTTAAGGGCAGTAACAGAGTGGAGTAGGTGCAGTTACAGCAGTTTTTTTGGAGGGGGGAAAGAGAAGTGCTGCTTTGAGAAGGATTGTCAAACTGTTCTGTCTGTAAAAAGTAACACACAGAAAGAGGTGTAGTTTTAAAACTGATTTAAAACTTCTGTTTAGCCGTGGCAGGCTGGCATCAGAGAGGGAAGTGGAAGAAGGTGGAGAGAAATTCTGTGCCCCAGTAAAAACAATTCCACGTTTATCTTCTTGCCCTGAGCACGTATTTCTCACAGAAAATATAGACGGCCTTTGTAATAATGCCTGATTTTTAAACAAATCCTGACTCCATTATTAATTCATGGCACATATTTTAGAGATAGGGAGATTATAGATGGACTGCTTAGGTCCAGATCCTCTTACTCCAGTGAGTGCATTTTTAATTTATATTAAATAGATGCAACAGTTCTCAAAGACAAATGCAGCTTCAGCCTGAATATAATGTGAGTCGCCTGCTGACAGGCTCATTTCCAAATTGCGGGGCTCTGCTGATCTGGCTTTCTCTCTTGGGTTGCTTTTTGCCTGGGAAAATATTGTTTAGTATGCACAGTTGTATTCTTTTGCCATTCAGCCAGTCTAAATTCAGCTGAATATAAGGAAGTAGAGTAACTGTGGTTTGTGCCTCTGGTATCCACAAACTAGCAGCTCATGGCAGAGCTGAGTTTGTTGGTTAGCCGTCCCCTGTGTTTAGCAGGTTCTAAAGAAGGATGTGTATGCAGCGTGCACAGGTCTTCACCTTTGCTCATCAATTTCTGTGTGGCTACACATGAAATGCTTAAAAGTAACTTTATATCCAGAGGAAAAAAATTGTTTGTATTTTCTCAGTTAAAGTTCTTACTTGGATTTTCCCCAGGACTGCAGCAGAGGTTGGTTCGTGTATGAGGTGTGAAAAATATTCAGATGGGTTATCTGCTGAGTCTCCTCACCTGGTTCAGACAGTCCTGATTTTGGTATCTCTTCCTGAAGAATTGCTTTCCTAGCCAATTTTCTTGGGATTTTGTTTTTTTTATTTTTAGGCTTTTCTCCTGGCTGTATTTTGGGTGGATGGGGAGAGATGCATGTATTGGGGTTTTTTTTTCTCCCCTTGTTCAGCTGGCTTCAAATGATCCCTGCTGCCCTGGGACCAAGTGTGAAAGGAGTTTGTGGGACTGAGCTAAGGAGCCCCTTGCTGCAGGGAGGGGAAGGCAGCAGCAAGCAGGAGGAGGCTGCTGAGTAGGTGTTGGAAGGAATAACCCCATGAACACGTGTGAGGTCAGCCCCGGGGACAATACAAGGAAACCAGCAGGGTGTTGGGGAAAATCATTGTGACTGGTTGAAGGGAAAGAAGAGGTAGAAGGTGAATGCACGGGACCATTTTTAGACACACAGAAGTGGCACATCTCACTTGATCCATTCACATTCAGGATTCTCCCCTTCCCCCTTCCTTAAGAAATTATAGGTATATTGGTGCTGCTGATGTTTTTATGTGTGTCTTTTGGGATTTGGTAGTGGTCAAAGCTTCAGCAGGTTTCTCTAAGTCATGCTCATGAATGGATCCAGATTCCACCCATCTTCCCTAAAATCTGATATGAGACTTGTCCTTAGCAGACTTCCTGATGTGCTAGAAACTATGAGAAATTTGAATTTTATCTGTTAAAATGTTACAAAGACGTTGCCAGAAGCTGAAAAATTGAAAACAATAGTTTCACCTTAAAAATGCCCTTTGCCCATCAGAAGTTAGCTTCAGCTTTTGGGTCACTGCTGTACAAATCGCCTAAAGATTAAATTAAGTTAGAAAATATTCTCCAGTAAGCTCATTTGTATAGTTTGAGTTAGAGCCTTTAAATTAAATGCTATGTGTGTCTTAAATAAATAAACCCCTAAAAATAATTAGGTGGAATACAGGTAGAGGTACACACTTGGGTTTGAATTGTAGGACAGTTTCATTAAGTGGCTTTTGGGAATGTGTTCTGCCAAGACTCCAGAAAATAAGAAGAAGGAGTGTGAATGTATTTTCTCAATGCAAAGTAAGTTACTTGTGGTATAATATTACTCTCATCTAATTAAACACTATTCTCAGTCTCTTGTCTCAAATGTGAAACTAAATCTCAATTTGGTAATGTGCAGAGCTCTGAGTGCCAAATCAATGTTGTTTCAGTATTCTCTGTTTCTCTGATAATAGTACACTAATTGGTCTAAATATATAGGTAGGAAAAAAATTTGAGATTTATGTCCAGGAAACATTTTTATAGCAAGACAAAAGGAAGTGTAATGTTACTTGTTATCATCTTGCTATTTATTTTGCTTTTTTTAGATTGGCCAGTCTGAAGTTTACCTTATCAGTCCTGACACAAAAAAAGTAGCAATTGAAAAAAGCTTTAAAGAAATATCCTTTTGTTCTCAGGTAAGATTGCAGTGTATTCTTTCTCTCTTTTTTTGTTTAAATATTCTCCACTTGTGAATGCTCCTGTTCTCCTCTCTCCTAGCATTTCGAATAGATTCTCACCCCAGCGGTTTCAGTAATTGCTATTGACAAGTTGCTAGTTAATCAGTAATTTTGTAAAACCATCATTCTTTTCTCATGCTTCGCATTGTAATTTCTGAGATAAAGACTCACTTCTGTGTGTGGTGGATGAATAACACGAGCTAGAAGGAACACCCTGGTCAGCTCTGGTTTGAGATTTCAGCGTGCATGATTCACAGTTGTGCAAATCTGGGGTTCTCTAAGCCATATTTTTCAAGAAGTGATAATGAAAGGACAAAAACGATATGTAAGAGTTATCTGAAAAATACGTCAAAAATACATTTTTTTCAAGAGTATAAGTTGCATGTGTGTAAGAGGAAACAACCCTCTGCCACACAGAGGTAGTGTGTGTGATGCACTGAGGGCAAGCATGTTTGACAGCCTCCTCATCCACATTAATCCCTGTTCCTTATGTCACAGAGTTTGCTTCCCTGTCCTTCTGCCTCTCATTTTCATGGCTCTGACTTTGATTTTGCATGGATTAGGTGAGGGTGCAATTTATCTAATGACTTATTTCAGGTGGTGATGTTTTGAAAGAGATGCAACTTCCACATGTGAAGATGCAGTAGTGGCATTGCATAGGTTACACAGGCATGTGATTCACGCTCAGCTACTGCAGCGGCTTAGTGGTGTGAGGGCAGAATAGTCACCATCACATCAAGGACATGGGGCAGCTCGGGCGATTACAGCACTCCTGTATGGTCAGCTGCACTAACTGTTGGCGGGTCCTGTGTACAGGAACAGAGGACTCTTCTTTGAGAGTTGCTCAAACGTCAACCTGCAGACTATGAACAGTCATTTCAAAGACATTTCATAGACCAGTTGCTTTTGTTAACTAACCAGTGTCAGGATGCAGGGATTTGTCTTTCACTAGCCATTTTCTGTCCTGCAGGGCTTTATTTGTATTTAGTTTGTCTGTGTACCAGATTTGATTCAGTTTAAGTGAACGGGGAAATTGAATTTAATTCATTTAATTAGGATAGAGTCCTCAGATCACATAATTCCTTTAAAACCTGTTACAAATCATTTTGGTTTAAACCTCTGAGAAAATAACCTGAACTATAATTATATAAATAAACTTAAATGTATTGAGGAATGGATGTTCCCACTAGTTTAACTGAAAGTTCACCTTGAATTAAACCAATGCAATGCTTGTTTGTACTGTGCGGCTTGGGTGGGAATAAGACCTGGTATACCAGGATGTGAATTTTGCCACTCTTTCTTGCACTAAGGAACTATTTTGCACTTGGCTTACTTGCGTAGTGCAGGTCTACTCAGTGCATCACAGGTTCTGGCCTTAATGATATTGGGGCAAAACTGGTTTTTTTTGCAGTAGGTTTATTTACCCATTTTTAAATATCGGGAATATGATTTGCTGTTATTTGCTTCTAGCTTTTTTGGATTGGTTTGGTGTTTTGGTTTTTTTTTTCATAAGTGACTGTTTTTTAATTTGATGAGGATAGCTTTCATCACTAGACATGCAGGTACCTATTCTGAAAATTTCAGAGTAAACGTAAGTGGTTTGCATGCTGTCAGATCAAGAGCTTTGAAGAGAACTCCTTGATCACAGAAAAATCTTTATCCCTATGTTCCCTTAGGACGTCTCGTTAGGGAGGAACTAGTTAGGTAGACTTTTTGACTTGCCCTGAAGGTCAGCAGATGATTGTGCTCCTTGGAGCAGTAGGAATGAGATTCTGATTGAATTCTCCCCTCCTGTCTGAAGAATGTGCTACAGGGCAGATGTTATGTCAGTTGGGCAAATATTGGTATTGGGGTACAGAGGGCTTTTCCCCCAGGTATGCACATTTCAGAAGACGGAACAATCTCATGGACTCATCTTGATCATACAAGAATTTTAATAATCTTTTCTTGAAGGCACTGGATTTAAATTATAAGGGAGATCAGAATCAGTACTTAATTTCCAGAATGTCCAATCCATCAGTGAGATATCATAATGGCAGAAAGAAGTATGTGGTTCTGGATGGTATCTGAATTAGCTAATCTGAAATAGCTAAGAGCGTTTGCCAGCTCCTGGTGCCTTGCAGTTTTGTGGGCAGGGCCATGATCCCAGGTGGGCTCCTTCCACTGTAGCAGTTAGGTTTTCAGGAGAAAGGTTAGAGAGGGGGCTCAGTGCGTTCTGTACACATCTCTGATGTGGATGATGGAGGGAGAGAGTCAGCAGCTTGCAGCTGCCTCCTGAAATGCTTAGCCTGGACATCCAATGGAGCTAGAGTTGGAGAAGCTGCAGGCTTTACATCCTTTGAATGTCCTTCTGTTCTTTTTGTTCTCATGGCGTATTAGTGCCTGATGTTTGTGTAATAAAGCCTTTGTTATCTATGTGTAATTGTCACACTCCAACAAACCAGGTATCTCAATACATGTAAAATTATTTTTCTTCATTCAGCTGGCATGCTCTGAAGGTTTATTGTTAGTATTTCAAATGATAACACAATGTGGAATCATTTAGGTTGGAAAAGACCTTCAAGATCATTGAGTCCAACCATCAACCATGCCCACTAAACCATGTCCTGAAGTACCCCATCCACTCGCTTTTTTAACACCTCCAGGGATGGTGACTCAACCACTTCCCTGGGCAGCCTATTCCAATGTTTGACAACCCTCTCAGTAAAGAAATTTTTCCTAATATCCAACCTAAATCTCCCTTGCCGCAACTTGAGGCCATTTCCTCTCATCCTATCTCCAGCCACCTGACAGAAGAGACCAGCACCCACCTCACTACAACCTCCTTTCAGGTAGTTGTAGAGAGCGATAAGGTCTCCCTTCAGCCTCCTCTTCTCCAGACTAAACAGCCCCAGTGCCCTCAGCCGCTCCTCATAAGACTTGTGCTCCAGGCCCCTCACCAACTTGGTTGCCCTTCTCTGGACACGCTCCAGCACCTCAACGTCTTTCCTGTAGCGAGGGGCCCAAAACTGAACACAGTACTCGAGGTGCGGCCTCACCAGTGCCGAGTACAGGGGAACAATCACCTCCCTGCTCCTGCTGGCCACACTATTTCTGATGCAGGCCAGGATGCCGTTGGCCTTCTTGGCCACCTGGGCACACCGCTGGCTCGTATTCAGCCGGCTGTCAACCAGCACCCCCAGGTCTTTCTCTGCCGGGCAGCTTTCCAGCCGCTCTTCCCCAAGCCTGTAGCGCTGCATGGGGTCACTGTGACCAAAGTGCAGGACCCGGCACTTGGCCTTGTTGAACTTCATACGATTGGCCTCGGCCCACCGATCCAGCCTGTCCAGATCTCTCTGTAGAGCCTCCCTACCATGTTAGCAGATCGCCCCTGCCTCCCAACTTGGTGTCGTCTGCAAACTTGCTGAGGGTGCACTCAATCCCCTCATCCAAATCATCGATAAAGAATTAAACAGAACAGGGCCCAACACCGAGCCCTAGGGAACACCACTTGTGACCTGCCACCAACTGGATTTCACCCCATTCACCACAACCAGACTCTGGGCTCATCCAGCCAGCCAGTTTTTCACCCAGCGAAGAGTACACTTGTCCAAGCCATGAGACGCCAGCTTCTCAAGAAGTATGCCATGAGAGACAGTGTCAAAGGCCTTGCTGAAGTCAAGGTAGATAACATCCACAGCCTTTCCCTCATCCACTAGGCGGGTCACCTGGTCATAGAAGGAGATCAGGCTGGTCAAGCAGGACCTGCCTTTTGTAAACCCATGCTGACTGGGCCTGATCCCCTTCTTATCCCAGACTTGCCATGTGAGTGCTCTCAAGACAAACCGTTCCATAATCTTCCCTGGTACCGAGGTCAGACTGGCAGGCCTGTAGTTCCCCGGATCCTCCCTCTGACCCTTCTTGTAAATGGGAGTCACACTGGCAAGCCTCCAGTCCTCTGGGACCTTCCCTGTTGACCAGGATTGCTGATAGATGATAGAGAGTGTCTTGGCAAGGACCTCTGCCAGTTCCCTAAGTACTCTTGGATGGATCCCATCAGGTCCCATAGATTTGTGAGTGTCCAGATGGCGTAGTAGGTCACTAACTATTTCCTCCTGGGTTAAGGGGGGGTATGTTCTGCTCTTCATCCTTACCTTCCAGCTCAAGGGGTGGAGTACCCTGAGGATAACTGGTCTCCCTGTTAAAGACTGAGGCAAAGAAGACATTAAGTACCTTGGCCTTTTCCTCATCTCTGGTTGCTATGTTCCCTTCTGTATCCATTAAAGGATAGATATTCTCCTTGGGATTCTTTTTACTGTTAACATATTTGTAAAAACATTTTTTGTTGTCCCTTACAATAGTGGCCAGATTTAGTTCTAGCTGAGCTTTTGCCTTTCTAATTTTCTCTGTATGATCTAACAAGGTCCCTGTACTCCTCCCAAGTTGCCTGCCCTTTCCTCCGGAGATGATAAACTCTCCTTTTTTTCTTGACTCGCAGCAAAAGCTCCCCGTTCAGCCAGGCCGGTTGTTTTCCTCAGCGGTTCGACTTGTAGCACATGGGAATAACCTGGTCCTGAGCCATTAAGATTTCCTTCTTAAAGAATGTCCATCCCTTCTACACCCCTTTGCCCTTCAGGACCGTCTCCCAAGGGACTCTCTCAACCAGTGCCTCGAGGAGGCCAATGTTTGCCCTCCGGAAGTCCATAGTGGTGGTTTTGCTGACCACCTTCCTTGCCTCACCAAGAATTGAAAATTCTATCATTTCATGGTTGCTAAGCCCAAGACAGCCTCCGACCATCACACCTCCCACCAGTCCTTCCCTGTTCGTAAACAGTGAGTTTAGCAAGCCTCCTCCCCTGGTTGGCTCACCCACCAGCTGTGTCAGGAAGTTATCTTCCACACACTCCAGGAACCTCCTAGATTGTTTACTCACTGCTGTGTTGTATTTCCAGCAGATGTCTGGAAAGTTAAAGTCCCCCACGAGGACAAGGGCACACGATTCTGAGACTACTGCCAGCCTCTTGTAGAATGATTCATCCGTCTCTTCAACCTAGTCAGGTGGTCTATAACAGACTCCCAGCACAATATCTGCCTTATTGGCTTTCCCTCTCATCCTCACCCATAAGCACTCCACCTTGTCATCAGAATCGTGTAGCCCTGTACAGTCAAAACATTCCCTAACATAGAGAGCCACCCCACCACCTCTTCTACCTTGCCTGTCCCTTCTGAAGAGCTTGTAGCCATCCATTGCAGCACTCCAGTCATGGGAGTCATCCCACCATGTTTCCGTGATGGTGACTAAGTCATATCTATCCTGCTGCACAATGGCTTCCAGCTCCTCCTGTTTATCGCCCATGCTGCGTGCATTGGCATAGATGCATTTGAGCTGGGTCATCGAATCCACCCCTGACATTGGCATGCTGCCCCCAGGCTCATCTCTGGTGCACCTAGTCTTATCCCTGACCCCCTTCAAACCTAGTTTAAAGCCCTCTCTATAAGCCCTGCCATCTCATGAGCGAGGATTCTTTTACCCCTTTGAGATAGCTAGAAACCATCTGTCGCTAGCAAGCCCAGTGCCATGTAAACATCCCCATGATCAAAAAACCCAAAATTCCACCGATGGCACCAGCCTCTGAGCCACATATTAACCAGGTGTGTTTTCCTGTTCCTTTCAGTGTATTTCCCTGCCACTGAAGGGGTTGAGGAAAACACTACCTGTGCTCCCGATCCTTCCACTAATCGTCCCAGTGCCCTGAAGTCCCTTTTGATTGCCTTTGGATTTCTCTCTGCAGTCTCATCACTGCCAACCTGCACAACCAGCAATGGGTAATAATCAGAGGTCCGAACCAGACCAGGGAGTTTCCTGGTAATGTCTTTTACCCGGGCCCCAGGTAGGCAGCAGACTTTCCTGTGGGATGGGTCAGGTCTGCATATCGGGCCCTCTGTCCCCCTCAGAAGGGAGTTGCCTACAACAATTACCCTCCTTTTTCTTTTTTCAGAGGATGCGAGAATGCGTGGGGCTGCCCGACTGGGCCTAGGCACCTCCCTAGATAGGACTTCATCTACACCCTGATGTTCACTGTCCTGGTCCTCAAGTTCCAGAGCCCCATACCTGTTGTGTAGGGGCAACTGGGAAGGTGAGGGAGACCGGGAGGGGATTTGCCTGCCTCCCCGAGCACGGACCTGTATCTATTCCCCTCCATCTCTTAGGTCCCCTCCTGCCTGGTGGCAAGAGGGCAGGGGAACCTCCGCTTCTTTCGGAGCCTCCATCTGCTGCCTCTGCCTCAGGGATGGTAGGGTGTGGGCCCCCCAATCTATCTCCCTCTCACACTCCCTGATACTCCTCAACCTTTCCACTTCATCCTTCAGCTCTACCACCAGGCTGAGCAGATCATTCACCTGGTCACACCTCACACAAGAGGTGTCCCCGCTGCCCTCCATCATCAGTGATAGACTCAGGCACTCCCTGCAGCCAGAGACCTGGACAGCTGCACGTTTACATGGGACCTCTGTCTGCGTTGCCACATTTTTCCTAACAATGGCTTTCAGCCGAGTGGCAACCGTTCCTGGGTCTCCCTCCGGGCCGACGCCCACCGCTTGAGTAGCCTTCTCCAGCTGGGAAGAGGAAGAGGGGGGCTGCGCTCTCTGCCTGCGCGAACTGCCGCGCCGCGCCCTGGTCGCCGCGCTCCCGGTGGCCGGCGCTCCTCGGGGCCGTTCCAATCTCCCGCGGTTGCCCCCGGCAACGCCCACGCCGCGTCAGCCTCTGTCGCGAGAGCCGCCGGCTCCGGCCGGGTCCCTCCGCTCTGCCCCGGCGCTCCCGCGCCTCGGGAACCTCCCCGTCCGCCTCCATCCAGCGCTTAGCCGCCGGCTTACCGCTGCCTCTGCGGGCCTCGCCGCTGACTGAATTGTTTGGATTGCTACCGAGATAGCCCAGGATATCTGTTGCTATAATATGTTCTTTTTTTGGACACCTGACCTTTCTGTTTCATAGAAGTATTCACTTTTTATGCTTTTTAAATGCTTTTTTTTCCTAATGTTTTCTTCATGATAAAAAGAAAAAGAGAATATTCAGTGATTCTCGCAGTATTAACAAGAAAGAGCAAAAAAACCCAAGAAAAAAGTCCTGCTTGGCATCTTCAGACTGTTTAAATTTCACTGAAATTTCTGATTTACTATGATTCATGATTATGCTTTTTGATACAACAGTTTGTTACTTCTCTTTACCTGACTTTAATATTGTTGTGCTATGACAGCTTAGAAGGTAGTAAAATGGTGCTGAGTGTAATTGAATTTCTATAAACAGGCTCTACCACCATGCATGTAATTCATCATCATAAGTTTGGTTTGGTTTTGTTTTGTTTGTTTGTTTGTTTGGGTTTTTTTTTTAACCAAGAATGGTGCACTGAGGAGATGTGCACTGGGATCACCTAACTCTACTCATCCAAAAGTCTTCTAATAAAAGAAAAAAATTCCCAGCAATTAAAAAACCTTCTTAGCATTTTACCAGGATGTACTATTTATCTATTGTTGCAAGTAGATTGTGCCTGAATTTGCATGCCTTTTAGGAGAAATAAATGCTTCCATGAGTGACCTTTAAGTAATATATTTAACCATTTTCATTTTTTAACTAGCCAAGCATTTCTTTAGATGAAAAAAAAAAATTGTTTATCCATTTTTCACTATTGCTTTGATTTGCTCTTACAAATGTAAAGCAATTGTTGACCACTTAAGGAAAAGAAAAGAAAACCAGAATGAGCTTTTTTCTCCTGCTATTTCCAATTTGGGTAAAATACATCTTGAATAGTATTTATTCATCCCTGTAAGTGTACTCCAATGGATCTATTATATTTCAGTCATTAAAAAAAAACCAACAAAACAAAACAACAAACAACCTCTGACTTAAGTGAAATTTGAAAGATTCAGGAAGTAATAGGTTCTGTAACAGAATAGATTTTTAATGGCCAGATGACTTTAATGTAGCTGTAACAGATATGCAACCTATCTGTTGGGCCTCTCATGCTTTTGTCACTGGAAAAAATAGAGGTACAAAACATTGAAAGTAAATATGACTGGTTCATTACTGTTGTTTTTGTGCTAGGGAATTAGACATGTGGATCACTTTGGGTTCATCTGCAGAGAGTCTTCAGAAAATGGAGGCTTCCACTTTGTTTGTTACGTGTTTCAGTGTACAGATGAAGCACTGGTAAGTGAAAGAAAAGAAAAGCCTACTAGAATATTAGGCCCTGAAAGTCTTCTGTTGCTCCATGCTCTATAGTTTGCTGAATGTCTTCAAATCCTGCTCCACTCAGAAATATGATTTTAAAATGTAACTAACATAGCAGTCTGCAAAGGAACTTTTAATTTCTTTTGAAGGCAGAAGTTAAAATCCCCTTTAAAATCCAATAAAACTTCCTTTCATTGCACAGACTAAGTTAGACTTTATGCCTCTTTTATGGAAGAGGGTTTTTTCATAGTGTACCTGTTTAGAAAATCAGGACTACACTACTGTGCTCTAGGTCAGGCCAGTACGTCACAACTTCAGTAAGCTTTTTTATCACAGACAAGAAAAGGTTTCTAGATAGAGGCAGTATCTTTTATTAGACCACAGTAATAAAATTGGGTGGCCTGGAAGAGCTGTGACTTCACGATGAGTTTTGTCTTGCTTGTGTGTTTGTGTGCACAAATGGCATGAGAACAGCTTTTCTCTTTAATCATAAACACATTCCCAAACAAGCAGTATCATTCTAAAAGACTGTTGTGTTTGTGTTTAAGGAAAACAGAAACTCAGTGGAGGAGTGAAATTCTGTTCTTTTTCACTCTATTCCTTTCAGGTTGATGAAATCATGATGACATTGAAACAGGCTTTCACCGTAGCTGCTGTGCAACAAACTTCCAAGGCACAGCCCCAGCTCTGTGAAGGATGTCCTATGCAAAGCTTGCATAAACTATGTGAAAAGATAGAAGGTGAGGTTTGAAGAACCTTCTGGTCGAATATTTTTGTTAACAGTTTTATTGGGGGACAATCTTACATGTGAAACTCTAAGGGAATGAATACTTTAGAAGAGCCTGGGACTTGGGATGAAGGGTTGAAGGCCAGTCTTTTTATTTAGAGGACTGCAATGTCAAGTTAAGTTTCTTTCTTGTATTTTAGTTGAATTTTTGAAAACTAATTAAGAGTCTAAACATAACTGAATTGCAGCTGGCTTGGCTTTATTAGCCATATAAACACAGAGGATTGTAGATAAGGAACTTCTCAAGAATATATGCTGCGATAGCTATGACCTGCTGCCATGTTGAATCCACATAGATACTGGCATTACACTACTACTAAACATGAACTGAACAGTATGCTTTTAATATGCATGTTTGTGGTGTTGATCTATGCTCCTTCATGAAAACGTAGCAGTTAGAATTGTAGTTGTTGCCCAGAAAACAAGTTCAAGACAAAAAAAAAAACAAACCCTCTTTGCATTTCAGCAAATTTCACAGTTAGGATTTGTTCATTTAAGCGATGTCTGGGGTGAATAAAGGGCAACACCAGCTTGTCAGATCACATGACAGTAGCTTGTGGGACTAAAACCTATCTAGTATTAATTTGATGAAACTGGAGAACTTCCAAAACTACTTTTCACTCTATTTTGGTCTTCAGCTAGCTATGATTTTTGAGAAATTTCTTAAAGGCAAATGATTCCTAATGCCCTTAATCATGCCATCTGGTTAATCGTATCATCTGCTTCTGAAGGAGAAATGCCATGATCAGAAACTGAAGTACAAAATACTGTTGAGGGTTTGTTGTTTTTCCACAGAAAATAGAGGAAAGGAATTTAATCCAGGATGAGAGCAGAAAAAAATAATCTGAGATGGTAGTCTGCTTTAGACTGTCAGTAAATGTTTTCAGCAAGAGGCAAAGCAAGAACTAAACTAACATGCAATAAATTTACTCTTTTTCAGAAAAGACCAAGGCATACAAATTGGAGAAAATCAGTGGAAATTATATTTATACCACAGGCAAAATCCAAGCAGTACTGCATAAAATACGAACAAAGCAGTTTGCTAAAATGCAGTAGATCGTGGGTTTATTTTATCTTGTGTGATAATGGAATCTTCAGCTAAGAGTATATATAGTCCTGGCCTGTGCCTAGTAAATCTCCTTGTTGCAGCGTTTGTGTCCCTCATTTTAAAGACATGAGTTCAGCAGTAGCTTTAAATTAACCTAGAGTTCTTTCCAATGCCCTGTTATGAAATCAATGCAATAGGTCAGCTCAAATAACTGATGAGCTTTGGCTTAAATTGTGTGCATATTTTTGTGATCGATTAATTCTGACAAATTTGACCCTGTGATTTGTTCTTTTTTGTTCCTCTTGGTAGGGTTACACCCTTCTAAGACTAAACTAGAACTACAAAAGCATCTAACAACACTAAATAACCAGGAGCAGGCCTCTGTTTTTGAAGAGGTTAAGGTAAGCTCTTTGTTTCCTTCAAGATTTTAAAGCAATTGATGGTTTTTGCTAACATCAGTGTGAAGCACCAAAGTTATTTTCATTTTTTTGTGAATTATTATCTTTATTTAATAGACTGTTTATCACCTTGTGCTTTAATTTCAATATCATCATTTTTCTAGAGCTGTTAAAAACTTGTCTTATGATGAAAATGGCTTATTTGACTCATTTTTCTTCCCTTAATATTAGTTGTTTTCCATGAAAATGTTGACTTCTCACTGACTAAAACTGCACAGATTTTTCTGTGGGTGAAGGCAGTAACTTGTACTGTGAGAATATTCAACTGTTACTTTGACCAAAACAAATTACTGTAACATTCCCAGATCAGAAAAGTTCCTGCCTAAAATTTATCCTAGATCTTAATACTTGTTAAACTAACTAAAAATGTTTAACTTTTTATCTTCTGAATGAAGTCCATTTGAGCACAGAGGAAAGCATAGCTGGATTTAAGACAGATGATGAACATTGAAGGAAACGTCATTGGGCTTGGCACACTGTTGAAGATTAGGAAATTTCAGACTTTTATAAAAATAATACTTCCTTCCTCTCTTGAGTCATTCAGTCTCTTGGTGTGTTTCCATGTCGCAGTTTATCATCCAGTACCAAATTTGGTAGTTACTCTGTGGGAGCGATTCCATGAGCTAAGTAATTGCTTAGTATACAGCAGCTAGCTGGCACTGTTGCCTTTTAGTATTCTGCACTCATTTTAATGGTCTAAACCTTCTAGTAGTCACAGGAAACTGATAATTGCTTCTGGTGAGTCTGCAAACAATTAACTTTATAAAACCAAGGGTAAAGTACATCTCTCCTGCCTATCTTTTTCAGCTGATTTTTTTGAGTTGAACTGCCTGAAATTTTAGTTGTTGCATTCTTACAGCTCCATATGTTGTAACTGTGATTTGCATTTTTAGATAACTGTCTTTCTAAGGATATTTTTATTAATCTGATGTGCTACCCTGGCATTAGCTAATTCGTACTGTATCCTCTGCATTACATCAATAGGCTTAAAACAGCATATGCTTTTCAAAAGTTAGGTTTCTGGGATTAAATTCTGTAATAGTTTTAAAAACATTTTCTCGTACAATAATTCAGATCTAAATAGAATGCAGCAGAGAGAAATATGTTCACCTTGTGCACTAATTTTTAAGATACCTATGTCATTTCTGAAAAATGAAATGCCCAATGAGAAGGATTTCTAGGCAAAAGGTTGTGCATCATAACTGCAAGACAATACTTCACGTGTGCTACAAACTCAGAACGACAGTGTTTTGGTTTTCTTTACATCAAAAGCAAATTGGCAAAAATATTTTTTAAAGTCTTTATTTGCTTGTGGCAATTTGATACCTCTACAGTTGTCCTTTATCTTTGATGTAAATTCTGTCGTGTATGAAGTGAGGTCAAGTGTTTCTCTGGCTGTGTTGCTGCTTTGCCTGGGACACTGGTGTCCTCTGGTGGACTGGAGTAGTAGCATTAACCAAGTTGAACTTGTTCTTACACTAAGGATGTATTGACAATGACAAAGTGAAAAGAGTAAATGTTTGCTAACTGTAATACAAATGTATAATTACTGTGCTTGTGGTGTTTTCAATTAAAGAAATTAAGACCAAGAAATGATCAAAAAGAGAATGAGTTGGTTATCTCTGTTTTGAGAAACATGTATGAAGAAAAACAGAAGGACCATGTTCATGTTGGGGAAGCAAAACAGGTAAGTAGTCATTCAGTTTTAGTTCATGTAAGGAGGAGCCACGAAAAAAGTCTTCCATTGCATTTTTATATCTTTCCAAAGGCAAATTTCCATCACTGGCATTTTGGAACTTCAAACTGTAGGCAGTGGTGAACACTGGTTTTGCTTGTGATTCATAGGCTATTGTCATGTGCCAAAACAGACATATCTCAGATTTTGAGGTACCCGGTACAGTCTGATTTCAGGCTTTGGAGGCAGAGATGCAGACAAGGTAGACCACTAGTTTGGTTGTTTCTTTCTTCTCACTGCAATGAAAATGCAATGTATGTGAGAGAATATATAATGAATTTGTAATTGCTCTCAGCCCATCTGTGGCATTTGCTATCCCGCTGTCTCTGTGAGTCAGTGTCCTGACAACACATTGGATTTGATCCTCGATAAAGACTATTACATTTACTCGACAGCTGGAACTTATTTCTTGTGTGCAAACCACCATTTGAAGTGGCCTCAAGGAGCAGCTGAGGAGGATTGCTGCAGAAACAGGAGCAGAGACTGTCGTCCATTTCCAAAGAGCTGAGCTACCTTTCATTCTTTATCAGGTTGCGTCAGTGCTGTTTAACTGGCTGTTTATACAGCACAGTTAAGGTTTTTCAAAAGGGATTAATGATTTTGGTTGCCTTGGTTTGTGACTAACTAACTTAAGACACCTCGAGGAGGTCTGTATTCAAAAGAGGAAGGATCGGCACCCATTCTCTGGAAACTTTCAGTTCCAATTATTTGACCCTTTTAAAAATCCTGGCTGTCCCACCCATCATGATGACTGCTGTTGGCTGTTTGTGATATAAACTAGCAAATTAATATATGGAGAGTAATTAGACCCCTGAAGAAATTGGGGAAGTAGCAGCAAGTCTTCATTTACTATTTGTTCACTTTGTTAATCTTTTCTCCTTTTATGGCTTACTGGCTAATTATTGACCTCCCTGAGAAAGCAGGAAGAAAACTTTGCATATTTCATGCTCTGATTTCTTATCTTGAGCACCTCACCAGAAATATGTTTTTAAGAAAAAAGCACTGTAGTTATGGCATGACAGGAAGAAACATTGCCTGAGGTCCTCTATCATCATACCTGAAATATTTTTATTTGGTTTAATGCCAGCTGATTATCAAATAGCTATCAGTCACAAATGGCTTGGAAATAGGGATATACAAAGCAAGATAGTATCTTAGTATGCCTTCAGTGTGATTTGAAAATTCATAGGGCCTGCTGCAGTCTGTTTGCTCAGTTCCTGCAACAAAAAATGGTTAATATGATGCTTGTAAAGATGCCAATGCTCTAAGAACAGAGTTGACTTGCCTTCAGTCCATCATTTGTCTTAGCAGAACATTTTATATTTACTCTGATAATTTATCTCCAGAGCTGTGTAATAGCAGATACCTTTGAACACGTACTCTGGCAGGGTTATTTGTCTCAGCAATCATTAACCCATGACACCCTGATGTCCCTCTTCCCTTCTTTTCTACATAGGTATTCACTGTCACGCTTTTCATCACTTTTTTTTTTTAATATATAAATCAGGGGAGGAAAAAAATGAAATGTGATACTAGTACATGGATCTTATTTAACAAAAATGACCTTCAAAATAAGTGTCTTTTCATAAGAACATAATAGCAGGCAGGATCTGATTTCCCCTTTGAGGATAAGATGAGCGAAGGTAAAAAGAAAATACAGAAGCCTGTAACTTTGTCGTACTGGAAGTAGGATGCTTTAAAATTTTATCTAGACAGGACTATTTGGTGGTGATGATGACATGCTGTTCAGCTGCCCACGTACTAATAGTTACATAGATCAAGCATTCAGATCTCTGAAATTAGGGCCAGGTAGAGAGGGCTACGGTGCCTGGCAGTCTCAAGATGAAGCCCCAAAAGTAACACTGAAAACTGTGCTCTGGTTTCTACTGCAGGTGTTAGGTTTGGATGGATGCAAATATTTGCATCATAGTGTCATTTTTGTATTTGATACACTAGTCTTTACAAGCACTAGAAATGGACTGAAATATTTATTTAAAAACC
Source organism: Aquila chrysaetos chrysaetos (assembly GCF_900496995.4). Classification (NCBI taxonomy): domain Eukaryota; kingdom Metazoa; phylum Chordata; class Aves; order Accipitriformes; family Accipitridae; genus Aquila; species Aquila chrysaetos. The sequence goes on from NC_044004.1 coordinate 25,586,593, forward strand.
AAAACTCTCAATAGACTGTTAGCTTTAAGGTGGAAGTGTTTCTACTGGTAAAATATTTAGAAGAGTTAGATTGTTATACATCTTCCTGGCCCTTAGAAAGCCCCATTTTAATATAATGGAGACACTTGTGAGTTCTTGTTAATTATGAGCTTCATCAATTTTGATTAATTTCTTGGCTGAAGAAAAGTAAATCCATCAGAAATCTCTAATCTGTTAAACATTTAGAATTTGTACAGTTGTACTTTGGCATTAAAGAAAATTTGTCAACACAGCCATAAATCCCTATCAAAATGGCAATTCTTCTGAAGCATGCTACTACAGTCAACACATTTCGTTTAAGAGATTTCCTGGTCTTATGTTAGCATAGTTTGTTAAACTTCAATATAAGTATCGGTAGAGAAAAAGGCATGAAAACCCAAGAACACCAGGAGAAAGTATTGATTCAAGTTACAGAAGTCTTCAGACTGTTCACTGAGATTCTGCTCCATGCTGTTGAGTATTTCACATTAATGTTTTTAAACACTTGCAGACTTCACAATCCCCAGCTGAGAATGCTGTAAATGAGGTGCCCAGCAGTGCTCCGAGATTCAGATTAGATATGTTAAAGAACAAAGCAAAAAGATCTCTGACAGAATCATTTGAAAGTATTTTATCACGTGTAAGTATCTTCATGTTTATTGCCTCTGAACATAATTTCATTGTTTTATTTATTTGAATGGTAGAAAAGTCATATTTGTTATCCTTCCAGGTTGTAGCCAAGTGGTTATTTAAGGCACAGTGACAAAAATATTTGAGTGTACATGTTAGAAGAAGACAAAACAAAGCAGGGCTTTGGTAGAGAGAATACCAAGTCCTGGAAGAAGTGAACTAATTGCTAGATAAGAAATAGTGTATATAGGCATTTCAAAAAATTAATATGAAGTTGAGCATGAGAACTTACGAAAAGTGACAATTGTTTTATTTCTCTTTCAGATTTAGAAAATTAAAAAGTAATTGTAATTGTTCACTTCTCTTTATGTGGAAGGAAGTGATTAGGGAACTGACTAAGCATTCCTAATGGGATAGTATTTATAAGTGACACAGAACTGATGAATAATGGGGCATCTGAACTTTTAAATGCTAGAGATTATTTGAAGGCGAGGAGTGTAAAGAACTTCAGAAGGCACTAACAATATGAAGTCATTTATGCAATATCACATCAGGTAAAACGCTTTGTAAACAGTGTCTGGCAATACCTATTAGTGGAAAAAACTTGAACTCCTATGTGATAGTGATCCCCAAGAAAATGTGTTGGGAAAATGTTTATCATGAACAGATGGCTGAAAGTATCTGCTGAAAGTATACAGCAGTGGTTAAGAAAACAGATGTCAAGTTTAAGCACTCCTTAAACTTACGAGTGTCTTCTCATTCAAATATTCTTGTTTGCACCTCATAGAAAAAGTCTGAGGAAAATAATAGGAGACTTGGGAAGGCTTGTGCTTGACAAAGGATTAAAAAAATCACACCTTCTTCCTTTTTAAGAAAGAGAGTTGTGACAGAATGCCAAACAACAAATATTAAGAAACAAAAATTTGGCATTCTCATTTCTCATCAGCAAACAGTTAAATCGAAGCAAGATCTAGTACAGTTTTTTGGCTCATAGACATGCAACTTGTAGTGACAAAACGAGGCTTTTAAAGCTTATTTCAGACATTGTATCTAACCTGTTCCCATGAAACAAATTATGGCAAAAGCGTGTTCTCCCTGTTATAATTACACATATAGAGAAGATTTTTAGTTGAATGTCTCCCCTCATTACTTCCCAGCCAGCATTTCTAGAGTTCACCCTCCAAAAAATACTGCTGTGGGTGTGTCCTGGATGTGAAACATAATGTTAGTGTTGTTACACTAACTATAGTAGTTACTGTTCTAATTTTTGCTAGTTTGTCCTGACTGGCATGAGCTGTCTTCACATGAGCAGAGCTATATATTGGTTGCACTTTCACTGTCATGGCTGTTTTGATGGAAATTCTTGATTTTGATCAGATCTGAGGCAAAACATTTTGTCTGAGCTTCAAGGAGAGAGTAGTCACTACTGTGAATGATGATAACATTTTGTACCTGGAGTAACAGTTCAAAGAGAACATAAGCCTTAACTTCAGAACATAAAAAAAGATACCATTTGAGGTTAGGAAGATAAAAGTTCCATAGTTGTGTTAGCACGTAAGAACCATCAGTAGGTTTCTTGATATTTCTCTTGGTTACATAAAAACATTAGTCAAATAAATTATACAAAAATATTGTTGAACAGATTATACAAAAATATTTATGCTTTCTGATTTGTGGGCATTGAAATGATAATACCAGAAATTATGTTTTGCTGTTTATTAAATTTATATCGTTTTAAGTCCTTTGTAATAGATGGCCTTTTAGTTTCTTTGTATCCTGGTAAGAAGTACCTAGTGTGAAAATTTCCTGTTTGGAATACAGAAGGTACTTTAATAGTAGTTGTAGTACATGTGTGTAATATGTGATTACGTACATATCATGGAAAGCACATCATTGCCCATGAGAATTCCTTAATTCCACAGGATCCTTTAAAATGTCAGTGACTGTCCTGAATGAAGCCTCTGTTTCTCATGGGGGCAAAGGCTATTCTTAGGCATTTCAGGAAATTAACTTTCATGCTGTCTTTGAAAATTACAGATTCTGACTATGCTAGACAGATCTCTTTTTGCTGTGCCCCATATATCATAATCTTAACTGCTGGTGTGCTTTATCTCTACAGGGCAGTAAAGCCAGAGGTCCACTGGACAGTTCTGGTGCTGTGGATTTGGACAGCTCCATGTCCAGTACCTTAAGCAGCACAAGTAAAGTAAGTAAAGCCTGGGGTGAATGTACCTGTTTAGAAACTTCAGATAATATTCCCTGAAACAACTAGTCAGATGTGAAATGCAGTTACCAACTGCTCATATAACTGTTCTGTTCTAACATCTTGCATTTTGTTTTGATTATTTTGGGGGAGTAGACAAGCTAACTGATTAACTTTTCACTGGGTGAAAAGAAATAAAGCCCAGAACAGCCAAACAGTATGATAAAAACAGTATCACAGAGGAGGGAGAGTAGGTATGTCCTTTTCTTCTGACCTGTAAGAGTCCTGTTGCTGCTTGCTGATCCATAGGGTGTGTCTTTATTCCTGTGCCCAGTCCCTCTGAGGGTGATGGAGCTGCATTCATTGCACGCAGCGTCTTGGATCAGCAACTGCCTTTCATTCCCCCCCCCCCCCCCCCCTTCCCAGCTTAAAGCAATATTTAAGTTTTTCAGAATTTGCAAGTTGGTTACCCAAACAATTTTCATATATGTAACATGTTAGAATGTGTGTGAGTCCTCTGAGGGACAACTTGAACAAAGTAATTTCCCAGTTTACCCTGATAACAGAGATTCAGGCTAAGAAATAGCAGTCACATGTCAATACAATGGTGATGTGTAAGATGCTATTATCTGTAGAGTTTCACTTGAGATTTCCATACTTTTTGACAAGATGGGACTCATAGTAAATCTGTGGTTCTGTTCTCCAGAAGTTTAAAGTTGTTTTCAGGCCTTTCATTCTGTTCCCCGTGCTATAAAAAAGAGCAGTGCGATTGGGTCTCCATTTGAATTTGAAATGCCTTGTACTGTATATAAGTACATATTTTGTATGTACATATCTTATTGTGTGAGTCTATATATGTGAAATAAAATATTATATGACACCATCTGAATCTTGCAACAATGTGCAGCAAAACAAATGCAATAATTACCATGCTGCTGATACTAATCTGGTTGGTTTTAGCACTGAAAGTACATACTGTGAATGCAGGATTGCATTCATAAGAAACATAAAACTAAAACAAGAAGGGGAGTAATTTCCCCCTTTGTATGGTTAGAAAGCTTTTAGTCTGAATAAAACAATATAAAGAAACAGCATAGAAGCAGCCAGTCATCTTCTCTGGAGGCAACCTAGCACTCTGCAGACTTGGATACAGCTATTGATTCTACTCTAGTGCCTATTTGCCTATGGACTCCTGACTTCAGGTAATCAAGAGTCTGCTCTTTCTGCTTCTGTTTTTGAAAGAATGGCCAGCTCTGGAGGAAACACACGAGGTGGGGAATGGAGAAAAATGCATGGTTTTGGACTGAAATGGGCATCTGGTCATAGGATTAAAGTCCTTTGAGTGAATCTAAGGATAGACAAGAGGAATATTATATTGTTAGATGGGGTGCTAAATATACAGTGCTCTGAAATGACACCCTTTTCATTGCTCTCACTGTTACCCAAACCTGACACATCTGTTCTGTTCTGACCCCATTTCTTCTGAGTTGTATTCAACATACTGTAAAATCTACAATTACTCTCAAAAGTACTTTTTCTCTGTAAAATGGAGATTGTAATTTGTTGACCTAAATGATTAATAACAAAGACATAAAATATCAAAGATTCTTTCTTTGAGCTATCATGATAAAAATGTGCAAATTTGAAGCAGGTCTCTGTGGGATGTGAAAAATGACATGGGACTGCAACCTCAAAGATTGATTCTAAACCTACGTATTGATAACCTTATTTTTTGCACTGCTAGGAACCGCCATTGTGTGAAAAGGAGAAAGACAGACTTCCTACTCTTCCTACAGAAAACACTGTCAAGACCAGTGGATCAGTGTGTGATCTCTCCAGCAGTGCAGATAATTCTCCTGTTGAGCAGTCTGTTCCATTACCTCAGCAAAGCTTTCGGAGGCGAGCAAACACACTGAGTCATTTGCCAACAGAAAGCCAGGAATCACTGGTACCTGTTGAAACATCGCCATCCGTTCCTCAGAGGAAACTTATGAGGTACCACTCAGTGAGCACAGAGACTCCTCACAAAAGAAAGTAAGACTTATTAAAAGCAGGCTGTGATTTCGTTTGTTGAGGGCATATTTGGGGATGATAATTGCATACCAGGTATGTCCTCTTAATGGATAAGAAATGTATCGCAGCAGTGTGTCACTCTTTGGAGGTTTGTAGGTATTCTGTTTAAAAACACTGTTATCCCTGTGTGCTCCACAGGGGAGAGAAAAACATGAGATGTGTAGTTCCACAGTATGTCACAAAACTAAGTGTAAGCACAACATAGGATTACTCCCAGGGGGTTCAATTATATTTTTGCAAGCAATATTCATTAATTTTCGTTGTTTTGATCTGCAAGCAGTATAAATAAATGCTACTTCTTGTTGTCTGTTTATAGAGAAAAATCCAGTAGCATCTGTGATGCTGAAAACCTTACTAGTTGGTGAATTCATGTGTGACTTTAAAATAACACACAAAACTGACATAAATTGCCTAATTGTTGATAGAGGTGAGGCTCCTCTCTAGCTTTTCAATTAGCCTGTGTAGATTTTACTCGCAAAAACAGGCTACTGCTTGCCTTCATGCTAATATTCTTCAAGCTATCCTCCTTCAAATGCCTGCTTCTACATCTCTAAAGTCTCCTCTTAACTTTATGGCAGTTGTCTTCCTTCCCTCTATCTGGCTTTTTCCAATTACTATGGAAACATTTCTGTCTGTAGGCTTCTGTTTTACTGCCAAAACTGCTCGTTTACGCAAGTTAGACAGTAGGAAATCTGTATGTGTTCCAGCTCATTTTTCCCTGCAGGAGGCAGGACAGTAAAAAAAAAATGCCTGAAATAGGTGATGACAGTGAAAAAAAGAGAATTGTAGTATTTGAAAGGAAACATAACCTGGGTTGCCTTTTTGTCCCTTCTTTGAACCTTTTTAGTTCTAAAATATTAGAATGCTTTTGTAGTGCAGTTTAGGACTTGTGTTGTTGGTCTGTTGTCTTCATGAGAGTTGCCCTGATCCTTGTAGCTGCTTGTTCAATCAGTTCTTATCTTACTATAGGAATGCAGCTAGAAATTAAGTATATTTTTCACTTCCTTTGTTATTTCTATTTGGGTTTGATCATATAATTTTTAGTAAGACCTGACTGCCTCCTCCCTCACATAACTCAAAGCAAAAAGTAATCACTGTTGCTTCCCTTTCATAGCAAATGTACAGAACCAGGGGAAATGGAAAATTTAGAAGAAAAGTATACTTAAAGGTTCTTAAAAATCACTGGAATGGTAGACTTCTAACAAGTCTTGTACATTTTATGAGTGTTTTTGAACAGCTTACCTCAATTGTTTCCAAAGTATAAATAAATTCGGTTCTTCATGTAGCATTTCACTTCTCATCCATTAGAACTCTTGATCATATGCCTGACTTTATCATAGAAACCATGGGGAAGCACATATGAGGTAGAAGAAAGGGGTGTGTCAGTGACAGTTTTTTGGGAGTTTAAATTTAGTCATATGCTGAAATGCCTTGCTGAAGCCTGTAAGTCTGTATTTGGGACTTTGCTGATTGGGTTAAAATGTTCAGCCTCTTACTGCATTAACTGTGAAAAACATAGGAAATGGTTGATTTGTATATGCCAGGTTCCTTTCAAAGATTAGAGAAGGGATTTCACTTCCCCCCACCCTTTCCTCTCTTACTGTGTTTTGTTCTTTGTGCTACCTCAACTCCATCGCTCTGGTTGGAATCCCACTATATGATTTGAATGCATCTGTCGGCGAATCTAAAAGTTCTTCTGGTCAACTTACGCGTTCTCCTACTCTAGCTCGTCTTAATCCCTCGGCCTCTTCACCCAACTTTTTTAAATATCTAAGGCATAATTCAAGTGGAGAACAAAGTGGGCATTTTGCACAAAAGAGGTGAGCTAGAACCTATACGTAGTTTGGGGTAGGGTTTTTTTAGCATGTTATAAATATGAAGCTCTATAGTGTAAATAATTAAAATAATTTAATATAGACCAATGGTGGTAGATTTTTATGGGAGAGGGACTCTTTAACTGCTCCGCTACTGAGTGTAGAGCTGCTACTTACATAATTTTTTGTTTTAATAAATGAAATTCTTTCAGACACATGGACACATGACTTTCTTTAGAGCCAGTTGCTCCAAAGCAACTTGTTGTTATGCAGCAGACAGCAGCACTGCTTAAATTGTGTGAGGGATAAGTTGCCAACTGTGATCCAGCTCACTCTGTCCCTCCTCAGTCATTCAGTTCTGTTCTGCTTTGTTCATGGTAACACAGAAACATGTTAATATTCTTTTGTGCCTGACATTAAGGGCAAATTGACTAAGTTAACTAAATGGGGCAAGAAATAGCAGGACTGTGGAGAGCCGATACGAAAACCCCACAAACAATGAAAAACCACAAACAAACAAAAAAACCAACATCCCCCACTCACTCCCCCAAAAACCAAGAACAAACAAACAAAAAACCCCAACCGACAAGCTTGTGTATTTGTCTTGGTTACTTTGAGCAATATCGAGTTATACTTTTCTGTGCCTCCTTTCTTAGAACAAAAATACATATAGAGAACATTGAGAAAAGGACATTAACCCATTGTTTCTCTGAGAACCTGAAACAAGTAGCTCCCTAAAAATCTTAACCGTGAAACCCCTTCTTAACCCATTGAGCTAAAACTTCTTGTTTTAGCTCAAAAGGCTAATGAGACCAAATGTCCTTAGAAGCACTGTCAACAGTCACTGGCCATTGGCAAGCAATTTTTACTGCTGTTGATGTTTATTGTTTGGTTTTGTTCTCTTGGGTGAAGGTTTCCTGTTTCACCAAGGTGCTGATTCTTCTGATCCTGAGAAAATACTCAACTGAGAACCTTGTTTCACCAGTTCCTTCAGCTGTATTTGCTGAGTACTAACTAGCATCTCTCTTAATTTAGCTTCACCTCAGAAGTATGGTATAGCTCAGAGGAGGAAATGTGAGGCTACAATGTCCTCTTCACTCTTCATTTTAATAAGATTTACTTTAATCCTGAAGGCTAAATTCTCAAAAGTAGATTTTTCCAAGTACATTCTGCACGTACAGTAGCAACTTCTCCTTCAATGGTCATTTAAGGGTATACCTTATTGAACCTTTAAACAGTAAGACTGAAAACTGAAATTGATAGGAATATCAAATGGGTTAATGAGTTTAAATCAATAAAGTCAAACTGCCCAAGTTGATTGTATTCTGTAAGTGAAATTACAGTGTAATTGTGATGGATTTACAGTGCAATTGTAAGCAAAACCTGTTTGCAGGGCACACCATGCTACAGCCTTATCTTCTTTGTGCTCAGTACCAGCTACTAAATAGCTTCACTTCATACTAGTGATTATCCCAGAGTATTCCCCCCATCCCAGTCACATCTTCAGGAGACAGTGCTAAATGCCATCCAGATATATCATTATGGTTTATCAGAAGCAGTTATTTCTTAAACTTAGCTTCTCATGATTAAATTCTCCTACTCACATGTTTTTGTGTACTCTTCTGAGAAAAGGTCTTCCAGTATCATCATCCAAGTAATTTTCTGTGTTTTCATTTCATGCAGAAACTTTTCGTTATCTGACTTGTTCTTACTTCCTTCTATTAACCTTCTTCTGAGTATGTTGGGGGCCTGTTATTTTAAAAGAAAGAGCAGAATTACGTTGGCCACAAGACTGTTGATGAAATTTGATTAGTACTCCTGTCTGTTGCATAAATAGAGCCACAGTCCTAAATGATCAGTCAGAAGGCTCAGCTTTTAACTTAAAAGTTCCAAGCTTGTCTGAATAAAACCCTGTTAATGCTTTACAAAATGGTTTTTGCCAAAGTCTTATTTTTCATTTGCTAGCACAATGATTATCAGGGTCAGCTTTTCCTAACCTTTTCCCCCAAACTTAGTCAATCATTGAAACTGATATTTAAGTAAATGTGCAATGATAAAGTTGGCGTCAGTTCCTATTAGATTAAAGGAATTTACTTGAAACGTGCACTAAAAATCTTGGGATATAGATATAAAGAATAACTACTTTACTTGGAAGTACATTTATTTATATTGGAATATTTTAGTTTGCCCAAACAAATGTGTATTTCAAAGTAGCACTTTGTTAGCAGTTTTAGTTTTGACTTTGGTTTCCTTGATATTCAGGCCTTCAGGATTTAGCTGCTTTTTGTTTGAAACTTAGCAGTATGTGTTATTTTTAATTCTGTGGATTTATACTTCTTTGTTCTAAACTATACTTTTCCCAACTGCACTCTCAGCATCTCCTACCGTACTGCCTTAAGGAGAAGGCTTCATTCTTCCTCTTCTGTGCCAAATTTCTTAAAATTTCTGGCTCCTGTAGATGAAAATAACACCTCTGACTTTAGGAGCACAACAAGGTAGGGTTCTCTCTTAAAGCCTGGAGGTAAAACTGTATTTTCAAAGGTTGCTTTGTCTGAAATATTTTAAATGCTTCTCACACGTGCAAAACCTGATTTGTTCAACAGTTCACTTGCATGTATTCTGCATGTGATTGCTGTCAAAAGGATGGAGCTATCCCAGACTCTTCTCCCATTAAGACTGCAGAACTTAACCATTTTGATGTTGTAATGGTCATGCAACTTCCACCTATGTACTTCTGTGATTATTCCTGCCAAGGCACTGTATTAGCCGTTTTCAGTTAAGAGAATATACATGGTTCACCCTAAGCAATGTCAGTGTCCTCACATTGGAAGGAGAGGATGGCCTGTAAAATGCTCCTCCCACTTGCTGCCAGAGCTATTTGAAGTTCATTTATCCCTTTCAGCTTCAACAAAGACTCATGCAACCATTTAGCCAATGGCTGGAATAAAGCAATGAATAGTTTAAAGATGTAATGGGTGAAAGTTATTAGTGGGATTTTTAACAGGAAAGCAGCATTGCTGTTCACTATTTCATTTAATATTCTGAATAAAACCTCTCTCTGTACTTTGTGGATTGCATCAAAGGAGTAACATCCAAGGTTCCTGGACACTGTTCCCGAGTTTGTTGCTTATTTCAGATGATGACTTGCGGACACAAAGGTTAAAAATTTTGCTCCAGGTCTGTGTTGTGAGGGAATAGATTACATACCCAGTTCACAGAAGGTTGGAAGTTTAGTCAGTGTTTATAAAGCTCCTTGATGTGTGCTGATAAAAAGCATCAGCAGTTCTTTGTGTCTCCTATGAATAATCGCTAGATTTTGTGGATGGCATTTAAATAGCAGAGTGGTAAAGATACATTATGGTGTATGTGTCTTTAATGCATTGTGTTTAGTACACTGCTGCAAAGCAAGCTGAAAATTAATTAAAACTGAAGAAAGCAGAATGCACAGAGCTGCCAGCCCGTTTTGATGACCCTGAGTGATGTTTGCAGCTTTGTATAAGCCTGCTGCCACAAAGCAAGCTTCACCTACCTAACACTTAAGAGCTTGACCCAGCATATGCACAGCACACTGCACCCCTTAGTTGATGGTTTGTGTTGTATTCACTGAAGACTCTGTCACTGTTACTAGCAGATTCAGGTAACCTACTCACAAGCCACTCTGTGTTCTGCAATTTTAGCGACTACGAATCCAAACACAGCCAGCAGGCCATTGGTGCAGACAGCCCTGTAAGGACTCGACGGCATTCATGGAGGCAACAGATATTCCTGCGAGTGGCAACCCCTCAGAAAGCATGTGATTCTCCCAGCCGATATGATGGTAAAGTCTGTGTTTATTTGTTCCCATGAACCTTGTTAGTGGATGTAGTCTGTGAAGTGTGGATCATTTTGTCTACCGAGTGGACATACTCGCCCAGTGCTCTGTTTGTCCTGTCTTTGCAGTTTCCCACCTACTTTTTGGTCATGCCAAGCTCATCAGCTGTTGAGTTTTTATTTTTCAGCTTCTTGCCTAACATAGTTCCGATTGTGTCAAATTAACTAACCAGAGAAGAAATTATTTTTATGTGTACTATTTTAATGAGTTCTGGGGAAAAAATGTATCACCAGGTATTGCTCTGAAGAAAAGGTGATGCTTCTGTTTCATCTTTCCATGCTGGAGTATAGAACTATGGGCTAGAAAAATCCAGGCCTAGCAGAAGAAATTAAATTTCTTTTATGACCTCACGTGAGGTCTGTAGTGTGTACTTCATACCAGACTGAATTTGACCTCATGTATGCTGCTCCAGTCTGTGACATTTGCCACTTGAGCCATAGTTATCCACTGTTCTCTGAAATATCACTGAAATTCTGCAGACCTAAAGAACCACAGACTAGAAAAAAAAGCACTGCACGTGAGCATGTGGGTGCATCATTTTATGCATCTCACTTTATCTGAGTCAGATAGTGCAGCACATGCTGAGGCCAAGAATGCCTCAGAGAAGCTTGTGACTGTAGATAATGGTCTCTTGCTCACTAAAGTTTGAATTTCACAGCTTGAGCTCTGCAAGCTCTACCTTCTAACTGATCGCTAAGGCCATTGTATAAGAAATAAGAAAAAGTATAAGGGAACAGGAGGGAACCGTACATTATAGTAAATGTAGTAAAAAGTAACCATCTTAATGTCACTGAGACATTTTTCTTGCATCTTAAAGAGAGACCTTGATTAACTGGACACAGCACATAACAAAAGTGTTTCTGTTAATGCATTGCTTGCAAGGTAATTTGACTGACAATGGGGTAAGCTGTATATGGGCATAGATGCCTCTCAAATTTAGTGTACTTCAAAACAAAGCGATCTCAAGAGCATGTTGTATAAACATACATGTGAAATGCTCTCCTATACTTCAACGCATATGAAGGAGCTGTTCAACCTCAGCTGTTCTGTGAAGCTACTGTTTTTGCAGGTTTGATGCATCTTTTTGTGACTGGAAATAGTCTTACTTGTTTTTGAAAGCCACAAAACCTTCCCATATTAAATAGGGAAAAAACCACCTAAATTGCCTATCCAAGCATTTCCTCTGAGGTGTAATAGCTGCAGGATAAAATCTCAACAACCTACAACTGGATAAGCAGAATAGTTGGAGAAACAAGTGTGGCCAAAATGGAAAACAGGAAGAGCTATTAATAGGAGGACCAATTTAAAATGTCAGGCCTTTTTCTTCACTTTTTTTTCTTTTTCTGTTTTTGTTCCAATGTACATACTCAATTTATGAAGAGAGGGAGAAAACTCAGAGTTAAGGGGTTTTTTTTATTCATAATAAGTATTGGGTTTTTCTGTTTGGATTTTCATGCATCTCCTGGAACATTTCTGGCAGCAAAGGACAGTAACTCATGATCCAGTCTCTGTAGCCTTTAAGAGGGCTGCTGTACAGATATTACATTGGACTCACCACAACAGTTAACTTAGTAACCTCTGTAGTGCCAAAGTAAATGTAACTAGCTACCATTCATCATCTTGTTCCTCTTTCTTTCATATTCTCTCAAGGAGAAGCAGCACATGCAGTGGAGTTTATTGATTTTAAAAGTTACCTGTACTTCCTTTTTTTTTTTTTTTTTTAAAAAAAAAAAAAAGCCTTCCTCACTTTTTTTAGACTGATTCCCTTTGGAAAAAGAATTTATGTGAGTAGCTGATGTATCACCAAAAGATCAGTTTCAGCCAAATTGGACAGAGGGCAAAGAAGGTTTTAAAGATAACATGTTTTGTCGTGTTCTGCAAAAGTAAGAATGAAGAGAGGGAAACAAGGGAACATTCATGAGTTTCCCTTTATAGACTGTGACTCCACTGAGCAATTTCTCCATTCAAGTGCAATATCCCACACACCATTCCAGGGTACTCTGCAGGAAAGCAGTAAGGAAAAAGGCTAGGGATTTTTTTACAAGTTAGTAAGTCAGCAAACCAAGAGACCCAGATCTCTGTGAGTCAGAGATGATGAAGTTTTTCAAGCTTATCATAGGCTGCTTTACTAAACTTTGTATTAAACGTAAAATCCATCAGTGTGCCTGAACTACATGTTGCTTTGACCACGTGTGGGCAGGCACTGTCAACAAAATGAAACTGCTTTGTGGCTGTAACTTCTTTGGGTTGTAATCAGTAAATATGCATGTGTAAGATGTCACAAGAAATAGGGACAACTTTAAGCGTTATACACACAGAAAGATCTGGATTCTGACATTTGTGATTCCATTTGTATAGGCAAGTGGTGAGATGAATCTCAAGATGCATCATGTTCGTTGCCACTCTCTGTGTGATTAACACAGCAGGATATGAAGGTGTATGTACTAAAAGTTAAAAAAAAAAAAAAAAAAAAAAAAGAAAAGAAAACCCAGATAACTGGTACATAGCTTTTGCAGAAATTTTGAGCTTAATCTTATGAGGCTCTGAACTTGAGAGATGTCTAGTGTCCTGAGTTACCACGTGAAGCTGACAGCACTTTGAGTCCCCCTGTCTTGTACTTATGGATCCTTTACTTCTTTAGGAGGTGCTCATAAGTAGTTTTGAGCTAAAACTTCATTTCCTGTAGCTCAGCTGGAGAGACATGATTGCTGGCTGTGCTTTGTTGGTTGCATCATGTATTACCAGGCAGAGAGCACACTGTTTTGCAGACACCATTATTTAAAAGAAGGGTTTTATTATAAGTGAAGGAGGGTGTTCATTTCTTACTAGTTCAGGAGTAAAATGAAAAACAGTACCAAATCAGTCGAGTTAAAAAAAATACATTGCAAATAGATACAGTAGAAAGCCATTTTTTTCTTGCCAGTTGAGATTCCTGCCTTGCCTGATGACTGGACTCAATTCAGCCACGCTCAGGCAAGGAGAGTGCTCTGAGACAACAGAAAGCCTCGGGTGCAGGAAACCATTACTTTCAGCTGTTACAGGAGCAATGTCTCATGTGCAGGCCCTCCTCCAGCCACCTCCTGCTTGTGGGTGCTGCCGCTTTCCCCTTTCCCCACTATTTTCCCCTGCTTCTGTACATAACTTTACCACGAAGCACATTGGAGAAGCATTACGCAATTTGCTGCCTGACAGGACAGCCAGGTGATCTCTGGTGAGCCTGAAGATGAGGCTGATCTCCAGTTGGGAGATCTAGAAAGGATTTTCTGCATAGGTGAAATGATCTGTAGGTATTTTTATTGCTTTCCAGCTGGTAGCTGGAGGTTTGCAGGGTTGAAGTATGTTAGTTCTACAGTAGCAAGCTACAGTTCAAATGTCCAACCTCATCTCCTGCTGTTCTCTGCTTCCTGGGGAATGGTTGTGCTGCTGCAGGTGGTGTGGAGCACTGGGGGGGCAGCGTTTCTCTCACCACCACCTTGAGATACACTCAGTGACGTGTCCTCTGATATTTTTCTTTTTTATTTATTTGTGGGGGTGGAATGAGTGTTGTATCCTGCAAAGTGGACAGATGGAAAAAGAGAAGCACAGGTCACTTACAAAATGGATCACACTTTGATCTGTTACAATACTATATTTCTTTTGAATGAAGGTTTTCATTGATCTCTTTTTCTAAAGCTTTTTTGGCCTGTTTTCTTTATATGAGTACACAAAATTCACTCTGGCTCTCCCACTCACTGTCTTAAACACTCTAAGTAGTAACAGTGTTTCTTCAGTTCTTTGATTTTTACCTTTATACCTGCCCACCCTACTTGCAGCCAGATCTTCATACTTCTAGTAGAGTCTCTCTAACAAGAGCCATATTCTGTGGCTATGCAAATGATTTAGGACTTCTAGTTCTCTGTCTTGGCTGGTAAAAAAGGTGAAGGGAACAACTTGGTGATCATTTTAAACTAGCTGAAGTATGGGCTCACTCAAAAAAGGTGATTAGTTTTCTGTTGGATCAGTTTTCTAGTCCCACTCACAGTATTAGACAAGCACTAGAGCAGGCACAGGGAGGCAGACAGGGACATGTGTCTGGAAGCTGAGGGTGGGTGCTCTTACCCTGTTGAGGAGCAGGACACACTTACATCAGTGGAGAGTGATCATGAAACTTCACCTTGCACTGCAGTGCAGCAGGATATTTGCATACTTTTATTCAGCATCTACAGATCTCTGTGCAGTGGACTATTTTCACTACAATTTTCACATATTGACTGTTCAGAATTGGTCATAGTGGGAGAACTGTTTTGCAGATTGTCAGAAACTCCCAACAGAGTAAACTCAAGTGCTAGATTTAGAGGGAGTGTGAATAGTTTTCTGAAGTAAATGGTGGGAAAGTGATAGTGCTTGTGATGAGCTTTCTTGCTGTGGGAAGTGTGTTGGCAGTAGACAGCAAGATTTTTATAACAGCTGTGTCAGTTTTAGGTTGGAGAATGGGAGATTTGCTTTAGGTGGGCAGTGGTGTGGAGTTACATGTTGAACAGTGAAAGAAATGGCAATCTGGAGGAATGAGGTGCTTGGTATTGCTTAGCAGTACTCAGAAAATAGATTCAGATGAAAAAAAGGAACTTGAGCCAGAACAACTACATAGTATTTTACAACCTGACTTGCAGAAAAAAACTCTTTTAGAAAGTACAAGTATCTCTGTTCAGGAAAAAAAAATTGACTCATTCATTAAAATGAATTGGGTTTTAGTCCCTGGCAGACAGAGGTAGCAAACTGTTAAATCCAAAGTGCTGAAGAAAAGTTTGGATTTGAAGAACTGTTATTCTTAAAACCAGTTGTAGTTAGCACCTAACTATCTGTTTATGTGCTTTGTGGTGAGGGTTATATCTCTTCCATTATTTAAGCTAAAATATTAAATCATTTTGTAGTAGTATTGCAAATACTGTAAACTGTTGCTTTAGCATTCTGTACTTAGAATATTTGCAGTGTAAATTATTTGTAATGCATCCTCCGATACTGTTTTAATGGGTTTTTTTTAGCAGCAAAATTATTATTAATTAACTAATGACTAGCTTTGTAAATGCTGTAATAAAGCCAGGTGGTTAGAATTGATTATTAAGTTTGTCTCAGAGCAAATATATACTCATAACTTGATTTGCAGCATAGGAGCTTGGCTATAAGCAGTTAAGTATCACATATAATGTGTGACAGCTTCTGTACCCATTGAAATACCAGGGCATTCATTTCTAGGGGCTTGATTATATTAGTAAATGGGCTGAATTTGGAGGTAGGGATTACTTTTTAAGAAGCTCTTGGCTTTAAAAGAAAAATCAAACTCTAAAGCATCTCTCAGACCTGATTTTAATCAACCATATTGAAATACACAATTTTTCAATAATTCCTTATTCAGCCACTGTATGTCAGACTAGAAGAACTTGTGCTTCTTGTGGTTCCATATCTGAAGCTTTCTGGTAACAGAAGGCTCCTGGTAATGGTACCATACTTGGTTATGAAATCAAATACTCCAGACATCTGTGTAAAAAAAAAAAAAAAAGAATATTATATCCTTGGTTATAGAAGTTTGCAGTTCCTCTTTAATTTTGTATCATGTTGTACTACCTGAATGGAAAATCTGAAGAGGACTAACTAAGGATGTTGTGAAAGTCCTTTCTTTTGGGCAATTCAATCTTACATGACTGTAAAGATTCTCTTGTTTGTTTGCTAAGCTGAATTTTGGAGTGTTTAAAATGCAACAAAGAAAAACAGTGTAATTCAGAAAATAAAATGCTTAATGGAATTCTTCCTTCCACATTCTCCCCATATCTTGCCTGACTTCTTAACCCTGGAGAGCAGATGTGACTGGTACACTACAGAGAGCCATGTGTAACCAACTCCATAGTGAGGATGACAGTAATGCATTATATTTGAGCCTCCTTCCTATTAGCTTCCTATAAAAATAAAACAAGCCCTTCTTTTCTACGTGAAGTGTTGCAGCTTCTAGTCAAAGATGAATCTTGTTATCTTGTTTTTGGTATTTGAGGTTGGTTAGACTAAGTGCTTCTGAAAGAATGTTTTTAAAATTTAGGCTTTTAGGTGGGTTTGTCACTTCTGTTGTTTTTTACTTTGTGTGTGTGGTTTCTCTTAGTGGGTTTCCTTTTTTTCTTCTTGTTTTTGGAAAGCCTTGTTTAATACTGAGGTTGATTGAAGAAGAAACTATTGATCAATTAAGATTTTTTTCTAGTCAATTACAAATGAAATTTCCTAAAAAAAATACGGTTTAAGGCAACATTTTAATAACTCACTGTTGGAATACTTTAATGTCCTCCCATAGGTCCCAGCAAATGCACTATTTCATTGTAGCTTCTTCTGGAGCTAATGAAATTTCCTGTTCGACACTACCAGTCAAATATTGTCTGTTTTAATTACTACTGCAGTCATTCACCAGCTTTTCATTTACAAACTTCCTTTAGTGTGGTCCGTGGTAGTAATATACCATGATACTTTCTTCGTAATCTTTTGTACTTTGTTTTGTGTTTCATCTTTGCACATGAGAGTTTTGTATAATGCATTTTTTGATCCTTTTGGAGCGTAGGGATGCTCTGCTCTCTAGGATTGAAGCGCTGCCACGTGAAGCCAAAGAGCTGGGTATAAATAAATGAATCTGCTGTACAAATTCCATCTTGGTCCGTTGTTCCTATTGGCCTCATCCTTTCTTGGGTAGTGTAAGTGTGTGGTGGGTTGACCCTGGCTGGACGCCAGGTGCCCACCAAAGCCACTTTATCACTCCCCCCTCCTCAGCTGGACAAGGGAGAGAAAATATAACAAAGGGCTCGTGGGTTGAGATAAGAACAGGGAGAGATCACTCAACCAATTACCATCACGGGCAAAACAGACTCGACTTGGGGAAAATTAACTTAATTATTGCCAAATCAACCAGAGTAGGGTAATAAGAAATAAAATCAAATCTCAAAACACCTTCTCTCCATCCCTCCCTTCTTCCCGGACACAGCTTCACTCCCGGATTCTCTACCTACCCCTCCAGCAGCTCAGGGGGACGGGGAATGGCGGTTGTGATCAGTCCATCACACGTTGTCTCTGCTGCTTTATCGTCTTCAGGGGCAGGACTCCTCATACTCTTCCCCTGCTCCAGCGTGGGGTCCCTGCCACAGGAGACAGTCCTCCATGAACTGCTCCAGCGTGGGTCCCTTCCACGGGCTGCAGTCCTTCAGGCACAGACTGCTCCAGCATGGGTCCCCCATGGGGTCACAATTCCTGCCAGAAAACCTGCTCCGTGGGCTCCTCTGTCCACAGATCCGCAGGTCCTGCCAGGAGCCTGCTCCAGCACGGGCTTCCCACGGGGTCACAGCCTCCTTTGGGCATCCACCTGTTCCAGCACGGGGTCCTCCACGGGCTGCAGGTGGATATCTGCTCCACCGTGGAGCTCCATGGGCTGCAGGGGACAGCCTGCCTCACCATGGTCTTCCCCATGGGCTGCAGGGGAATCTCTGCTCCGGCGCCTGGAGCACCTCCTCCCCCTCCTTCTTCACTGACCTTGGTGTCTGCAGGGTTGTTTCTCTCACATACTCTCACTCCTCTCTCCAGCTGCAGTTTCTGTGCCCACTTTTTTTCCCTTCTTAAATCTGTTATCCCAGAGGCACTACCACTGTCACTGATGGGCTTGGCCTTGGCCAGCGGTGGGTCCGCCTTGGAGCCGGCTGGCATTGGCTCTGTTGGACATAGGGGAAGCTTCTAGCAGCTTCTCACAGAAGCCACCCCTGTAACAGCCCCCGCTACCAAAACCTTGCCACACAAACCCAATACAAAGTGGTGGGAGCATCAGAGCAGTGCTTTTGAGGTACATATGGATGCATTAGTACATTTGTGCAACATTTCCATCTGCTTCATGAGCAGTTTCATCTGCAGTTCATTACCTTGCAGAAGTTCTTACAAGCACAGGAAAGCTGGTGGTTTTCCCAGTGAAGTACACTGTTTCTGGAGGAATACTTAGTTTGGACCCACAGACTTGTAGGAGTGCATTGCACAGAAGAGTAATTCTGAAGGGTAGTCCAAGTATGAACTTTAAATGGAAAATAACCTGTGTATTGATAAAATATAATAATAGTTATTGAGTCAGCTTGTCCAATCCTGAACCTTAAAGAGTAGAAGTGTGGTAGGCTTGTAGAAGTACCACGTATGGAGGTAGAATTTTATATGGAAGCTGCAGGGAATGGAGCAACATATTTGAAAGGAGTACAGGTCAAATATGGAACAGGAGTCAACAAGAGCTGACAAGGTTGGCAGATGAGATTGGCAGATGAACAGGGAAGCAGTCTTTCAGTGTGTCCTGAAGTGTTCAGGTCCTGCTTAAGTGCACTCACTAATCTCATAAAAGTTTTGAAGGCTGCGCATTACTTGGATTTTAACACATGGCAGTTTGATTCAGTGGAATGTGAGCTCCCGGTTACGTTCAGTTGAATTGCTCTACTATTTATCTTTGCTTTCTCTGCTGTCCTCCGGCTCATTTGTGCATAATAATGAAATACTCAGTTTGTTGTTACAGCATTTCTACTGTTGTCTGTTCTGGATCTGGAAGCCGGATGGCATGTCTGTTGATCACCTTGTTGTATATTCATGGACATGGGTTAGTGTTGACTTACCAAATGTCTGGTTTTTTACTTTGCTTTGAGGGATTACCTGCACATCCCACCTCCCCGCCCTCCTTTACCAGCCAAACAGCTGATGCAACTCTGCAAACTTTAGACAGGCTGCCTGAGCAGTTAAACAGGTTCATTTTGGATTCTATACATCCTGCCACATGCCAGCATGGAGGTGGGAGGGAAGGCCGGTTGTGAATGTGTTGCGCTTTATCAGAGTAGACTTTAGACTTTCTGTTAAATGTCCACAAGTGATAAGAGGAAAGAAAGAAAGAAAAGATAGAAAAGGAGCACCAATTTGGAAGGCAAAATCAAGCCTAGGACTCTTCCACAGAGGAATTAAGAGGTAGGGTTGATAATCGTAATTGTTCAGCCTATAGAATTTTGTAACCTTTCTGTTTTCTTTTATAGCCTTAAGCACTGTGAGTTAAATTTCTTTTAGTGAATACTGATCTTACCAGGTTAGTAATAGACAAGAAATTTTCAGCCTAAATGGAAGCAGAACCATGGTCTTGAGTAATTAATGCTTTGCAGTCGTTCAGGTGTTGCCACAGTTTGATCACTGGAGGATGATAAGGGAGTAACATTTCCAATAAATTAGAAGGTCATCTTTTTTTAAGTTGGTACTTGAAGACCAATCCACAAAATTTGCACTGAGAAAGTAGAATGTGTATGGTAAAGACAGGAAGATTCTAGGCATTGGATATGTTCATTCTTGCTTTAGGAATGCAATGTGTTTAATCCATTTCCTTGCATGTGTTTTGCCAGCCTGTTTTTTGGGGCAAGTAGGTAACCATAAACTGTCCCTGTAGATAGTCTGGTATTTTCTAACACATACGTGCATATATAAATATGTAAAACCAGAATACATACCTGACTCTAAAAGAGATTCATAAACCACTGAGAGGATGTGTAGGCTGAGAAGAGATTTTTCCCCCAAGATGTGTGTGCATTCTATATTGGATGCTATGAGAATATAGCAAGAAGTGAACAGACTACAGATAGCATACAGTAGATGTGGGTGTTCCTGTCTGTATCACTTTTACTTTTTGCATTGATGTTTGGTGACTGTTTTCATTAATTCCTCTTTCTTACAGTGGTGTTGTTTTGTGCATGTAATGCAGCCTTAGAGGAAATTAACAACTTTCCTTGAAGATGGTCTTTTTATTTTTTTTTTAAGTTTATTATTTTATTCAAGCAAATTAAGCTAGTTCTACCAGCATTATCCTTAAGAGCATTTCCCTTATAAAGTTGTCTTAATATGCACTAAGAAAAATTGGGATGAAAGCTAGTATATGTAGTCAGTCTACATAACAAAATGTACAGAACACTGTTGACAGTATAGTATGTGCATCAGAAACAACAATCAAATCAAAATTATCTTCCTTTCATTGTCAACAAAGTTGAGAATTATCAAGTGTGTGTTTCTTCTCCACCTGGTGACATTTACCTAACCTCTTTCATAATGGCAGATCTTAGCCCACAGAAGTCTTTCCATGTACCTGTAAAGAAAAAGATTAAATTAATGTTTCCCAGTTTCTTTTAAGGGATATAATATTTCTTCATTGTATTGATGTTTTTCATGACCAGCTGTATTTCTGAATGCATCTGTCAGGGTTTCCTACTTCTCTTTGTAACAAATTGTGATTGCCATTAAAGTGTTGAATTTTTGTCCTTTGCCTAATTCTCAGTCCCATGAAGTTTGTTGTTCTCTGAAATGCTGTAGATACCTGAAGTGTGGCTATCCACACTTATATCCAGAGTGCAAATTTGTAAAGGTTTAATTTGTTCTGCTAGCTGAAAATGTTGCATTTATTTTTATATGTATATTTTAGCCCTTGAATTTAACTGTGATAACAAGCAAATAAAGGTTGTATAAGGAAACAGGTGGTATTTGGACGCACCCTATTTGTCTCTGACTCCTTGAGAGGAAAAGATTGACAGTGGCAAAACTTAGAAAAGCAGAAGCCAACAGCTGTGAACGTTTCCATTCTTACTTAGTCATCTGAGCTCAGTTGTGTGAGTGTCTTTGAACAAACAAGAAAAGAATAGCTGCATATGAACCATGTGAGTCAATATATGGTAGCATTCTGAGCAGAATTTGAAGGGGTGAAAACCTGCATATTTTGTTAGGTTTTAGAGATGAAATGTGTGTGTTTAATTCAAAATCCTTATCACTATGCTAGGCAATGATAAAGAAATGGACCACTGAGCTACCTTCAGAATACTTGTTTCAGGAATGCCCCTTCTCAGGAGCTATTTGAAATAGCATGCACAGATGTACTTCTCCTTGGCTGGAGAGTCCTGGGAATGGTTTTTGTTGCACTGATTTTAAAGCATTTTCTTGCATGTATAACTGGTCAGCTTGTCGTCGGGGAGACATTTCACAGCCATTCTGTTTGGCAGAAGCAGAAGTGCTGTTGCGATGGCTTTCCACTTGGGATTTGGTAGGAAGAGATGGGTGGTTTTGACCGTTCATTTTAAAGGTGGTGAATTGAGTAATTTGTCTTCTAGGTACAGGTTATATCAAAGACTACTGAGTCTTCAAAGCAGCTGTATAAAACAACAAAATTAAGTGATACTATAGCAGGGGTTAAGAAAACAAAGTGTAGGAACTTAGGCTTCTTATGTTGAGAACTTGATTAAAAACAATGCTGTTTACCCTTTCTCCAAAAAGAAAAGATTTTTCAATTTGCCTGAGACTTTTTGTAATTTTCCCTTATTTTTTTTAGTGTTTTCAGTCGTCTTAGAATTACCTTGCATGCTTGACAAAAAGATACATTTTGTGTTAGACTAGCTGAAGCTAAAAGAATAAGTGCAGAAGGTTATGGTATGGTTAAAAATTAGAAGTGAGAGCAAACACGTCTTAGGTGCCTGTCTCCTTTCTGCATGTTTACTTTAAGAACTGGTAATAATCCCATTGTATGGCCTTAGGGGGTGTTGTGTTTGTGCAGCTAAGGGTGTGTGTTTTCTTTGTTAAACACAGTTTAGAGATTATTCTTTAAATTATGTGGGTGCTATATTTGATTTGATCTGCTATTTGAGTAATGCCTGGTTTCAGCTGTAGGTTGTATTTTTTGCAATTTCTCAAACTTGCCTTTGCTTTTTAGTTCTGTCCTTGTAAAGCTGTAATTAGCAAGCCATGGTCTTGGCGTACGGTACAATGTTTTTATCAGGTTATAGAAAAAAAAGTTCCAGGCTTTGGCCCACATGATTCTTACTCAGAAGCAGCTTGTAAATCTGCTTGAAACTGTCATTTGGGAAACCTTGCTTGGTATTACCTCCTATATATGTATGTATTTGTGTGCATGTGTAGATATGTATGTATATATTTGCAAGCTTTCAAAATGTGTCCCTTCACTCACCTATTCATGAAAAGTTAAGTAGTTCACAACAGCTTCTGTCTTTTAAAGATTACCCCGAATTGGGAGAACTTCCACCCAGATCCCCACTGGAACCAGTGTGTGAAGATGGCCCTTTTGGGCCACTGAAAGAAGAAAGGAAACGAACACCCCGTGAGCTTCGCGAGTTGTGGAAGAAAGCCATTATTCAGCAGATACTGCTCCTCAGAATGGAGAAAGAAAACCAGAAGTTACAAGGTTGGTGAAGTTCTTGATTACACCCTACTGCAATACAAGTTCACTCTTTGGCTTGCTCTGTGGCCTTGGCAGTGGTTTGGGCCAAGCCTTAATGAAACATTTTAGGAACATATAGGTAAATCAGTTTAGCAGCATCTCCCTCAGCTCTCATTAGTGTAGGTGACAATTTAGACTTATTTTTTTATCACTTCACCTTATTATTTGTTGGCTTGATCTTAATTTGTACTCTTTTAGTTTTACCATGGCTGGGGTTTTTTAGTCTGCTGTCTAGAAGCTCTGACAAGGAATTCAGCACAATCACTATCATGAACTGAATTCTTTTCTACATTCGCATCCATAGGTCATTGTCTATGTATTGGTCATTGCAACATCCTGTTTAGCCAGTCTTGAAGTTGAATTGAAGTTCTTAAGGTGCTGGTTGTGGACTTGAAACTATGGGTGCCTGCAGTAGCACACACACTGTGCAAGCAAGGTTTGTATAGAGTAATAATGACTTAGATCAGTCAGAAGGGTGATGAGAAGGAGCTTGAGAAACTAGAATTTGCAGTTGTTCTTAACCAAAATTTTTTTGTGGATGAATGCGTAGCTGCAACAAATCCGTTGTGGTGGCAATTTTTACATATAAAATGCAGCTGATTAAGAATACACATTTTATTGTGGCAGCTGCATACAGAATCACAAGTGATTGCCCTTGAGAGCTGTTCCTTTGAAGAGATGAATGATGAGGACAGAAATGTTTACCTGGATGATTTTAGATGTTCAGGAAGGGAGCAGGCACCTGGATCCTCAAGAGGTGAGGTACCTGGCATGAAAATAGCAATTCTTCTTTGCCTTTGTGTAAACTTGAGGAAGGATTGTCCTCCAGCAAGAAGAACTGTGTAGAGAAAGGGCCCAGCCATGTGGAAAGGTCAGTATACCAAACATGAAATCCTTCTTTAAACTTGGGCTAAGACTCCTGACTGGAAGAAGACACCTCTCTGAGATGTTGTATATGGCCTCCCAGAACACTTAGTCCACCTGTAGGCTATTTGCTCCTAGTAGAACAGCTCTCTATTTCAACCCTGATATCTGAAGAATACCTGATACCTGAATTTCATAAGAACCCTACAGGTGGCAGGCGTGTTCCCAGTGAATGTACTTGCTAATCCAGTAAAATAAAATACAGCTGTGGATACCAGGTATACAATTCCCTTGGCTAAGGGGTCAAGACCTGGAGAAAGAGGTACTGAGAGCAATGATTTATACAATCCCTTCAGCTTAGAGCAGTGCTGTCATAAATAAGCTTCTATCAAGTCATTCTGTAACTTGGAATTTTTATGGAACCTAGCATTTAGAAATTAATTTTCTCTGGTTTGTATATTTATATTCCTGATTTTTTTTTTAAATCCTCTTGTATTCAAGTTATTGGAATCTACAGCCTGCAGTCAAGTTTTTGGCAACTGCAGGACATTAATATCCATAAAAATTTTAACAAGTTTAATCAGATGCTCCAATTTTGTCTGCCCAAAAGAAACAATTGCAAAACCGTCACAAATTCACTAAGATGAGCATGTCTAAAGCTAGTTATTGAATAAATGAGACGGGTGTTGGCATGATTGAAGACCCAGGCTGTGCAGTATGCACCGTGGAGTAAGGAAGTTGTCCTAGGTAGCTGCTGCATTTAAGAGGTTAGATGGTGAGACAGTACTTGAAAAAACAGATGACTATGCTGCAGTGAGCACAGCTTTGTAATGTAATGCCACATGTTCTGATGCTTTTGTCTCTGGGAAGTAAAAGCAAATATTTTACATGCAGTAATAATTCTCAGAGTACTACTGTGTAATACTGAACAAAATATTAAATGTACAGTATGTTGCATCTTTACTGATAATGCTTAAGTGTGATATTGGGAATTGGGTAGTGTCAGTATCTAAGCTTGTTGATAAAGACATTTTCTCTCCTCAGTCCTTATATGTCATTCCCACTGTCACATTTTTGCACATGGCATAAGAAAATTGAATAAAGCAGAAAAGTCTGAAAAGACTGGAAAGTTGCCAAGCACTAGAAAACACTTGTTTGCAAAAGACAGAACATTGAAAGATTTCTCTGAGTTTGTTTTCATATAAGCTGAAACTTAAATGCCATTTATAAGTTATCTCCATACAATGCTACCTGTGTTTTAAGGGTTTTTTTTAATATTCTAATATATAAATGTGTTGTATTTGACCTGAAGAAAATGTGAAGAAGTTGACAAAGAATTTAGATACACAATCACTTTCAGTGTGGACACACAAGTCAGTGCTTGTATTTACATGGGTCTATGGTTAAACACTGAATATAATCTACAGGGAAAAATCAAAAGCAACAAGAAACCAGGAATAAAAAAAACCCTAAGGAGTAAAATTAAGCTACAGGTGTCTGTATCAGGATGGGTAAAGCATGTGTTAGTACGTGTGCAGCCAACATAATGTTTTAAAATGAAATACACTACTTTGAAGTCAAAAGTCAAAAACTAAATTCGAAAATGTCAAAAATAAATACTATGAGGTCCAGATCTTGCAAACACTTAGGTAACATCATAACTCACATGAATAACCTCATTGAATGAAATCATTAACATGTGAAAGCAACTACAGGATAAGGAAGTAAGGTGGACCCTTCCCAAATATAAACAGTTCTTTTCTTTTTCCATTTTTAAAATCTAGAATCTTGTTTTAGCCAGTGGGAGTACAGGACAAGCTAACCCTTTGCGACTTTTAGAATTTGATAATCTAATAAACCTTAATTGCAGATACAGATCTCAGAACAAGATGAGCTTAGTGTGTTGGCTATTTTAGTGCCATTGTGGGCCATGTAAATTTCAAGTGATTTTTAACTATTTAGTAAATTTATATAAACAAGTTGAACAAACAAACAATGGAGAGTCAAACTAACGAAAGATAACATCCTTTTAACATAGATTGTCTCAAGACTGTAATGCATAGGAGTGTGATTTTGTGAGTTCATACTGTGAAATCATTAAAACTAGCAGTAGGCTTATGATGTATGGCAGAATGTCCTCAAAATGAGAGTATCTTGTTAGCATTACAGTAACGCATCATCACAACAATGAAGTACTGTGAATACATCATGGCAACTTAATTAAAAACCATGGTTACTTCATGATACACTATTTCATAAACATGGTTCCAAATCATGTTGTTTGTAATTTGCTCAATGGGTGTTATTGAGAAGTATTTTTTTAATTTTTGTTTAATACTATAGAACCTTTTCAGTCCTTTATGTCTTTTGAACCTGTGCTCTGCTCATTTTTGCAAGTAGAGAGCTGCTGACCATATCCCAGAGCTCTTGTCGTGGAACTAGGTGTGTTGAGTACTCAGCCACATTACAGCCCAAATATCCATGTTGTTAAATTCTCCATAGACTTACCACAGTTTGTCACTCCTTAGTGCTCTCTTTGTAGCTTCATCTCAGTTTCCTTATAGCATTTTTCTTTCAGCATTTCATGGCTTTTAGGAATAGATGTCTGACATTTTTCTCTCTCATCTGTACTACATCTTTTTTCTCCATCTGAGCTGAAAGACCTCTTCTGTTTTTTCAGTCTTGGGAACTGCACAAATTCATCCACTGTCCCAAAAGGTGCTTTATTATTTAGTTTACATGAATGCCATTAATAAACCCTTTTTTCCAGGTACATTCTAGTACTAAAATGTCCCCACAGAAACAAAACTTAAAAGCTTTGCCAGGAGTCCCTTGAAATTCTTACGCCACTTCTAAACTTCGGAATTAACACTTGGCTACAGAATTCATTTTCATTTTTGCCATGGTTCTTTGATGCTTTCCCAGCTATTGATTAATTTTTTTTTAATCCGTTATAGATAACACATGAAGATACAGTGCAATATTCTTATAAATTGTCATCTGAGAAAATCACCAATACTAGAATGCACCTCTGCTCCAGGAGCTCTGATGATCTAAAATGTCTTACTTAAGACTGAGTTATGCATTGCATTGACCTTTGTTCTGATTTCTTCAGTGGAGTCTTTGAGAGCCTCATGTATATATAGTGTTTATAGTCCTATTTGTTTTCAAGGTTCTGAACTTTTCTATACTTGAACTTCCCTTTTTATGTAGTATATAAAAATGGACATGTGAATGTTCACCTTTAATTTTTTTACTTTGTCATTATTATTATTATTATTATGGAGCTGTATGCATAAGAAATAGATTACTGTATTGGGTTTGTGTTTTTATTTGGTGTAGGTCTGCTGCACTAATTGTTTTTAAGAGCTTGGAAATTGAAAAATCCTGTTAGGAAAATGTGTTTATTTCATTAGTCATCATCTTTCTTGTTTCTTTAGGTTTAAGAGTTGATTAGCTGTAAGCAACTTAATTTAACAGGCCAAACACAGTTAATATTACATATAATATCTTAAAAAAACCCACAAAAACAACAACCAAACAAAACCAAAACATCCCACAATCACAAAAATTTAGATATGTAATATTTCAGAATTAATAGGGTTTAATTTTAGGTGGATTGCATGATGGAAGTTCTAAGTTCTATTAATCCGTTTTACAAAGAGTAAACAGTATTAACTGGTGCATTCATGATACCACTTCCTAGCTTCAGAAAACAATTTGCAGAACAGACGTCTGAAACTTGACTATGAAGAAATCACACCATGCTTGAAAGATGTAACTTTGATTTGGGAAAAAATGTTGAGTACACCTGGAAGGTCAAAGATTAAATTTGATGTGGAAAAAATACACTCTGCTGTTGGGCAAGGTAAGCACAGTTTGTTATTTTGAGTTGTTGAAATGCATGTAAATTATATTAGAAAAGGAATAGAGTGACTTCTTAAGCACTCCTTATAACCAGATTCTCACTAGAGCTGTTCCTCAGGTTGCTGACTAAACAAGTAACAATGTTCAGTATCTTCATGGTTATGTGTATGGAAGTAACAGTCCCTTTCAGTGGTAGCTGCAATTTTATTACTGGAGTTACAGTACTTGGTATTCATTTTTTAATAACATTTGTCCCTACAGGAGAGCTGTACAGTACTTCAATGCATTACAATTGTTGCAATCTGATTTTATAAATTAAAAGTTATAATTAAAGAAAAAAGCCTGGATAATGCCAAAGAAATGACTGTGTAAATAACTGAAGAAACTGTCTGCACTATTATCTGGAAATTCTCTCTTCCAGCCTGGGTAGTATGTGTGTATACAAACAGTATCCATGGATATCTCTGTAGAACTGCCTTTTTTTTTTTTTTTTTGAGTTCAACAACACATTCTACCTGCAAACACCACTTACAGTCTTCCTCACAACTGCAGGGCTGAGCAACCAGCCCCTCTCTCCACTGCATCAGAAGTAATATAACCTAAGGTTGTTTTATAAATATTCTAAGAAATTGGGTTATTACTCAAATGTTATTTGTGCCATGGTTGGACCCAAAGGCCTTACGCTGAGTGCTCTATGTAGCCGACGGTGAAGATGGCTACTCCAAGGAGGTTTTTATAGTTCTATTGCACCTGCCTATATGCAATTATTCAAGCAAGTTAAACCAAATTGTCCATTTAAGATGACTAGGTAAGTCTGGATTTCTAACAATATCAAATGCCCCAAGCACAAATCTCTGCAGAGTAAGGAAAGCTCATTATCACAGGTTTCCTTCCATTCATGTAAGTAAAGGGCTCTGTCCAGTCAGTATTTGAGCATGAGAAAAACTTGGTTTGCTTGATAGTCTAGTGATGCTGGCCTCTGTTGGAGTTCAAAATAAAACTTAAAAAACTTGGAATGATGCAAAATAAGTAAATAAATAAATAAAGCCCTGCTTAGTGGATTGCTAATAAAAAGCACGTGCAAATAGCCAGTAGAAGGGGAAATTAACCCTAGCTCTTGATGCTATTATTATGCTCTGCTCTCTAGACCTAAATTGTGTCAGAGTTCTTGGAGTGATGTCAAATTTCATACATATGCAGAAATGAAAAATGCATTTAAATTGAGTTTAGCAAGTTCTAGTTTAGACCAAAACCATTAAAAATAACTTGAGTTAGCAAGGCAAACAGGTAAGAAATGCAGGTTTCAATAAGCATGGGGCTTAAATTAGGATAACAAACATATAGTGTTGACCTATAATGTACACTGTAGTACATGTTTAAATATAGTGCATCTTTCATTTAGGAAGTAGTAAACTGAATACTTTATTTTACATGTACGATGCAGCATACAGAGATAAATTTAATATCTGACTACTTCCTTAAAGGGAATTTTAATTAATTTGTAATTTTGCAGCTGTAAATGTGCACTATTAAGCCAGTGCTACCCTATGTGACACATTCAACCTTACTGAAGCTAATGGGATTTTAGATGTGTATCTGAAAAGGAGGACCTGACTCATTCAGTGTCTGAAACAGCACTTTCCCTCACTATTTCGTGTTGGAGACTTTTTGATAAGTGGGTTTAAGTTCCCTAAAGTAATTTACAGAAATGTTCTCTAAATACCCTTGGGGTGTGGATTCAAATATTATACATTTCTACTAGCATTTCATTTTCAAGCAATTGTCTCTGGATTATGATAGTGTAATAAAAATGAGTATTGCAGACATAAATTCATATCCTTTTGTGCTTAGATGAGAGAAGGGAGTGAAATTGCTTTAATATGTTTTGTTATCTTTCCATGTAAGTTGTATGCTTGAGTCAATTTTGATTTCTCCGATTGTTGTTGTCATCCGTATGTTACATACGTACCAAAAGAAAAAAGGAGTCCAAAAAACTTTAAGCTGTAAGTTACTTCAAACTGTAATATCTGGTTCCAATACATCATGGATTAGATGGAATACTTTCGCAAAGAATAGTGTATTGATTTCTTGTGTAGATGATTTAATAGTGCCAGTCTTGTGCTGAATAAAGTATGCGTGTAACAATAACCTTTCTGTTACTTTGAGAGCTTTGCGTATAGATACAAATGAAGGCTACCATTACCTATGTGAAATAGTTAAGTAGTATCGTCCTTTTTTATAGAGAAAGAAATTCAAGCTTTAGAACATTTTTACGTGTACCAGTCATTCAGCAAACCAATAGCAAAACTAGAAATACAAAACTTGCTTTCTGATTATCTGCCTTCTGTTGTAGTCTCTAGATCACATCTCATTTGTACGTGTTTATACTTTTGGTATGTGTGTATCCTACCTTCCTAAAACTTACTCCTAACAACAGTGTCAGTGCTATATTAATGAAAAATGTTAATTAGTTCTATTGCAGTGCTTTATTGTGTACTTTACATGGAAAAATGGGAGATAAGCATATGTCGTGGTTTAAGAAAATTAAATCTATCCCAGCTGAAACCAGGACAGCATATAACTTTTCAGAGGCAAGTATTGCAATTTTTGCTGCCTCTTCTGGTACTTCCAAGACTGGATGTAAGCAGTAACCTTAGACTTAGACAGCTCACCCTGTTTCTAACTTAAATCTCTCCTGTTAAGATGCTGATGTCTTTCATTGGTTGAGGAAGTATAAGCACTGTAGTTTGATCTGCTGCTATGGTCTACTGGAGATAGCAGATACGGATCTAGCAGATAGGGATCTGCTTGCATACCTAGCAGATACAGATCTTCAGTTCCTCAATCCTGTTAACTCAGCTATAGCTGAACCCTCAGTATGAGTACAAATTACTGTTTTAATGACTTTCTTCTCTCAGGAGTACCACGTCACCACCGTGGGGAGATCTGGAAGTTTCTAGCAGAGCAATACCACCTTAAACACCAGTTTCCGAGTAAACAACCACCAAAGGACACACCTTATAAAGAACTCCTAAAACAACTAACTTCTCAACAACATGCAATACTTATTGACCTAGGTAAGTACAGTAGTGGTCTGAAATTAAAATAAGGGTTTTATGATCTCTGGAAGAGAATTAAATAAGAGAGGGTAACACACAAAAAGCCTCTCACCATTTAATAATAGGTTGTTGGTAAGAACTGCTTTTAATCTGGTATAAGTGACAACTATTACTTGACACCATTAGGAAAATGCAAAATCTGCATTTCAAGCACAGAGATCCTTTGAAACTTGTGGTAATAAGAGGTTGCTAGATGTAACTGTAATGCATCTGTATTTCAGATACTGACAGTGAACTCCACAGGCACATGGAATACAAATTGTCAAGAAAGGAAGTCAATATTTAAGTGCAGACTGTTGAATCATGTGCTATTCATTCCTGATGTCCAGTGTTTGCTGTCTCTGTTAAACACTTCTACTTGAAATAATGCATAAGTTTTGCTCTTTGCTTTTTTTTCTTTTTTTTTAATGGATAGCTGCTAGCAGTTGGTATTTTTACTTGTATTAAAACAATTATGAAAAAAGGTCTTTTTAATAATACTTTTTAAAAAGGCTCTTTTTAAGGCAGGTTATTCACGCTGCCTAATTTTAAGCAGTAGCTGCCTCCTGGTTTAGGGACCATGAATTGGTCTGTGGAGGCGCATATACTATAGTCCATTGAATTTAGTAGAGAGAGGTTAGGAACCAAGGCTCTTAGATTTGAAGTGACTGGTAGGTGGGCTTCAGGCAGGCTTTTGCTCTTATTGAGTCGAGTTTTCCATTTTCCCTCACTTTTATTGTTCAAAGCTTAAAAGGTTTTTTCTAATAGTAGAAGGAAACATGAGAAAGGGAAGTCTAAATGGAATGAAATGATTGTTTTAGGGTAGGAGCAGAAGAGATTGCGTCAGATAATTGTAAAATAGCAGTCTTTGTATACCTCAAAAAAATTATGCCATTCTTAACCCTTCCTTTTACTTTTCCTGGGCCTCTTCCTTTATCACTTTTAATTCCCTTGTGTGAGATTGTCTTTTGTTGATTGACTCTTGCCACTGCTAGACTAAGACCATAATGAAACCCAGGAACATTTAGAAAGACCAAAAGTCAGTATGCTCTGTAAGATGTGGATCAGTATTAAGCATTGTTACTGTCTCTGGTTGCTGCTGCTCCCAGATGGTTTTGTTAAGGTCTGTATCAGTATGAGCAACCTCTCCATCTCAGAAGCTCTCACAAGTCAGCCATTTGTTTCGTAGACCTCACAGAGGTACTTTTTGGCATCTTCATCTTCCCTCGTGAAGGCTGTTCCGTTTTCTCTCCAGTCCTGCCCCCAGGCAGCACATGGCTGCTCCTTATCTGGGTTAAGTATTCTGTGGAATTTGTTGCAGTCATTAAAAATTCTAATGTGACACTAATTATTCAAATATATGCGATTGTTGAGTCAGATGTTCACATGTCTAACCTTCACCCTGGCAAAAGTATATGTGTTTGAATGTAAGCCATCTGATGCAAGTTTATAACACATCACTGGTATGTGGCTGAATTGGAAGTTTCTACAGATAATCTACAGATGATCCTCATGAATATACAGTTGTGGATAATTTTTTAAGATATTGTTTTCTCCTCCCTTGTATATTTTAATTCAGTTTATCTTCTGAGAAACCAGGAGCTGATGTTTTACCAAGAGGATCCCAGCTCTTGTGTGTAGGATAATCCCACAATTAACGCAGTGTTGATTATGCTCTTTCCTAATAAAGGAAAAAAATTAATAATGTCTTCCAAAGCATAACAGAACTTAAAACAGGCTTGTGTTGTGGGGTGTGTGATTTGGGTCTGAGGATTTGTGGGGGGCAATTTAAGAGGTCCATAATCACTAAGTTTGATTAAATTAATTTGCCATGAAAAACTCCCATCAGGGGAAGTTATGCACTGCAAGTAACCAAATGTCATGTGATAGAATGATAAAAATTTATGGGAAAATCTGTACTTGGTTTGATCTGAATGATTAATAACTATTGTATTATTTTCACTTATGTCTTTTCTGTAAAGAAGTAGTACAGAGTTGTCCCATCATACTTCTGCTCTTTATAACAACTCAAACAGTATTTGAGTATTTTTCATTACAAATGAAAGGCTATACCCCTTTTCTTCCACATGGAAGAATTGCCTGATAACCTATACCCAGAGCTATCCAGGGGCACCTATTGCTTAGTAACTCAATGTGCAGACTATCTTCAGCAGGTACTGAACTGTGAGAAGATTCGTCAAGTTTAGATGGTGACCTAAGCTTTATATGGTAAATGAGAATATTTTCTCCTTTTTTGCAACACTTGGTAGAGTGAGTCAAAATATCAAGGCAGTGCATAGAAAACAAGAATCTGGTGGAACAGGCATGTTTCTGCAGAAACTGGTGTCAGCTGAGGTGGGGAGGGTGATGGTTGATGCCATCTTCACTTTCCCTTACTTGACAGGCCTGTTAGGTTTCAAATTGGCACTGGGAAAGTAACACTCCAAGCAGCCTTAATGCCAGCTGGGAATAGGCAGTTGCAACGTAGGTAAATTGTTTCCCTCCAGACTTTGTCACACCAATTCTAGGAATTCCCCTGGATCGCACAGCGCCAGAACCCATCTTTTGTTTTTGAGAAAGACATTTATATGCAGCCAGAGATCATTTGCTAGCAAGTACCTATCGATCAAGTCAGCATACCTGGCGTTGATACCCCTGGCAATGAACGTTGGGATTCTGTCGCACTGAAGTGCCTCAGTAAGGGGTGAATAGTTTTGTGCTGAGTTAGTGAATTGAACACCTTCAGCGGAGGTGAGAGGGGTGGGACAACTCCTGGGCAGTAGGGAGCACAGTCAGTCTGAGTTTGGTTGGCTCACACAGCAGACTGGGGCTTGCTGGCTCAGCAAGCTGTTCATATTTTCTGCCTGGTTCTGCACATGAATACTTTCTCATCTTAGCTGTGTGCTCTGCTTGTAGAAACAAATGACTGCATGTGTTGGCAAATTGGTAACTTCATGGTGGTTTTCATGCAAAGTGTTGTTTTTGCTGGGGAGCTATTTGCTAGCCCATTAGCTGAGGGAAGGATTGGGCCCTATTATTTCAAGTAACATGACACTTAGGAAGCTGAAGACTTCCTAGTTTCCTAGTGATTCACATTGAAATAGAGTAGTGCTGCACAGTAACAGAGAGCATAACCGGATAGGCAGCTAGAAGGAATTTGCATGTTCTGACTTGCATACCTTCAGGCTATCAGAAGAGTTTTCTCTTAAATCTTTAAGAATCCTTCTGAAAGCATGCACTTCTCCCTTGCGAAAAACCTATGTTCTTGCAACATGCGGTTATAATATTTAAAAAAATTTACCAAAATTAAGGTAGAGAGGTCTTGCTAACACAGTATGAGCCAATGCCGTAATAGTATTGCTCACACTTAGTTGAATAGATGCATCTTCAGCTGTAAATAGCGCTTCTGGAGAATGAGGATAGCAGCGTGCATCTGGATGCAGAGGTAAGGTACAGCAGCCGCTTTCCTGGCCCAGTTTATATGTCACAGTGCCATTTCACTACATGGACAAGAACAAAGCCACAGTTCCCGGAAGGCTTTTTTATGTGTTTCCTTTTGTGGCACCACCTGCACAACCACTGCAGTCACTGGGGATTTCAGGTCCTGAACACCAAAGTCATGTTCAGTAAATGATATCTTCTCTCACTAAGGTAGGGTAAATTGACTTCCAGATGCTCTCAGTGTAGGAAACCACTGTACTCATCACTGAGTATTTGCTGAGCACAGTAGAAAATTATGTTTTGTTTTATTACATTTCAAAAATAAAGTAGTAAGTACTTACTTTCTCATTCTGGCGCTCTTGAGGTATCACAGTTCATTTAGAGTCTCTTTTCAGCAGGGCCAGGAGTTGTTTGCTCCTAAGTAAAAGATAAAATTCTAAGTTAAATCATCACCAGGGCACTCGGAAACAAATCAGCTTGTGAGTTCAGCAGTTCTGCTCCTCCTCCATTTACTGTTTTTTAGAACTTCCTTGCATTTTTATTCTTGCTCAGCTTGTAACTTTTCTTCGTGACTTATATGAAAGGAGCCTTGCTGCGTGAGCGAGGCAGTACAGGTCTGTCTTTAGACCATGCTGTAATAATCTGTCATTCAGATAGAGGATTCCTTTGCAAAGGAACACAAGCTCCTTCTCATTTGGAAGTTAGAAATATTTTGTCTGTAACGTTCAACTCTGTGACAGCCTGGCCAAGGGGGAATGTGCTCAGGAACTGAATGCCAGAATCCCATGTGACAAGGTAGAGCAGCTACCAGATGGCAGGAGGACTCTGCCGGGGCTTTGTCTTCTTGAAACAGGAGCTCTGATATTATCTGGCAGCACAGCAGCGTTCCAGGAGCTAAAGGGTGGGGTGGTATTTAACAAGTGGGTGGCCGAAAAACAAGCTCCACTTAATACTAGAACAAAAGAAGCATTCCAGTTTCTTCTCCACTGAGGTATTTCACAGGGGAAATCTGATAGGGGGAGGGTTTTTTTCCTAGAAATTAAAATATTTACTTTTGGAAAAGTTTATGAAAAAAAATCTGTAGAAGTGAAACCTTTAATGTGTCTGTTCACGGAATCACAGAGTCGTTGAGGTTGGAAGGGAGCTCTTGAGACCATCTAGTCCAACCCCTCTGCTCAAAGCAGGGTAATCTAAAGCAGGTTGCCTGGGACCATGTTCGCTCAGGTTTTGAATATGTCCATATATGGAGACTCCGCAACCTCTCTGGGCAGCCTGTGCTGGTGTCTGACCACCCTTACAATAAGAAAATATTTATTTTCTTATGTTAGGTGGAATTTCCGGTATTTCAATTTGTGCCCATTGCCCCTTGTCCTGCCCGTGGCACCACTGAGAAGAGCCTGGCTCCCTCTTCTTCATTCCCTCCCACTGGGTATTTGTGCACATTGATGAGATCCCCCTGAGCATTTTCTTCTCCAGGCTGAAGAGTCCCAGGTCTCTCAGTCTTTCTTCACAGGAGAGATGCTCCAGTCCCTTCATGATCTTAGTGGCCCTTTGCTGGACTCTCTCCAGTATGTCCATATCTCTCTTGTACTGGGGAGCCCAGAACTGGACACAGCGCTCCAGGTGTGGCCTCACCAGTGCTGAGTAGAGGGGAAGGATCACGTCCTTCGAACAGCTGGCAATGGCCCTCCTAATGGAGCCCAGGATACCCTTAGCCTTCTTTGCTGCAAGGGCACATTGCTGGCTCATGTTCAACTTGGCAAGGAGCAGGTCCTTTTCTGCAAAGCTGCTTTCCAGCTGTGTGGCCCCCAGCATATACTGGTGTGTGGGGTTGTTCCTCCCTAGCTGCAGGATTTTTGCGCTGCCCTTTGTTGAAGTTCATGAAGTTCCTGTCAGCCCATTTCTTCAGCCTGTCAAGGTCCCTGTGAATGGCAGGACGATCCTCTGGTGTATCTGCCACTCCTCCCAGTTTTGTATCATCTGCAGGCTTGCTGAGGGTGCACTCATTAATGACCCTCCCTAATCAGGGATCAGCTAGAACAAAGGCTGTGGCACCCTGTCATCAAGGGCAGCTGATGAGGGTTGGTTAGAAGCTGCCAGAGCTACCTTTACCACAGCCTCAGCCTTACCTGCCAGCAGCAGTACTTCCAGGTTCCCAGGAGTCCCCTGGCGATCCCTGACAAAGTATCCAGATGCTCAAGAGCTCGAAGAAGCAAAGCCCAGAAACTGCTGCACAAAGTGCTGTGTCTGTTGGCTGCCTCCATTAGCTGCACTCTCATATAATATGTATATAGCATGTATCATAGCACATACATAGCTACAGAATTCTTGGTATTGTAAGGGCTGCAGAAAAAAAGACAAATTGAGTTTTTACTCACTGAGTAAATATTGTGGGTCAAACTGATTGTGTAAGTTACCTAGTTGGATTGGTTTGGTTTAAGGACGTGGGTTCCAGCTCTGTATGAAAGTTTACAGATAAGCCAGTCTGGGGTGGAAGTCACCATCTTCTTCTAGAACTGAAGGACTGGAAATGGCTCAGTTGTGCTCCTACAGCTCTACAATTAGTATAGTTTACCTTAGGGTGGGGTTTAAAGAGATGTGGGAATAGATCCAAAACCCATTGCTACCAAGAGAAAGGTTTGCTCCAACAACCTACTCCCACTCTCCAAGCACTTGTGACTTGTGCTGGTGCTCATGGGATGCTTCCTGGAGCTGACACAGCTGAGCGACAGGGGAGAATAACTAACTCCATGTAAAAGGGGATTTTTCTGCCAGGTTAGTGAACTGGATCAGCTCATGGAAGAGTCTGAGCTTCATGCTGCAGGAAAGCAGGAAGGACCCATAAGACTGGGAAGGACCAAGGCAAGGAGGGAGGTGACAAAAGACACATTTACTGGAAAAAAAGACGAGAAGAAAAAAGAAAGGAAAGGGGCCCCAACCCACAGAGCTCAGATGTTCTAAGTCTGTGCCTGGATCCTAATAGTTGTCTAAAAGCTAACAGTTTTTAATCAAGAAAAGAGGACTGGGTGACTCATGGAGCCACTGAATCAAGTCTCCCACAAACCGATCAAAGGCCAGTCTGAAGAACCAGTTACTCAGCTGTTCCAAACAACAGACTGTCCCCATTCCCCTGACAATTTCTAAATTAATTTTGCAACTACTGTAACAAAACAGTAGTAGAGTATAGGAGTCGATTGTTTTGTATTGTTAACTTTCATATGGTCTTCCTGTGGGTTGACTCAGAATCTACCTTTCAAAAGAATCTACCTTTTTGAAAGACTGTTTAATTTGATAACATGGCAAGGTTGGGGGTTTTTTTGTTTATTTTTTATTTTAAATCACTAACTTCAGCTGTTTTTACAGGGCGCACATTTCCAACACATCCGTACTTCTCAGCACAGCTGGGAGCTGGGCAGCTGTCACTCTACAATATTTTGAAGGCCTATTCACTTCTGGACCAGGAAGTAGGATATTGCCAGGGCCTTAGTTTTGTAGCAGGAGTTTTACTACTTCATATGAGTGAAGAAGATGCTTTTAAAATGCTGAAGTTTCTCATGTTTGACATGGGCCTGAGAAAACAATATCGTCCTGACATGACAATTTTACAGGTATGATTTCATTTTTTCTAATAAAAGGATGCTAATGTTAAATCATAATGCAATATAGATAGCATTGTCAAAATCTGGACTTGAACTTAAAATCAGTTCTCAAAAATGGGGAAGGATAATCTGGGAAAAGAATATGTCATCTTAAATGCACTATTTTCAAATAAAAAGACTACTGGGGAAACTATGAAAACCATAAATAGGAAGAATTCTGTTCCATGTTGTATGAGATGCAAATGACCCTGCAAATGACCCTGTCATAGGTTCACAGGTGACCAGTCCTGGGTCTTTTAGGTGGCTTCTGAGTATTGCTTTTCTTCACAACATTCCGTCCAAACATCAATTGACAAGTATCTTCTTCTAGTAAGAGCATGAAGCATGGACTTTGTTACTATGAGTGTTAAAACATGTTTATCTTTAGTGTCTTTGTTCTTATTCCATGCAGATCCAGATGTATCAACTGTCTCGACTTCTTCACGACTACCATCGAGATCTCTATAACCACCTAGAGGAACATGAGATTGGCCCCAGCCTCTATGCTGCTCCCTGGTTTCTCACCATGTTTGCCTCCCAGTTTCCACTTGGATTTGTAGCCAGAGTGTTTGGTAATTCTTCATAAAACTTCTATCTGTTCTTTTTGAAGTCTTATATTTGGAATCCTCTTGTTAGGAACAGCATTATTATCCAACCTGTTTCAGACACCCAAGAGAAATATTTTACTTACTATTGATGAACAGAAGAACAACAACAGAGGTCATCTTATGGAGCATGTAGTATTTACAGTAAAATGTAAAAAAAGAGAGAGGAGGAAAGCATATGACAGTCCCAAACTGTCCTGTCTTTTCATCCTCATTGTTAGGTTTTCCCACTCTGTAACCACTTGTAGAGAAGATGTAAAATTTGATGCCATGAAGGCATGGTGTTATGACAATGGCAATTCAACACTTACAGTTAGTTTCAAGCTGAAAAGAGATGTCACAAAGGCATCATCTGAGAAATACATCCATTTACTCTGTTATCACTGTCTTCAACAGTGTCAGTGGAAAATTATTTTGAGGGTTGTATTTTTAAAACACACACAGAGATGGCCCTTGCAGTTTAATTATGGATTTACTCTGCAGAAACATAGGGCCTTTAAACTAGTGTTTCTTATCCTTACAATTTTAGCCTGATTGATAATCTCACTTTCTGAAAATGTTTGGAAGCATATGGGGTTTAGGCTCTAAAGTCACTTCTGTTACCTTAATGCTATCTTATGGATGTATATTTCATAGATTGTTTGGTATTTGAGAATATGCTTTATTTCCTTTTCAGTTGTTTGTTTTTCAATTTCATTATGTGGTACTTGTTCATCCATGATGAGCAGGCTGGATTGGAGCTTTTCCCCCCGATTCCTCTCTTCTAATGAGAAGCTATTTTCATTTTCCTCAGTCAGTCTCACTTAAGAGATGTAATGAAGCAATTCTTTATTAGGGTGTTAATATTCACACTTTCCTGACTTAAAAAATTATAGTCACATCTACCACAATAACAAATAATGAATATGGATTCCAAGAAGAACCAACAGGAATCCTGTCCTGTTTCTGTTTAAGGACATGCCAAAAGTAGTGCTAGAAGAAATCACAGTGAAAAGGATGGTGTATAGCTAAGTAGAACTACATGTCCTGTGATTAGCATCTTAACTCCAGGGAAAAAAATTTTTTCCTGAAACAGTCCAAAGTAGGCTAATGTCCATCAACAAGCATCTAGCTGAGAGTAATAATCTGTAGGAATTAAATGAAGTGCTGTATGTGAGTGTCATGTACTGAGTTTATAATCAGTTCATCTTTCAATTATTCTTAATCGTTCATAGTCTTGTAAATGATAAGAATAGTCTTTGAATTGGACAATTGACTGCAGTAAGGGTATAAAAGTGCCTTGTGTATCCAGTATATTTGGATTTCTCCTTTAATACACAAATTAGTATTTTTCTGTCATTGGAGGATTGTAGGGCTTTAGAAAGCAAAGATTTTACATTAGAATCGAAGGCATAGATACATGATCTTCACAGGACTGATTTTAGGTCAAGAACAGAAAGCATGTGTGACTGAAACTGTCACCTCTTTAAAATCTCTGATGTTTTTTAGAGAGAAAGTCAGGCATGACCAACAGTTGCAGTTTTTAATGTTTCAAAGTATTTAGTAATTTCCTTTAGTGGAAGCTATGTAAGTCGAGAACATTGGTCATTCTTTTACATTAGAAAGTAAAATGTCATCTTCACCCATGCTAAAGACTCTGAAACACAACTATAAATGTAAAAAAGGCTAGAGCTGTCACTTTGCTAGCAGCTGTCATTGGCAGCATGGCAAGTTAGGATCTGATCAGTTCTGACCCATGTGTGCACGCACTTTTGCAGAACATACATACATTTTCATTGCCCACTTATTAGAATGCTTGGGATGAAAGAATGTTGCCTTTTAATGTTGAAGTAACTCATGTATAGGTTACTACGACTGTAAGATTGCACTGCCATTTTCTAACATGGTATCTCTGAACCATTGATGTTTGAAGCCCCACTGCTATTTAATAATATAATTGTAACAGACCACTTTCTTTAGATTTCCTTAGAGCGTACTTGTTGCAAGCATCTTACAAGCAATATGTAAAAGAAGTGGGCTAGAAAGAGGTTAACCCAAAAACTGTTTTATGAGTCAAATAGCAAAACTCCTTTTAACTTTTTAATTATCTGTCCAAACTTTCAACAAGCCTCCTGTGCAGGATCTAATGAAAATACAGCATTAACAAAGATGTTCTTTTTAATACTCCTGTTTACTTATTAATGGAGGAGACTTGGTAGAATAGTGTTTATTTTGTTTCAAGATTGTAGATAAAACTTGATTTTTTTTTTTAATCCTGTAGGCTGCCAGTCATGCTGACATTAATTTGGGTACCTTCACTGTACTGTCGTTGGCTGGCAGCCCACTTAACAGGAAGCGTGAGGAGTGGATAACAAACAGGTCTTTGTTAAGTATTTGCTATTTTAAATGAGAGGGGGATTTCAGCCATATATTACCAGCTCAGCTCATACAGACATTCATTAACAACTTATAGGTCACCTTGAGTTAATCTACGTGTCTTTATGGGGCAGGTGCTGAATCATAAATATGCATTATTTTCAGCTCTGTTTTTTTCACTTTTTCCTAGCTGTTCTTCAGCATTCCCATAGTTTTCAGTTTCAATAGCGAATTGAGGCAGATGTGGGCACTGTTACCGCTTTTCAATCATTCCTACCTTTGGACTTCACATTGAATCAGACTTGAAAAAATTTACACCACTTTTAGGACAAATGGTGGCAAAGTGCAAGATTTATGGTTAGTTATTACTTGTGCTTTTCTTTCTCAGAGAGAGAGAGAAGTGAAATGAGTTATGGCTTCAACATTAGAGGCAAAAGAGCGCAAGGGGGAATTTCATTCTGATACAAATTTGGAAAGAGAGGTTGCTTTTACTAAGAAAGGCAGTTAGCCAGTGTTTTCGTACGTTCTTTACTACATCAGAGATACCTGTGGTTTTGCTAGTAGTTGTTTCCCTTACCATGTGGTGGTTTTTTTCTCTCTCTCTCTTTATTCTTCTTTTTTTTTTTTTTATCATTAAGACATACTATTTCTTTGGTGTCACTGTGCTACTTAAGTGATTGTGACTTTATTCACAGCTTCAAATACAAAGAAGGGAAAGAACAAGAGAGAAGCCCTTTAAAAATAAAAATATATTTAGGAAATGTGGAATAAAACCACAGTATCTTATCTTCCTTTTCCTCCATCAGTATTGTTTCATATGTTAGATGCTTTTGCCTGTAGCGAGTACCTCAATAAAACCAGGAGCAGATTCTGAGTTATAGTAGCAGGAAAGTCAAATGCAGGGTAATGCTGTTTATCCTGTGGACAGATGGGTTTGTGAAGATGGGTTTCTTGTCTGATGCTTTCCTTGCAGTCTTCTTTTTTTTGTTCTGTAAAGACATAGGCATTTTGTAAAGGAAAAGAAAAGAAAGGAAGTTGCATTGAAAGGTCACTGTATACTGTGGTTTCAGTGTGCTTGAATGTATGCCAGGTGCTGTCATTGCAGGGCCACCTGCAATATTAACGCTTAAGCTGTATTACTAAAATTTCAGGGTACTTATTAATGTAGTTATTAGAATATTAACATAAGTGGTTGAGACACAAACTAAAAATAAGCACATGCACATGAAAGTCGAGGCTGCTGGAAAGTGCACATTTAGCCTCATGTCCTCAGTGTTGTATTAACTG
This sequence comes from Aquila chrysaetos chrysaetos, assembly GCF_900496995.4. Classification (NCBI taxonomy): domain Eukaryota; kingdom Metazoa; phylum Chordata; class Aves; order Accipitriformes; family Accipitridae; genus Aquila; species Aquila chrysaetos. The sequence goes on from NC_044004.1 coordinate 25,628,628, forward strand.
AGATTTTGTAGCTTTCTCCACCAGATGGGAAAAGAACAGAAGTTCAGATCTTTGGCTGTGTCTTCAGCTGTAGTTTTTGCCTGTTGTATTAGGATTTTTAAATGGCATTGGGATTAGAATTCTATTCAAATTCAGATTCCCATTAACATCTCAAAAGAAAAAAGCCCACAAAACTATTACATGCACAAAAAGTGGCAACACTGACAAACTTGACTACCTGGTTTATTGTGTACTTAGCTTAAATTTGAACTGGATTTTTTTTGATGAAAACTCACTAAACAAATTAATAATTGATTGTGTTAGTCAAGTGTGCTATTCACAGTAATAATCCTGATCCTGTAAAACTTCTAAAGCCACAGCCACAGTAACAAAAGCACGTGTCTGGCACAGTATATCTAGCCTCCAGATCACTCCTATGAGAAGTTGTTGCCCGTGGACATTTTACTGTTTTAATATTCTTGTCATAAGATGTGCTGGCTTGATGTACTCTGTTTTTTCTTTGTTTTCACAGATATGCTCTTTCTTCAAGGATCAGAGGCTATATTTAAAGTGGCTTTAAGCCTTTTGGGAAGCCACAAGCCCTTGATTCTGCAGCATGAGAACCTAGAAACTATTGTTGATTTTATTAAAAGTACTCTTCCCAACTTGGGTTTGGTACAGATGGAAAAGACCATTAGTCAGGTATGAAATAATCTGAACATATGAGTAGTATGCAAAGGAATGCTCTTTTTAACAAGTTCTTGACAGAAAAAGCACAACAGTGTATTGTGTTACTTCAAGCTGAGAATTCTATTACTGTAGTTCTGAAGATGTTGAAAACTTTTGGAAGCATATGACTTGCATAATACTTCTGTATTCATACATCTACATGTTGGTTATGGTCCCTTTATGAAGCCTTTAATGAAAATGAGTTTACTTTTTTATTTTTAAGTGTGCAACACTGTTACTGGCAGCAATGTTGCAGCCCATATGCAGTGCATTCCACAAAAAAAGCAGCAAGGTGGGCTAAAACCCTTTTGAGTTTTCCTGTCTCCAAAGAATCTTGCTCTCCAAGTCTCATTTCAGAAGCAAAAATTGACTTACAAGAGCCTCACATATAATGACCTTACTTAATGAATTAGAAGCCTCCCTATGTTGACTTTGTCTATACTGGCTTTTATGGTGCTGGTTCAGTATGTTACAATAGTGCCTTTGTATTTCTGCCAGGAGTACATGGGGCAGTGCAGTCTCTTGCAGTGAGCAGTGACTCTAGACAGCAAAAACTGGGCATCCTCAATATACTTTTTTTAAATGGCAGACAAGGAAAATGATGCAATATTGTTAAGCTAGCAGAAGGCTTCAGATGATAACTATGGAATTTGAAAAAATCACAGATTATTGCAGTTAAGGCTTGCCTGTTTAGAAACCCTAACTGTTACACTTGACATCTAATTTGCATCAGGCAAGTAGAAGACATGTTTTAGCCTGTTTTTCTGAAGGCCTTTTGTGGTCCAAAACATGGGGGGTGCACTGTGCAGAACTGCAAATGCCTCCCACTCACCAAGGGCTGCAGGAGATCTGCAAAGCCTGTGGCTTGATAAAGAAAGCAGGCAGCAGCACAGTACACTGCAGAATGCTTGCAAGAGGCTCCCTTCTGATCCCTGGCAGCAAAGCTTCCAGGGGACGTGCACTCAAATTAGGTTCAGAAAAATTGCTTCTTGTGCTTACTATCAAAGGAAGGAGGGGAGAACTAGAAAGCCTGTGTGAGGGGAAGGAAAGCAAGTGATTTCTAGGGGGCAAAGGGGTTTGTATGTTATCTGTCAGGCTGAAAGCCTGGAGTGCACAGCTCTGCAGAGACTTGCAGTGCTTGGGCAACCTGCAGAAAACCACTGGCTTTGAGCAGAAGGAGGGAGAGAAACTCTGTTTAGGCAGCTCTGCTCTAAATTTAAAGTGGGCAGGTAGAAGTGAGTTGAAGGGAGATCCCTTTCCCTGCTTTGATCAGGGCTGCCTTTGAAGAGAGGCAGCTGTTTGACCAGCCCTGGAGTGCATACACAGCTCCTGGGCTAATCTCCATCATCACACCTTCTGCAGAGTGGCCTTTGGTTTACATGCCCTAACGTGCCTTCAGTTAGCTGGTTTTCAAGTCAAGCTTTTGATTTGCTTCATGTTTCCCCCTTTCAGATTTGATACTCTGGGTATGACAGCAGGGATTTCCCTCCCTTCCCAAGAGCACAGAGGCTAGAAGTGGCAGAGGTCATGAGAGGAACTAGCATTCCGCCCTGCTGAATTGCACCACTTGTTTTATTGAAATTTCAACAGCATGTGTCCTCTAGAGATGCTTAGATCTACAGAAGATGAAAGTTCCATATGTGTAACCAAACTCAAATTAAAATTGTATTTCAGCCTTCTGTACTTAGATGCTCAGTGTGTGTGTTTCTACTGCTATACAACTATGAAATAATTTTTTATAGCATAAGTAATAGGTGTCAGAACCATTTCATAAACTGATGTTTTCTTTAACTATAACCAACAGTTAAGGTCTTGTAGACAAAGCAGATAAATAAAATAGGAAATAACTCTTGTTATTTCAACAGGTATTTAAGATAGTATTTGGTATTTGACTCATTTTCAAAAGGAATAAAGTACAAGAGGTTTAAAAATAAAGAATAACCCTTGAACTTATATTCTTGGGCTATTTTCCAGATGCATTTTTAAATCAACTTTTGTTTCTACTATGTTCTGTGATTGACATGCTTGTCCTTTTAATTTACCACCTTCTTCACTGCTTTCAGAGGAGATAACTAGCTCAGGGACATTAGAGTCATATTTCTTGAATAATTTGAAGGCAGATGTTTTCCAAAACCTAGGAAAAGGAAAATTCAATCCCAGTTTTTTCCTTGCGGTCACTCTGTGCACCTCCATTTATTTATCTGCTTTTAAAATAAAGGGTTTTCTTAATATTCATGTATAAGACTGAGCACTCATTTGGTGATTCATAGTTAATAATAGAAATCTGCTTTGACATTACATAATGTTTCCATTAAGTGTATTAGTGTAAGGATAGATTATTTCATCTTCTTTCAGGCGCTAGGAGTACCATAGAATCATAAATAAACCTAGCAACGTTTATTGTTTTTCATTTAAAGCTTTCATTCTACTTAGCCTTACACTTGCACATGTGGCTCATGGGCATGGACCACACTTTTCTAAAGTGACATCTAATTCCAAGTATGTCTAGGAGGGTTTATGCCAAACTGAGATGCATTACATTTGAAATCTAAAAAGGGTAATTCCCTACGAAGTCTACACTTCTTGAAAACTTCAGTGTAAGTGATTTTGCTGAAGTCATACAGCAAATCAGTAGCAAAGTTTTTAAGTAGATCCAATGCCAATGTATTGCACTCTACTGCCTCAATCTTGCCATTTCCAGAGTAGGAGATGTGAATGCCAAAAGTTAAGTCCTTTTTTGGTATGCAGTGATTAGATATCTAAGTCTAGATCCATCGATTTTAAAGCATTGAATGAGCTATGTTTTAGATCTGCACAGCACTTAATAATATTTTTATATACAACAGGTGTTTGAAATGGATATTGCCAAACAGTTGCAAGCTTATGAAGTTGAATACCATGTGCTTCAGGATGAGCTTATAGATTCATCTTTAAATGACAATCAGAGACTGGATAAATTAGAAAAGGCAAACAGCAGCTTGCGCAAACAAAACTTTGATCTCCTGGAAGAACTGCAGGTACAATTTGTATTTCATGTTTAATTAACATTCTAATTTATCTACCTTTTCAGAAAAGACTATCTCACACCAAGGCACAGGAAAGATTGGCATGTGGTCTAGTGACTTTGAAGTGTAGCCATTTGGAATTTTTAGTTTAGCCTTTAAACTTTAAATGCAGAAGAAATTCTGAGAGGGAGTAGATAAAGCATATGCTTACAATTAGTGAAAAGTTGATTCATCACACTGTCTTTTCTCTTGTAATTGAAATCATAGCTGTAGAAGATGACTAAAAACATACAAAGTGCTTTCTCAACTTCATTTTTACGTTTTCAGTCACTGCTTTATTACAGCAGGGATACTAGCCTATCACAAATGGGAAAGCTAATGCCAGTGTCACAATTTAGAGTTACATCAAATATGGGATACGTTGCCTATAAAGACATACTCTTTCTTACAAAAAAAATTTTTTTTAAAGTGTTATCCAGATTGTTTAGACAAAATATGAAATAATAATTTCTAATATATACTTGGTGCCTGTTCAGTCTGCAGCTTTTTCAGAGGCAGTACACCTGGTCTCTACAGGGGTTGTTCTTTGCTTAACTGTTCAAGAATTCAGCTTTCTGGCTGCTTTATAACACAACATGACTTCTATAACTTTTGACTGTGCATTTAGTTTGATGGAGAAAGGGACTTCAAGGGTAAGAAGAACACATTTCAAGCCTCTTGGTTATTGTTAAAGACATAGACTTTGTAAGATAATAGGTGAGGAGTTCAGGTTTCTCAGAGATTGGTCCTGTATCATGACTAAAGCTAGCCAACTGTGCAGACTTAGATTGCCTCTCCTAATAAAAATTTGCTTGAGCTGTAAATCCTGATCCTGTGAGACCTGAACCTGTTTCAGGTTCTAAAATGAGCCTTAGAGAAGTCAGAAGAGATACTCCTCTGCAAGATATTTTCATAAAGCTCCAGGCACATGGGCAAGGAAATTGTTGAATTTAGAATGGGGGAGAGGGATTTCTGGCATGACATTCAAGATGTGATGTCCTACAGATACCTGCATCAGGGGATCTTCTCCTGCTCCTGTCCCTAAAGACTTTGCAGCCCTAAGCAGTTTTTCTACAAAGCTCATCTCCACCTGAGTGCTGGCAAGTCAGCACCTAACATCATAGCGGGGAACTTAACTGTCTGTAGTGTTGGAGCAATCCCTTTGTCTTAGAGGTGGGCTTCATCAGCCTTCGTTTCCTATGGTGAAAGGTGACCCATTGCTGATGGGAGGAAAATGCATCACCAAACAATGTGGGTCATGGTTTGTCAATATTTTGCCCCCACAGGCTGAACTTTTTAACCCACCATAATTACATGAAGGGCAGTGAGCTCATCAGAAAGGCAAATACTTCCATGAAAGCCAAGACCATCCAGTGCTCTTGTCTCCAAATTTTATTCACAGCTCACAACTTCAGAACAGATCTCAGCTTTTGTCAAAGTGCCTGTCCTGGTTTCAGCTGGGACAGAGTTGATTTTCTTTCTAGTAGCTTGTATAGTGCTGTGTTTTGGGTTCAGTATGAGAAGAATGTTGATAACACCCTGATGTTTTCAGTTGTTGCTCAGTAGTGTTTAGACTAAGTCAAGGATTTTTCAGCTTCTCACGCCCAGCCAGCAAGAAGGCTGGAGGGGCACAAGAAGTTGGGAGGGGACACAGCCAGGACAGCTGACCCAAACTAACCAAAGGAATATTCCATACCATGGGATGTCATGCCCAGCATAGAAACTGGAGGGAGTTGGCCTGGGGGGATCTCTGTTCAGGAACTAACTGGGCATCGGTCAGTGGGTGGTGAGCAGTTGCATTGTGCATCACTTGTTTTGTATATTCCAATTTTATTATTATTATTATTATTATTATTGTTGTTGTCACTTGTCATTATTATCATCATTATTATTTTCTTCCTTTCTGTTCTATTAAACTGTCTTTATCTCAACCCACCACTTTTACTTTTTCCTGCCCCCCCCCCCCCGCCCCAATTCTCTCCCCCATCCCACTGGGTGGGAGGAGTGAGCAAGCAGCCATGTGGTGTGCTTAGTTGCTGGCTGGGGTTAAACCACAACAGTACCCTAGCTACAGATCTTGTGTGATGAGTTTGAATGATCTAATACTTTGTTTCACCATGAAGTAGAATGCCGATATCTGCAGCCTTTCAAAGGAGAATTTTTCGAATTTTTCAAGATGTGTTGTCCATTTGCATCCATGTCCATCCTCCCCCTTTGCCTCCAAATCTGGCATTTGTTGGACTCAATGTCAAGATGAAATGGGGATGCAGCTAACAGGCTGGGTTGTCTTTGCTTTGCAAAGCACATGGAATTCAACAAATATGGCTGGCCAAAAACATCTCCCAGATGGCCCATACAGAAGCTTATCTTAACCTGGAGTTCTTTGGGCTGCCCAACCTGCATGGCGACACTCAAGGGACAAGTGAGCACAGCTCAAGCGCTTGCAGGAGGTTACCTTTCTTTCTGAAACTCACCTGGTAGGTGGCAAAGTCCCCCTCTGTTGCTAGATGGGACCGTCGGAGGCCCTTGCTTGGGATCAGCCTGCAAGAACCAGGCTGCGCTTAGAGAGCAGCCCCACAGCAGAAAGGGCCACCGGCGAGCTGCCACCCGGCACCAGTAGCCTGAGCGCGGCAGAGCTGGGACCCTCTGCCCTCCCAGGCTCTCTGCCCTGCATGGCAGGTTTCCCCCCCAGCACCGCCAGCGAGGATGTGCTGGCATTCCTGGTGGCTCCCCAACCCTCTCAGCTCCCCGAGTGGCACCGTGGGGCCACCCTTCTCTCCATCCCTCCCGCACAACCTCACCCCACTGGCCGACGTATAATTTGCAGACTTAGTAACTTTCTAATTTCATTACTTTGCATTATATTCTGAGCTTAATTGTGAACTAATCAAAACAATCAAGTTGAGAGAAGGAAGTTTCTTGTTATAGGCAAAACCATAGTTGTAGTCTAAAGTACACAGATCTAATAACATTCATACTTGCATTTACCTTTGCAATTTTTCATCATTGGAAAGTATTTTATGTGTATTAATATATCTCAAAAAATAGTTTCAAGTTGGTTTCAGTTATTAATGAATTTCCTTTTTGTTTTTTCTTCCCTTCCTTCCTCCCCCTACTTCTTTCTTCTTACTTTGAAAGGTGGCTAACGGAAAGATCCAAAACCTTGAAGCAACAGTAGAGCTTTTATTGACCAATGAAGGCAAACTGAAGCAGTCCATTCTCACTCTTGAGCAGGAGCGAGCTTCTTTGCTGAAAGCAGTGGAAGAGATGCGGAAAAAGATTGGTGGTACAGATGGGAAGCCTCTACTTACTAGACAGGAACACATGGATGCTTTCTGATGTTCACGGTTGTAATGGAGCAGACAAGCTGAGCAAGAAACAAAGGGAAGAAATGGGTCTTTTTGTCATGATCCATGGGGATTTGACATTGTCACCTTCATTGTACATGCCTTACTGTAGCAAAGCAAGATATGGGCATGGTGGCTTCCCATATCAGAGAAGCTGGTTTCTCATGGAGAAGGCTCTTTCATCTTAGTATGTAGAAATACTTTGAACAGTAAGATGCCACATAATAATAAGCAGGAGAAACTTAATAGTGCGTGCAGTCATACACAATACACTGTAAAGATGTCACAGATTCTTCCATAAGTGCTTCTAAACCTAAGTGCTTTGTGTTCGTCACGTATTTTGTTTGTGTGTAGATCACCACCATGTTAAATAGCACATCCTTTAGAAGGTCCTTTGAAGAAATATGGCAGTGTAAAACCTTTGAATGGATGACTGCCCCATTGCAGCTATGCAGTGGTAACTTTACAGAGAGTTTTGTGATTGGACTGGAGATATTTTTGACAGTGTAATTCCCCTACAGCTTGACTGGGTTCTGTTAATTATGTTGTTTACGCTTCAGAAAACTGCTTCCTGATGCTTGAAGGTGTCAATCCATTGGACTCCAGAGATATGGACTTCATCATCTGTAACTATGCATAATTGGGGGGTTGCCATCTGTTTTTATAAGTACATTGTTTTAGTACATTTTTTGTTTAACAACCATTAATGTAGTGTATTGTTAGTTGGCATTATCTGATAAACATACTGTATATAGTAACTGCATTATGCTTAACAAAATACACTGACATTGATTTGGTGAAGCCTGTGACTCTTCCAACATCATCCAAGGATTTATATTCAGACTTTTCAAGTTTCATCTTATTTATTTCTGATCTGCTGTGTGATGTAAGACAACCTTTTGCTGGGAACCTAATGCCCGCTGTCATTTTTTTTTTTTCCCTTTATTTGGTACTCTGTGCCCACACATCCTCTGGGAAATGTTATTCTTTAAGACTTTTTCTGAAGTAGTGGAGGCGTTTCAAGAGCTTCATGTTGTGCCAGATATGCTTAAACTGTTTTATAAAGGGTATGGCAGTTTGAATTAGAACACCATTCTTTTTACAATGCATCTTTCAAGTAATATTACACATGTTAAAAAAAAAAAAAAAATTCTCACTTTTCTTAATACAATGAAAGTAGTTTTCAGGCTAGTTAAAGCACCACTGCTACAAGTGCAATAATAGCCATGGATATTCAGTTGTTTGGGTTTGCTTCAGAATTAGGAATAGTGCCATAGTTTTGTTCAGTCCCCAAGGATAGAGTTAATAGGCATCAGTGTTTTGTTATGGTGGAGATTCACCCAGGAGATGTGATTTTTATTTTATTTTTTTTCTTAAATTGATGGGTTTATTTTTAAAATTTCAAAGCACACAGTTTTTTCTCTGACTGGCAATGTAGAAAAGGTTTTGTTTTGCTTTTTCCTTTTCTTGTGCAAATAAACCTGACACATTGTGGTTGTAGTTTAATAGGAGAGCAGTAACATTCATCTACTGTGCAGAACAAATACCTCTAATGTAGGTCAAAAAGAAAAAGAGAATTTACTCTTCAATTTCTAGAAGCTTTGTTTGACTCTGTTGTGTCTTAAATGTGTCTGGTTCTTGCAAATCCGCTCTATATTCACTTAGTATTGAAATTTCAGATAAATCAGTTATTATTAATCCATTTACCCTTAGGCTTGTTTTTTTTATTTGGAAATCCATATTGAAGCTCATGCTTCATGTTTAAAATCTTGTCATAATGGACCTCATACTGTTAGAGCACTCAGTAATGTTGCATTTTTACAGCATAATGCCATAATTCATACACTGACGTTTTAACAAGAGCAATAAAAATAATAATAATCTATGCCTACATCTATGTTTGTACATTTTTTGACATTTAAAAACAAAAACCTGGTTGGTGGGGTGACAGTTCAGAGCTGTGTAAGATGAGACTCCCTGAAAATACAGTACCATCTACAGTGGTTATTAATGAAAACTCTTAGTCCTCAGACTCTTCTAAACATGCTAAGGATCCAGCTGTGATCTTGGGACCTGCATCTGCATACATTGACTAAGGTGAAGTACGTTCCACGTGACTCCAGGGATGCATTCCTTTTTGTGATGTTTTGCTTCTCTGCCAGTGTAAGTGGAGGACTACTTCTAGTCCAAAGCCTTTTATTGAGAATTTGTGTAATTCCAGAAGTAAGTGCACTTAGATGAGAACTAAAGTCAGTGTTTTCAGAATGCATAAATGTGGTAAATAGATAACAAGCGACTTTTTGCTTTTGTGAATATATAAATGTAACTGTTTCATTGTACCAGGGAGTCAAATTTTCTGTGGATACAAATGAAATTTCTATTTGTACATATGCAAATTAATACAATTTTGTTAAATATGTAAATGCCTGGCAAAGTGAGAGATCATGCCACCCACTGGTCCAGGGTCTGAACATGAAAGAAATAGTTGATTTAAGTCTTTCTGCTGCTTACACTGAAGCAGATCTATGGTATGTTGCTTCTGTATGTCTTTCCCCATCCTGTGCTGATTTTTGTCACCAGGCCTCTCTGGTTCAAGAGGCCAAAGTGGAAGAGTGTGGAGGAAGGTATTATCACTTACCCAGTTCCCAACTTTGGCACAGCTTGGGGCTTTTCCCTTTAAAAGTATGAGAACGAAGTAATAGAGCCCAGAGCTAGTCCCAGAGACTTGCATCCTTCTCCAACTACACTCTGTAGCTGAGCATCCTTAAGGATGTGTAAAATTAGATCTCCTGTTGTCTGAGTACCAGCAATTGTCATCAGATACTGTCTTCCATATGAACAGTAATTTCTGATTCAGAGAATGTTCTAAAAAAACCCTGCAAATCCATACACTGGCCCTCAGCAGGAATCCCGAACGAGCTAGTCCTGGAAAATCCAAGTTGAAGTAATCAACATTTTCTCCATCTCACTTCTACAGATAAAAATCCCCAGGAGTGATGCTTAATTTCTGAAGAAAAGAAAAAACAGTGAAAAAGGAAGGAAGGAAGGAAGGAGTTCACTTGTATGCGCAACCTAGGCTTCCAAAGGTGGATGACAAAAGCAGCAAAGTGTGCAGTGTGAGTGTGCTAGTGAACGACATCGAGGCAGTAGTCCAGAGACAGGTTAGCCTGAAATGTGGAAAGAACTAATGTTGGCATACACAACAAAGAAGGCGGCAGCTCCTCTAAAACCATAGCAGTGAACAGCACTGGAGGATCTGCTGTGGTGTGCTGCGGTCACCCGGTTCTGGTTTGTTTTTCCCAACCAGTGCAAGTGGTAGTTTGTGGTAGGTACTTGTGACTCCCTGTGCTTCTGGCTGTTTGATGTACTTTTATATTTTGCCCAGTTGTCTGTTTCCAGAGATCATTACTTAATACAGAACCTGAGAATGATGATGCAGTGCCTATCATGTGGGAAAGTCAAAGCACTTTCACAAAGGCACATGTAACAGGTCTTCCCTTGTTTAGAGTGAGAATTGAGTCACAAAGAAGTTCAATGACTTGCACCAAATATTTCAGTTTCTCACTGGTTGCTGCGCTGAAATCCAGATCTTCTAAGTTGTGGTCAAATTGTCTTGCTGGCTGTCTAAAAGATTGTTCCAGAAGGTCTGTAACAGGTACTCAGTAGTCATGCAATGCTCTGCTGAAACAATGTAAAATGGGAAGCGCAGTTGCTGAAACCTTGTCCTTTCCTGACAGCTATACCTCCCTCCCAACAGTAACCCTCTCAGTCCTACTAAAACACATTGTCTTCTTATACCAGGTACCTCCTCTGCAGGTACCTTCTACCTCTCGCTTGATAGGTTGGAGTAGGTGCACTGCCAGCAATCCTGCGTAGCAAGGATTGTACTATGGCATCACCAGTCAACCAATATTCTTGGGATTTTTTTCAAACATAGTAATCTTTGATAAGAGTTGCCATTACTAAGAGCAAAGTCATGAAACTGCAACTAGTAGGACTCTGAATGAAGGACAGTAACCTACACAGCAAAGAGGACAAAGTAGCTAGCGCTTTCTCTCCTTTGCGATCTTCCTCCACCATTCAGTGGAGCAAGGAGCTGAATCCAGTCTTCTTGACTTCCAAATCCACTACAATAGCTGCTGCAATTCCACCATAATAAAACAGCCTGGTATGTCAACATGGCAGAGCACACCACCATTTGCTAGCCAAGTCAGCTGTGATAGTGTCAGTACCCTCTGTGCATTCCCCTCTCTCTGGGGGTTTGGCTGCTTAATTAGATAATGCAACTTAGATAATGCAGACATCTAGCCTCGAGGCACTTCTGGCCTCCGGCGGCTTCTGGCCGCAATGCCTGCTGGCCTTGCAGCTATCCAACAAAAAGCTGGAAGAGGCCAGGTGCTTCCCACCCTGCCGCCATCTCTTGGGAGCTGTGTTTAAGCTGAGGCTCTTGTGCTTTGTCCCTGCGTGAGGTATGTTGCAGCCACACTTGCATCTGGCCTTGTACCCTTGTTGATCCTGATCTAGGACTTCGCTTCCTGGCTTGACATCAGACCTGTCTCACCACCACGCCCTTGTCTGGTGACCTGGACTGTTGACCTGCCTTGCTGGTCCTTTTGGGGTATTGTGGAACAGCCCCCTTGTCAGTAAGTTGCCCCCCTTTCCTGCCTGCATGTCACCCTCAGCTCCTGGCTCACTTTCCCCTTCAGAGCAGCGCCTGCTCTTGCTGCTCCCAAACACACAGCCCCATAGCACAGCTCAAGTTACATGTCTACATTGCTTCTGATTCCACTGCTGGGCTGGCCAGAGCTTGTTTAGGTGTCTCTGCATGCCACTGCTCTTCATTTAGCACGCAAGCTAGTTCTTTCAGAACTTGCTTAGGGACCTCCAACACAATGGTCACACTGTGTAAAAGGGCCCTTACTAGTCTTTCATCTATTTCAAAATACTGTGATCAAGTTCTTTTCCACTTCAAACAGTGCACCATATTTGCATACTATGTTGAGGACACCAAAAAAGTGCCTAAAATTAAAAGAATACATTTTGACTACAGCTGGATGAATGCCATGATTGCTTGAGGCACCTTAGATCATTGCACAGTATTTATACTGTGTCACACCCTGTGATGTGAAGTAATTTTTCTTTAACAGAGCTTTACTAGAACAGGTACGTGGGAGGGAGAACACTGGCAGCCAAGCTAACCATCAGGATTGCAACCCAGGCATTGCCTTTGGAAGGCACATGTGTGGCTTACACCCACCAAGTTTTACATAACCTAAATTAGGGTGGATCACTGGGTACTCATTTGCTCTTGCAGCTTCCAGACAGTGTTCCTTTCATCTAAACAAACCTGAGGCTGCAAGAATTCAGTGCCTCAAAGTAGGCCTTTTCAGCATAACCCACAGCAAATCAGTAACTACTTCATTATATAGAAGACTCTACTTTGTATAAATAGATTTTTTTCTTCTGTCTAATTATATCTTATATTTCCATGGTGTTAGAAAAGCTTTGGGGCTATAGATGCTAAAAGATGATAAAACTCCTCTTACAGAGAGAACAGAGATGATTAAAACAGAGGTTCTGGAGAAGCTTGTACTAGCTCCCTGTCCCCAACTTTTCTCATGCAACATTTCAGAACCCCAAAGATTTTAGGGAATTTTCCTGACATTTCTAAAGTGTTATATTTCACAAGTAGAAATCGCTGCTACAGAAAGAGATGAAATCAGGATTCTGCTTTTGGTTAGGAGTAAAATGACCAACAAAGATGTTCTGACAATGGTCATATTGGTCCTAGGCTCAACTGGATGCCTACTTCCTTCTGTCGCTGTCTAGCACTCTTCCTGTAATACCTTTCCTTTTGTTAACATTTCACACTAGACTGCTTGTCTAGAAAGGAGATATAAATACATTTTCCATTTTCCAGCTAAAAGCAGAATATGATAATTACCTTTTGTATCTGTCTGTTCTTCTGTTACTAATGAGACAGCGAGTTTCCATTTCTCACTCGTTATTTGCAAGTCAGTCTAATCAAGATGGTCCTTAGGAAAAAAAGTCTTCTTGCTACAACTTCATTTGCCCTACTTCTCTTGAAAGTGGGGTTTTTTTGACTGTTTAACTAGCATTTAAGAAGTTTCCAAGTTCTGTTTTCACAGATTTTTTTTCATAAGCTGTTATAGGATGAACAAATACTTACAACACTCTTATATAGAGTCTTTTTCTATGCTTCCAACATCTGATGCTCAGGATGTTGTTGGCTCTGTAGATAGTGAAATGTCTTGCAATGTCAAAGATTTGGAATTGCCAAGGCAACAGCTGACTCAAAGAGCATGTTTATTCCATGTATTAGTTAAGATGAGCTGAGTAGCTTGAAGAAATGGCCACTGATTGGGACTTTGAGCTCACGAAACCATAGATTCTTGATGGGATTAGCGGTACCTGTATGTCTCCCCAGCTCGTTATTTGCAGTTTTCTCTTAGGGCATATCACAAAAAATCTGATCCCAAAACAAACTAAACAAAACCTGAAATGTGGTTGCTGTTTAGTATTTAATTTTAGACCAATTGTGTCTAGTATTTTTTGTTAAGGAATCTCAAACGGTGGTTTCAGTGGTTAGAGACTGAGGTAACGGGCAGATACAGAGGAGCAGTGAACCTTGCAATTGGCAAGGTAGCAATATAATTAACAGTAGGTGAGTAGGGACTAATGATAGTCTTTGGAGTGCGTTCTATGTAGTAAACTTGTCAAGAAAGTTGTGAATAAACATTTTGCTCATTTTGAGAGAAGGAAAAACTAAAATGCTTTTTAAAAATTGAAAGAGATGAACTGTCAAGAAGAGAATGTGTAGGGCCAGCCATGATAAAGCCATGACGTTTTCAAGACCTGCAGTATGATGTCTAGCTTACCATAAAGAAGTATGAGTGCAAATATCCATTGAACTGAGAGGCAGTACAAATCTGAGCATAGTGAAATAATCTGGATAAGCCTCAGAAAACTTTCAGGGTTTTTTGCAGTTCCTGATGGAGTTCATAGAGGCAGGCCTCAGTGCAAGCAAGGTTTCTCTGATGAAGAAACTGTGCCGTTCTTTTCAAACAGTGGAGAAAGTAAACTAAGATCTGATCCCATAACCTAGTCATCTGATCAGGAAAGGTTGCTTCCTGCTAGAAAGGAAAATAAAGGAAGGCTTTCTAATACAAAAATATCCTCCAACAGCCTCTGGCGTATTTCTGGGATACACTGGCATCTTCATGGTGCTGAGAACAAGCTTCAGTTTCAGTAGTACCTAGAAACAACAATCAAACAACAATTTAAGTAGCAGCTTCCAGTCATGGACACTTTTACAACATTTAAGCTTGCTGGAGCTGAAATGAAGACAGTCCATGATGCTGGTCTGTTATCGTAAGGCCCTTGCTTGAAACTTTTCTTGGTGATACCTGCCACCTACCTTACCTTTAAGAACAAGAAAAAGGTATTTATTAACAAAATTCGGATTTTATTGTTTGACTGTTAAATCTGTGACCTTAACTTCATTGTTTGGCAGTAAGCTGCTAAACTACATCAACAGAGTAGAAAAGTTGCTTTAATGCACTGACTTTGCAAGAAGACAATAAAAAGGATGGTCAGACACAATGTATGTAGGTGTTTTACCCTACCTGTACAGAAATTATATCTGCAGGTGGCTTACTTGGCTCCTGTGGGATTTAATGGGATCGTGTGATGGAGTCATATATAACTACTGACTTCAGTGTTACTGTGTGCTAGTTTAGATATGCTGGCTAGTGTGAAAGGGGTCATGGCAAGCCATTATCCATACTCTGGTAGCTGCCAAGCTCTGTACGGGGTAGGAAAAATAAGTCTGTGTTAGCCTAAATCAAGCATGCATAAACAGCATGTTCTATCCTCAGAACATCTTTAGGCATCCAAAATTATTAGCATTTATTTAAAAAAGAAGAAAGCAACATTTCAGATTCTCTCCTCATTTGTTCCAAGCATCTCAGTTCCAGAAAGGAGTACTGTTTTAACTGGGGCAGATGTTCACGAGACATGACTAAATAAGTTCAGATTAAGGCAACAGTTGCTTAAAATTGTGGACAAATTAAGAAATATATATTTGGACATTTGAATGGATCTATGCTAATTATTATTTGCTGAGTGTGTCCCAAGTACAGTAAATTCTTGTTTCCCCTTTTTTAAAACTTCATGCTTCAACAAAGGATAAAAACTTCCATTGTCAGCTTTTGCTTAAAAAAGAAGTAGGAAGTTCTATGATTAAAGGAACATAAATGTATGTGAGAGAAGGAGGAAATGAGAGTTTCAGAACCAAAGAGCTGACGGCAGGGATTTACCCAAACCCTTTGTATGACCTCCGGAGAGATCCCAACAAACAACATGCAACGTCTCGCTGCTGTGGCCTACAAATTTCGGGAATTTTTAGTCACTGCAGCGTGATCTTGGAAAAGGTTATAGTATACTTTCCCTTGAAAGTCCCTTCTGTATTCCCCTCCCACCAGCTACTCTATCTTGCAACAAAAAGTTGGGACATGCATGTAACACAGACACAAGGCAAAACATCTGCAAGCTCTGTTGTCTGTCACTTAACCACTATGTCATGATAAGCCAACCAGTCAAGAGGAAAAACTTATATCACTGGGGACTAGAGTACTTGCTTCAGCTTGTGGGGTCCGCAAGAGTCACCTGCTCTGTACTGACTCCAATCCTGGGCGTTTTGGTGAAACATGTCTTCTGGAAAACCAGCAGGATATGATCCAGCAGGTGTCAAGAGATGATAACTCTTCCACTTTCCATGACAGTTTGATCTAGGGGAGAAGGTCAAACAAGAATGAAAGGCTGAAAACGCTACAGAGCAAACAGACATATTTTTTTGATCGGGCAGATCAGTCATTGGACAAAGAGTTCTTAAAAGATTTTATGTTTTCTCCCACATTGTCTTTGTTACCAAGTATGGTTTCTGCCCAGCAGTTGTTGCTACTGCCAGCCCTCTCAACTGTATCACCTGTACTAAGGAAACCAAGGGCATGGTCAGTCTGAAAGCTTTTATGCATGTGAGGATCTTGCTTTCTCAGTCAGCAACTGAAGGATGTATGTTAGGCCATGTCCCATTCCTGATGCATGGTTTCAAATCTAGTTCCTCCCTTCAGTTCCTGATCCTTGGCTACTTTCTCAAGGCACATCTCCACACTTCTCTAGAGGTAGATTTAAAAAAAGCTGTCTGTTATCTGAGATATGCTGAACCTACCAAATGGAGTAGTTCATTTCACCCAGAACCCGCACCTTATTGCTCTGCTTCCTAGCCAAGTTTATTAGTTTGGGCTCAGGGCAGTCCTGATGGCAGTTACGTGATTCCCGGTTGAGAGTTAGCCTGTGCCCAGCAAGTTTGGAGTGCAGGAGCTCACTCGTGTCAGCCTACACCATTCCATGGAGACATACTTTGAGTGTTATCCGGTCAACTTCAATGCTTCCTCTTGACTAAGGTACAATGAGTATGCAAGCACTGTGAAGTATTTTTTCCAGCCCTTGACCATTTATGTCATGGGCTTCTGTACCACTTTCCATTTTTTGTAAGTGTTGGAAGACAGGCACAGAAACTGTATGTGATGTTCCATTGGTGGTCTTCTGCATGCCCCTGCTTGGTCTTTCATTTCCATGTTTGTAGATGATGTTAGGTCTTCTTGTCCCAGCACACCCTGAGAACTCATGTTAAATTTGCTGGTGATGACCATGGCTCCTAAGGCCTTTTCAGTCATGGCCATTTTCCATCATCCAGATGTTTATTCTGTAGCTATGGCACAGATTATTCATTTCCAATTGTGTAACTTTTCACTGCATTAAAGTATTTGATTTTCTTAGGACTGCATATCACTGTAACAGTCAAGACCACTCAGAAGCCTTCCTAAGCTCCTATCTTCTAAAAGATCATCTGTGAGGAAAAACTTATGTAACTGCGTTTCTCATCCCCCTATGGAAGTTTGCAAGATTCACTGAATTTTCCAGTCTGGAAGGAGGTACGTCGTGACCACCCAGCTTCCCCTGTTTCCAGCCCCCACTGCTACATGGGTGGGCAAGGCACCAGGCTGAGACCAGATCGTTAATTGAACTTTTTAAAGGTAGGAGCAAGTTTTAAACATAAGCAACTCAAGAGTTGCCAACTGTGTTAATTTACCAAGACCCTGGACGTTCAGCATATACTAAGGTTCTCACTGGCTACCAAACTGGCCTAATTTGGAGGCAAAAAAGCAGTTAGGAGTTGCACTGGAGGTCAGATGGAATTGTGAAAAGATGTGCTGTATATTCCACAAAAAAAGGTCAAGGTCATTCCCTTGCCTTAATTCATTTGGCCATTTGTCCTAGCTATTTTCTGACTGTAATGAAAGAGAGAGCTTTTTCCTGCTCTCTCCAACCGTCTTTTGCAAAAAGATTGTAAAGCTTCAGGCAATTAGCCTGACTATGTAGCCATTGCTGTTACTGGAGGAGGTTTAAAAATTAAACAGCTGTCATACCCAGACCCGTCACAACAATCAGGCTGATTATAATATAGGCTTACACTGGGCAGATGGTAACTATCTACTTAATTACAAGTTTTAAGGACTTTCTGTCTCTCAGATCTAGCATGTTCTGTCTATGTAAGGGAAGAAACACCAACATCGTGAAGTATTACCGTGCTGCTTATCAGGAAGGGAAGATTTGATTTTAAAAAGAAAACCCACAAAACTTTTGGCAGAGATTTAAACTACTTTGTTGTTGTTGTTGTTTCATTTTACTTTTCTTTTAGTGCCTGATGCTAAAGTACCCAAATTTATCCCCAGGGGGAATTTAATCATTGATTCCAACAGGAACAGGATGGTACCTTTATTGTTCCTACCTCAGATAACAAACTGCCCGGGGGGGGGGGGGGGGGGGGATGTTCCTTTGTTGTTTTTTAATGTGTTTATTACCCTTGGAGTTTAAGACCTAAGCCTATAATCTCCAAAGCAAAGCAGTGATTGTGACCCTAAGCGAAGGAGGTGCTGTAATGCTGTTGTTCAGTATTATGCAAGCTGCCGAGTGCTATGCTGTGCAGAATGCTTCCGTC
The DNA here is from genome assembly GCF_900496995.4 of Aquila chrysaetos chrysaetos. Taxonomy (NCBI): domain Eukaryota; kingdom Metazoa; phylum Chordata; class Aves; order Accipitriformes; family Accipitridae; genus Aquila; species Aquila chrysaetos. The sequence goes on from NC_044004.1 coordinate 25,646,810, forward strand.
TCCTCCAGACGTCAGCTTCCACGAGATGTAGTTTTTCTAAATGATACCAGGTGTTGTACGGAAAAAACAGGAGAGTAGAGGAGCTGAACCAAGTTCTTGGTATGGCTTTTCACACATGTGCATGTTGCTCTAGGGAGACACCTTCTACAGGTGAAAATGTGGCCCTAATCATGGGTGGATTTAAAAGCATTCATTGACCTTGATTTTTCTATCAAACTTTCTACTTTGGCATTCGAATGCGCTATAAAGTTAGTGTCCCCAGAGGATGGTGTGTTTTCCTAACAGTTAACTTTTGCCTAAATCAGAGGTTTTTAGGCCACAGGGAATTGAAGAGCTAGCCAAGTACAGAACTGCAAACTGTTTTCAGCTACAATGCTGAAGTAAATGTGGCAATTGGGAAAAAAAGCATGGAAGGACAAGGGATCTCATAGATGAGACCAGACAGCTTTAAGAGGGTTGCTATGCATCCTGCATGCTCCTAGTGCTGTACTTCACTGTGGAGGCCCCACTGAAATGCTGGCTGTTGTGCCAAAGGCTGTGCAGGGGAAGCAACTGGTGGGACATGTTAGAGAAACCCAATAAACAAACCAAGCGTCAGAGAGAAACCGTAGAAAGGGCAGGGTGGAGGCACAGGAAGCGAAAGCCCTGTAACCAGCAGTCCTGTCCTGCCACCGCTAGCCAACTAATCGTCGGCATCTGTCCTGCACACATGAAAGTGCTGCATAGTGGTCGGTGCCAGAACCATCAAACCTCCCGCACGCAAGGGGATGAACATGTGAAAGACAGCTGGTGGGGCCTAATGAAGTTTCCAGAAGAAGCCGTGTGGCTGAGTCTGCTTCAAGATTTCCATTTATAGCCACCTGAAAGATGAAAGTTTGGGTTTGATTTGTATTGATTAAATTCAGGCTCTAATTTTTACATAATTTGTGTAGAGAGAGTAATTGCATTTTGTTATCTCTTTTCCAGATATAGATTTAGTTGCTTTGCCAGAGTGATTATCAAACAACGTTTCCTTCTGAAAATCTTACGTAGAGATTCTTGTATTGATTTACTGCATTTAGCGCAGTTTTAATATTACTGATCTACAGTATGTCTCAAAGACTCTTTCACTCTTCGATTAAAACAGTCAGCTAACTTCAGGCGTTGTTTTTCAAAACAAATATTTAATTTGACTTCCTAATTCTGCATTTGTGCAACAGAGTCACAAAGTGTGTATTTCTGCATTAAGGAATTCACGTTAGTGGTGAATCAAATTCTCCACTAGATGGTAATGTTGTTTCAGTTGATTTGTGTTGAAAGGAGCTTCTCTGCCAACAGCTCCAAAAGGAAGTGGAAGCCGTGAGATTTGTCCAAGAAATGATCTTTAGATGATTTAGGGAAGAAAAAAGTTTCCATTTATTAGAAAATCATTTTTGGCTTGAAAAGGTTTTGATGAAAACTTTGTATGTACTGTAATTACTAGGATCACGGAAGTCTTAGTTCATGAGCAACCTTGAAAATGCCTCGAAACAATGAATTAATTGACAGAGAATGCAGAAGACAAGCAAAATGATCTCTGCTTTATGCTCTTATCTGATACCCATCATTGTTGCTGAGTGACTCAAAATCCTTCAGTTGTTTCTAGCTGCACTTTTGCTGGGAGGTAGAATACTCTTCTCGTCCTTTTGTGGAAATGGAGACAGAAGCAAAAGACGGTTTCTGCAATGGTACTAGAAAGCCTCACTAGCTCCATCGGTGCAATCCTTGCGGTAAAATAGCAGCTGTGCTCCTCTTCACCTGCCTCCTGGGGCTTGGTACAGCCAGGCTGGCATATTCAGATAAAGTATGAACCACGATGCACATGCAGTGGAGGCTCTGGGCAGGCCCTGCAGCCAGTCACACCCATACTCACAGGTCTCTACTGGCTCTCTGCACTGCTGGTGTGCAGTGATGGTGGTGCTGGGCGATGATACAGGACAGCATGCCATGTAGCACTGCTATGTAGCTTCTAGTAATATTGGTCCACTGCTGGAAAAATCAGATCAGGGAACAAGTACCTTACTATTCATAGTGAATGTGGGCTGTAGTTGGGACCAAAGGGTGACCTTTGTCACAGAAACATAATTTACTTTATTTGCATTCAGCAAAACACAACCACTATGAAATGAAAAAGCGCCAACGTGTCCCACAAGGAGAAATACTGTTCCTGTATGTGCTACAAGCAAACAGCTGCAGGCTTGCTCTTAGGCAATATCTCAGGCCAGTGCAGCTCTGGAAAATGTTTTAATAAGTCTTTAAATAGCACGTAGCATTAAAGCTAAATATGGTTTCCGCTTTAGATCTTGACCTAAGGTTTCCAGCTTCTGTACTAGGATTTATCACGAAATTCAGTGGACTCTTTTACATTAAATTTTACCTTAGTGTGCTGACAGATCTAAACTGCAGTTTTACAAATAGTAACCTAAAATTAGCTCAGTTTGTTTCTTAGAGGCGATCCACCGATGTTACAGATTAAAAGCAGAATTATTCTATTTGCAAATAATAACATGCTCTCCACTAGCACTGGCTGAGAACATCACTTAACTTACATCAAGTAAGAGAGTCCATGTCAACACTGGATCCTCTGATCACATGAGACTCCATTACATATTCTTTAAAGTTCATCTGCGCTAGTTTTATTTTTAGTAATAAAGCAAAGTTTAAAAAAAGTCTTTTCACCTTTCACTTGGAACAAGAGAGTAAGAAAGATACCACCAGGAATAATTCAGTAGAGGCTTGATTGAAAGTAGCAATTCCCGATTTTGATAGTTCTGCAACGTGACTCCATTAATTGCTGTTAAAGGATTATTCAGGCCTTGACTACAGAGATGGTTATGGCTGTAGATACAGCTATGGAAATGCACAATTTGGATTGAGTAGAGGAAAATCTAATGCTTCTCCTTCAAGTTTGGGTTAGTATTTCCTATTCTGTAATCCTCGCACACTTCAGCCTGATGGAAACATGGGTAACTGTCATTTTTGCTTTAAACCAGAGAAACAGAGGATTATCCCACTCTCAAGAGACATGAGATGAATCTCACACTTAGGGAAGGCTTTGCAGGCCCTTCTAAGGGCACTTGCCTGCTGCCAATTGTTTTTGTTTAGGTTGAAATGTATCAGATGTTTGTGTCATATTGCACTCTTATTATTCTCATAATCTTTCAATATTATGAAATCTAATTTAATACTGAGTGTTGTAATTTGGCAATCTACAAAAATCTTACCTAGAAAAAATTTCGCAATTTCCACTTATCATCCCAAAATAAATCCTGGCATTTTTACAGCTCTCTGTTAGAAAAGAGCTAGTTAAAAAGCATTAGTCCATTTCTCTGCTCTTCTGTAGAGCTTTTCATCTGCAGATTGTCAAGTGCTTTAGAGAGGACATCACATTTTCTTTCTCTTTATAAGCACAGTGGTGGAAACATAATGAGTTTAAATGTTCCTGTTTGGGCTCATCCTGCTCTGCAAAAGCAGAGGCTCAAGGGAGACGGACGTTGGAGAGCCCTTAGCCCTGCTCAGCCACTCTAACCCCTAAACAGCCCTGCCTTTCGTGGGTATAAAGTCCTAGTCAAAATGCAGAGCACAGTGGCACTGAGGCAGGAGAGAGAAGCTGAACTGTAGTAGAAAGCATTCAAAGTTATTACTGGGTTTGGGGGGGTGCGGGTGGTGGTAGGACATATGAATAAACAGCAATCTGCATGCAGCCGAAGTCTTTAAAAAGTGCTTTTCGCTTTTGGCTGTATATTAGATGTCTAAACTATGTGCTTTAAATGGAGCACAATTAAACATGTATCTTAACCTTTAGAAAGCTGGAATATTTAGCTGTTCTTCCAAGAGTGAGCCCTAAAATTAAATGACCCCAGATCTATATCGCTGCTAGATCTGCACTGCAGTCATTGCTTATTTTTAGCGAAAGGTGTTTAAATTCCTTTGTCCAAATTAATGTTTTTCTACCCTGAGGCTAATGCTTCTTCCCATGCAACAAGAGAAATACACGCAGCACCAGCGACTAGAGAAAGGCCAGGCAGGGCACCGCCAGACAGCAAACACCCCTCGCCTGGCGCAGGGGCAGCTGTGTCCTGCCGGGGATGCGTGAGAAGGCCAGGGCCAGGGCGAGGGGCAGCGGGAGCCCACCTTTGCCGAGCAGTGCCCGACAGAATTCTCTAGCTTCACCTTTTGTATGAGCAGGGGTGGCAGACCCACAGGAGACTTAATGCTGTTAATGCCAGAGGGGGGCCTTGGGAAAAGCATCAGCATGTGAGAGCTGCTGGGCACCCCTGAGACGTGACTTAAATTGATTTAAACAGTCTGGTCTCCTAGATTATTCTCCTGTGTCACTGCCTGTGCATCCTGGAGGGACACCACCTTGGAGCACAGCACCAGCATGGGGGTGTCTGCTTGAGCTCCCATCATTGGTGTGTGAGATAGATAGATAGATAGATAGATCCCAAGCCTCCAAGGGTCACTGGAGCAGCACAGCTGGCCAGCTGCAAGCCACACCCCAGTGCAACCCATTTCTACGAAAGATGCTGAAAAACTGCTCCCTCAGTTCCTATCCCCGGTGCATCCTTGCTTCACCTGATTTGAGCCTCTTCAGCAAGGTGACCCCTATGCAGTAGGTAAAAGCGATGAAGGTGAGCTGAATGCCTCACCTGTAGCATCTGTGTGCTGTGAAACGTGAGCAGGACTGAGGGAAGAAAGCTTGTACAGGTAAAAGGTGGGCTAATGAAGCAGGACAGCACTACTGAAATTGGTATAGGCGGTTGGGGCAAACCTCCTGCAGAAGATATGGAAGTGGCTAAACCATGTATGTGATGTGCTGCAAGTTGACTTTTTGATGTCATTAGATACCAGTCAGTAAGGCTATGAGTAAATACCAATGCTGATTAGGAAAATAAATGCGTAAATTTGATGTCCAGAGCTTTTAAGGAAAAATATGCTGATGATGGAACAGGTACTCTCTCTCTGATCATTTTGAACCTAATATCCAAAACAGGCAGGAAGCATTAGAGCAAAAGCAGGATTTCCTCCTATTAAGTTCAGTTTCACTCTTTCAGTCTAATTACATTGTATTAAGTGATGTTGCCCTTTTTTTAGGTTACAGGCTGAGAAGTTAAATAAAAGAAAGAACAAACAGAAAAACAAAAAAGAGAGAAAGAAAATCAAGAGCACATGCAACTGTATTGCCTTTGGCACGTGAAAAAGTGCAGCCTGAAGTGGCTTGTGGATAGTCCATGTCTTAGGGCTGTGTACAACTTGTACCAGTGCCTGAGCTGTCCTTTCTGCACGCCTTCATAGCAGCTGGTGCACAATGAGTTTGGATTACTTTCCATGCATACTTGTTTGTACCTATTAATGAAAATCAAGCCCAAAATGTTGTGTTTCTTCAGCTATATCTTCTTAATTTAGCCATTGCCGACCACCTGATCCCACTGTGGATTTCACCTCACTCTCGTCGTCTGATTTCACTGCACTCTAATTTTCTCTCTTTTTTTTTCTCTGCAGAACTTCCTGTTCATCCAGATAAATCTTATTTGCTGATGTTCTTTCACTAATATTTTAGTTGTAGGCTCTACAAAGTTTTTTGTTATCAAGAATCTGCAAATTAAGTAGAATGTCTTTTTTTTTTTTCCTCTACTGTGCCCTTTACATTTAGAGCAGTGACCAACACAGCCTTTAAAATTACTCTTCTGGAGTTTTTTTTTCTAGAAATGCTGGCTTGTGCAAGGTGCCACAGGGAGGGGGGCAAAGGGAACAGGGGGCTGAAGCAGAAAAAGCTCAGTTATCCTCCTGGGAGAGAGCACCACGCAGGACACCCCAAGCCAGCTGTAAAAGGTGCAGTAGGACAGGCTGAAGTTTTGGGAGGTTTGTGCTCTGAATCAGGCTGCTATGACCCAGCAGCAGGTGTGGCTGGTGTTTATGGGAGCAGCGCCTTTTCTATTGAGAGCACCAGCAGAATGCAAATGTGGAAAAATTGGCAGGAAGGGTGTGCTGGGGGCAAAGCCAAGAAATCACATCCGCCCCGGAGCTGCGTGCCGTGGGCCAAGCGTCAGAAATTGTCCCGGAGGGTCAGGCAGCCCCAGCAGCTTTGCATTGCTTCATGAGATAGGCAGTCACTTGGCAACAGCCCTCATCCCACTCACAACGGCGGGCACATTCCCGTGTTCTCTCCGACGGCCAGGGCAAGGGTCAGCAGGGAGAGAGGCAGCCTTTGAGGGGAGGGAGGCTGCAGCTCGCCCCGGGCTGCGGCAGGTACTGAAATCGGACTGTAAAGGTCACCGTGTAGCTTCCTGAATATGTCATAGAAACAAGGCTGGCAAAGGGCACACACACAGCAGCAGCAGAAAACCTTGAACCCTTGTGCAAATTTACCAGGGGATATGGAAAAGCAAACACGGAGGAGCCCAGCGAGAGCTGTGGTTGTTAGAGCTACCTCTGAATAGCAGTTTTTAGCTAGAGTTGGTCGTGAGTTTTGCAACCAATTGCTTTTCATCAGATACTGCCTACTCTGATCAGGCTCAAGAATTTTTCACGAGGATGTGTAGGAATTGAACAAATCTTTTCCATTCTCCTTTTTTTCTTTTCCCTTTCTTTTTCTTCATTCTTCTTTTACGAAAGAGAGAGAATGAGGGGTGCTTATAAGGACAAAACAAGGTATTTGGTCATAACAACCCGTTAGTCCCTTTCCCACAAGCAGCCAGCAGCAGGGTGATCAGAGCCCTCCTCTGGGATGAGGAAAGAGCCCAAGTCTGGATACACCCCCGGCCAGCTCCAGGCCAAAAGAACAACACTCACTGTTTCCCTCCCGAGTGTTTTCTCTGTTGGGGAGTGATAAGGAATGTTTTTTTTCATTGGTTTCTGTGAAAGCTCCTATGCTTATTATGGAAAATTATTCATTTTACAGAAATAATTGTTTCTTTTTTTATTAATGTTTCCCCTCACCTTGGGGCAGGTGGAACAAATGGCTGGCTTGCTAGCACAGGGAGAAGGGCAATCAGTGCTGAACGCCTCAGACCAGGCTCTTGGCTGGTGGGGCATCTCTTGGTTTTTGCAAAGTCCTTCAAATCGTCTTGGGCTCCTTCCAACTCAGGATAGGAAAGACACTGAAATTTTGTAGTTTTGTGGGATGAGGAAACTATTTTTCACCAGACACTATTCCTCAGAAAATATGTTAGGAAGCAGCCAAGGAATCTGGGAGAATAGCTAAGTCTTCATGTGTCGAGCTTACTTTTAGCAGAGTCAAGGAATGGTTGGGTTTACTTCACTTCAGGGCTTTTAACGTTATACCTTCCTTACTGTGTAAGTTTATAACAGAGCGAGAGTTCCCTGAAGCATTTTCAGCCAAAAACTGTGATTCCAATAATTGAGCTGAAGGATGTTTCTCTTTGAGACTGAGTTGGGAATCGTTGGGACCTTGAGCTTTGAACAGGAGACAGACAGATAGCCTAACTGTCTGTATGCCACTCTGAGGTAAGATAACTGTACATCTTATGGAAACATGTTTTAATGATGGCGTGTTTAAAGAAAGTTTGCATGAACAAATGTTTGTGTCACTGCTACTCTGTTGCAACTAATTTACTGGCAAAACTTCTTGAGGCAGGAACTGTCAGTATGTCATGAATGAAGTCACTGGCAATTAAAGATGAGTGAATATTAGGATAAGTAGGAGCTGTATTGGGAGACGAAATTGAGGAATTTGTGTTCTTATCCATGTATATTAAGAATTTTGTGAAGTATTTTGATACATCATTACTCTGGAGATACCATCTTTTTCATTGGTGTTTTGGTAGTTCCAGTCTCAGGTGAACCCAGAGGTGGGAAGTTTACAAAAACATTCTTTAAGATTTTTTACTTCTCTGCTTTCAATATACAGAATAATTTTCACTTCAGTTTGGCTTGAGTTGACTGTTACTTTTACTCAGATGAGTTTACACTTTTTGAAAGGGTAGGCAGTAAAAGTTTCTTTATCACACCATTAATTAGTTAATAATTCGGTGTGTGCATTATTTATTTTGTATATTGCTATCTTCTCTTTGGCTTAGATATTCCCCATTTGTCTGATGCCTGTCTCTGAAAACGAGTTTCTAAATGTCGATAATTCTAAATCTGTCTAGTTCCAATAGCCTGCATGATAAAAGATTGTGTTTTGGTTACATGGATAATTTATTCCTGGACTGATAAGCACTAGGAACGGTGCAATCACTCTGCAATGTTCTTGACATAAAAGCTATATGTGTGCTCTATATAGTTTCTTTTGATGGTTTAGTTAGCTCACCCCCCAACATTACTAGCTAACTTTGCGCCAATATGGAATAGAAAATATTTCTCTGGTTTCTCCTCTGAGAGCAATTTCTGCAGGTTGCTAGGAGGGAAGCTTGGTCCCTCCATAAAGGACAGTGACTTCTATTTTCCACATCCTTTTCATAAAGCATGTGTGAAGATACAGCTCCTTGTGTCTGTTCCCCTCTTGGGTCTGTTGCTTTCCTCCATATAACTTCAAGTCAACCTTATGGTCCCTGCTTCTTTGTCACAATAAAATTTATGTAAAGGCAGTGGGGGAAGCCGGTGGCCAAGGTGAAGGGAAAACGAGTGGCTGAGAGAAAGAAATGTTTTGGGTGGTGTGGAACAAAGTGAGAAACAGGAGTGATCTGCAGTTAGTGAGAGGAGAGAAGGGAGGAGAGCAGAGGGAGGCCACTGCTGTGGCAGGGTAAGAAAAAGCTGAAATGTATCTTTGTCCCAGTGATTGCTTTGGACATCAGCAGCCATCAGCAGAGTAGTAGCACAGAGCAAAAAATAAAAGTGCTCTTTTTTTAATGACATATATTACAGTTGCTGTATATTACAGCCAGATAACTGTCAAGTAGCCATTGTATTATTAATGCACAGTTAAGCGTCACCCTTGCAAGAATGCATGTAAACATTCTATTTAACAAAGCTCCATTTTCCAGTGTAATTCACAGAGACTTATCTTTGTAAAGACATACTAGAGCAAGTCTCCTGCTAATATTACTTATCTAGGAGACACTTAGGGCCTCTGAGATGATCCTTAACTCATCTTTGTCTTAGAGTGCTGTTTGATGTCTTTCCCAGCCAGATGTATCTTCTTTCGCACAAACCTTTATGGTCTTCCTTTTTTCTCTGTTCTCTGTGGACTCCACTCCAGGGCTTGCCTGCTAGCTCTGATATCTGATTTTCTCAGACAGTGGCTAATCCATTTCCACTTTCTTTAATAGTAGCTTTGATGAATCTCTCTTGTACTATACTGTGCTCTCATTTGTTATCCATCCAATTATCCATTAATGTCTAAAACGTGGAGGGATAGCAATGTTTAGAAGTATTCTCATCAGTTCCTTTGTGGTCCCCAGTGTCTCTGAAGTGTTCAGTAAAATTCCCTTTACATTTCTGTTCAGAATTGAAGTTTATTTCTCCGTTAATCTTAATTTCCACTTTGAAACAGTAAAAGCTACTGGTTCTCCTCCAGTCCCAGTGCTGTTATGTACTTTTATGTCATAGGACCAACTCATAAAGTTTCCAGCCTGAATGACTCTACTTTTGCAGTCTGTGTGTTTTGCTACATTATTCAGTATCCTTTTTATCTTCACTGCCTTTATCAGCTTCCTGCTTTGTAAGTTTGCTTGTTTCAGTTTCCTCCCCTTGTCAGTCCTTGCAGTCACACGCCATCATGTCTGGTCAACGATTCAGATATCATCTGTGAAATCTAGGTCTTCCAGGATTTTGACTGATGTTCACCATATCCCTGTCAATGGTATTCCTCAGTCAACAAATGGAAGAAGTAGCAAGAGTGTTCAAAAACCTGCTTATCTCACAGTAGTCTCTGCTTTGAATGACTAAGAAAAAGCTGCTTTCTCAATTGCAGCATAAAAAAATTCTGGGCTATTAACAAATCTTTAGATGGCCCAACTCTCCACAGGGTTCTCAGGGTTTGTAAAATGTATGTGTTGATTTGACTGCCACAGGATGCTCTGTACAATAGATGGCCCTAACACAATCTTACCATCGTATTACTATTTCTGTATTCTGAGTTTGACCTGATAATTTCAAAATTAGGAAGCCATTGTCTCAGATTCTCCAGAATGTTCTTGACAAGAACATGCATGATATAGCAACAAGCTTTCTCCTTCAGGCATTTAATCAAGATATATCCTTCTACTCATGGGCAACATTTTTTGTTTTGTCCAGTTTATGCCAAAAAATTCATTTGTGGCAGCAGTAGAGGTTGGACATCCTGTATTTAACAGCTCAGCCACAATTCAACCGTTCCACAGACTGCATTTTCATTATGCAGGGCTGGAATGGCTTTCCACGATCCAGCATGTTTTTAAAACCCAGATCAGGAGAAAGGCAAGAAAATGAGATTTGCATATTGGTAGACAGACCTGTTGATTTTTCAAAGTCTTTTCATTCTGGATTTTTTTTAAAGTGTAAATGTTTAACATGATCTATGAGGAACATTTTGGCCCTCAAAGCCTCTCATCCTGCCAAAGCTTCTTGTCATGCAGATATGACTTTCCTTGTCTTCAGCTGAAAGGGACAGAAGATGGGAATGCTCAGCAGCTGGCAGGAGAGAGCTCTTAATTATTAGAGAAACTGAATGTCTCACAGCGCTCCTTGCCAGGCAGCCAGTACCAGCTGCTGTAATGACAGCTTCTGGGGCGATGCTCGTTGGCGCGGATTGTATACCTTGTTGAAATTTCTTTGTAATATTGTGTAAAAGGATGCCTTCTCATGTTCCAGTGTCATACAATTATGCTAGCTTCCTTCTATCCCATCCATTTGCTAATATACCTCCTCGCTGTCCTTATTTTTGGTCTTTACTCTTGGGGCAATTTCAGGCAAAATTGCTCTGAGTATTTTCCACTGACAAACTGGACATGTAGGCATTTCCAGGGACCATCGGCAGAGTTAATCTATGCCAGTAATTTATGTGACTGCTTTTATTTGTGTGAAGCCTGAACGGTTTAAGTGTATGGTTTTTCTCCATTAAGTGCTCCTCTCAGAACCTGGTTTCGCACCTGGTCACGGTCTGAACCCACATGAGAAAGTCTTGCTGGAGGAGCCACCACATGCTCCTCTCTGAGCCATGTCTCAGCACGGGTAAGAGCAGCCAGCTCTTCTTTGCACAAACACCTGGGCAGGCATTTCTCAGAAACACGGGCTTCCCTTTACAGAGGTGACCACATGGGACCACCGCATGTGAAGATCAGATTTCACATGAGATATTGCTACAGCGTTCAGCTCAAGCTAAGCTTGCTTTGCAGAGGGACTTCCAGCCTGGGATGCCTGCAGCCAGACCACAGCTCCTCCCTCACGGTTGTGTAAGGGGAAGGGAGGACATTCGCGCTGGGTGTGGGATCTGGCATAACGTCAAGGGAGGAGGGTGAGGATTCGGGTCAGGTGTGGGAGAAGAGGAGGCAGCCAGAGAGGCTTCTCCAGGGCATAAGAGAGGCGAGGGGAGGAGGGACAGGAGAGCCCGGCCTGCCCAGCGACGAATGCAGGGTGGAGCTGGAGTATATCTCTATCCCAACAACTATTTCCATCCTGAACCGCCCAAGGTAGCTCTAGTGAAGAGATAATACTTGGGTTTTTATCTGTGCACTGTGAGAAGACACATGGAAACTCACTGCTGGATCCGACTATCCTCTCAATATTTTTATTTAAAGGAGCTGGATTGGCCCGCTGCAGAGAAAATGTAAGGGGATGCTACGCAGGAAAAAGGCTCTGCTCACTGTTTATGTTTCGTTAGGAAATATATCAAAATGGATTTCAATTATTGGTAAAAATGGATTTCCCTGATATGAAGTAAAACAGATGAATCTTCACCTTATTTTTCTAAGTGGTCAGGTCCTGAACTTCTCCTGAGGCGTTTCTCCCTCAGGAATCTCCCAGGAAGAGTCTCCTCCCATCGGAGGCAGTGCGGCCAGGCTGTTAGAACCTTGCAGGAGGTCACCTTCCCCCAGTACCAAGCTCTGCAGATCCCCGACTGGTTTGTTCCTCAGCTTCGTGTTTGATTTAGAGGCTAAACTGAGACCTGCTAAATGCAAAGGGCTGACGCTGATCTCTGTGTTGCTGTCTCCACGCTGGTGTCGGCACCTGATGGACGCGTACGTGCCGGGGTGTCCGGCTTCGCCACCTGCAATGACAGGTGAATGAGTCTTAAAAGCGCTAAACACCAACCTAAGCCTGCGTCTGCTGACGTCAGCAGGGATTTTCGTGTTGACTTAGAGAGCAGATTTTCTGAAAGTGCCACGTTTGTGTTTACTTTGCTGCCTCGCGTGAAATGGAGCATACGCCTGTCAGAGGGCTGACCAGCGGCCTTCCTCCAGCTTACCTGGACCCCGCGCCACAGGGAGCCTGGAGGAATAGTAAGCCTCGCTTACGGATGAGCCAGGTGGGACGCAGGGTGGGGTGGGAAGCCGGGATCGTTTTGACCTGATGAACCAGATCATCTGGATGCGTTTTAGCAGGGCATATCCATGCAGGTTGCTGCTCAATCCCACGGCTAGTGCCTGGAGCTATGCAGTTTATCATTCAGTTTCTGACCTGGGCACAGACACCTTCAGTGAACTAATCCCTCTCAAGCACACCCCTGCCTGATTTATTTGAACATTGGACTGGGGGAGCTTGGTGAAGGAAGGTAGTGTTACAGTGTCATCGCGCTTTCGTTTAGTGGATCTGGCTTGCTTTATTCACATGCCTTTTTCTGCCGTTGTAATTATATTGTTTGTTTTGGAAGGAGTTGTTTTCTTAATCTTTGTCATCACCCAGAAAACAGTACAGCTTTTGTTTCTGTTATGATAGTTTCAAAATTTAACGTAAAGCACGGGACCAGATTCTCACTTGTTTTATCCAGGAAACCTTTCTACTGAACCTAAAGTCACAGCCCTGGTCTTAAGTGAGTGGCAAAGAAAACATGATCAAGCTCAGGTTTCCATTTCTACACATATTGGAATAGTCAAATCCTATTTCCACAGAAACCAATGGCTAAACTTGCCCATGGTCTTCAAAATGGCCAAGACTGAAAGTATCAGTCAAATATATATCAAATATATCGAATTTGATGTTAAAAGTTAGCAGTTAGTTGGCATTCTTTTGAAGTGTCCCCATAGCTTTGAGAAACTCAAGGCAGCCTGCCCTTTTGTGCCAGCCTGGAGACTGAAGGCCTCAGGAACATCCTCTGTGGCTGTACTTCAGCAGTAATCCCAAGGAGCATGTTTTCCTTTATTCAGACTATTCATTTTCTATCAAAGTATCTACCTTTTTAGAGATTAGCCTCCTTTTATGCTAGATGCTGTATAAACACAATGCTTGATCTTCTGCCATCCAGCGACAGACTGACAGCAACGGCAAGACTGTCTAATATTTCCTTTTGTAAGTAAGTAAAGTGATATGTTTCTTCTTGGGTTAAGTTAATCATGTTTCTTCATTCATACTCTCTGATCTGCGTGGAATGCCTTCTTATTACAGAGCAGAAAAATGGCTGATTCTTTTCATAGGTTTTAAGGTCAAAAGGGACCATGTTGACACCTTGTGCAAAATACAGACCACAGAATTTCTCCCCATGATTTCGGTATGAAGTCCAGTAACCTCAAGAGGAAATAATAAAATGGTTTCAGAGAGACATTCAGTCTTGATATAAAGACTTCAGGTGGTGGACAATCCATCATGACCTTCACTGAGGTCCTCCAGTTGTTAATCAACTTCATAATTAAAATTTTGTACTTTTTTGTACTATTTCCAATAGCAATTTTTCTAGCTTCAGTCTTGCATCACTGGATCTTACTGTTAGATTCAGTAGCTACTACTGTGAAAAATGTTCTCTCCCCACAGAGATGGGGTTGCCCATATTATCTTTGATAATCTCAACTGACTTAACTCCTCATGTTTATCAGACTTCAAAAGGATGTTTTGGTTCTTTTTTGGGGTCCTTTCCAATAACCTTTAAACAGAAAACTACTGGCTTTTGTTCCTTGGCAAACATAAGTAAGATTATTTGGGGCCTCTGCAGTTATCCTCTTTAGAGAATTTTCATACCAAAGATCCTCCTTAAGGCAGCTAATTCCTATATGTGGAAGCTTAAATAATAGCTCTGCCTATTTATAGCTATGTTAAGTTTTCCATTTATTTCCATCTTGGTCTTCTGTGTAAGCCTCTGCCATGCCTGCCATTTCTGAGCAATGAGCACACTGGGAATTCATGTGACTGCACTGAGAAAGGAACGCTAGCACCTCTCCCACTACCTTCCAGGTTTTGTATAGGACAGAAAAAGAGTTGATACCACTAGGAATAAAGAAGAGGAGAAAAGACAAATTAAAAACAAACAAACAAACAAACAAACCCAACAAACAATTCTTCAGCTAAACAGCAACATTTATTTTTAAATTCTGATCCTGACGTAACTTTTAGCAAACCTTTATGCAAATTGATTTATATAATAATGACCATTGGGATGCAAGCTATGAGCTGACATGACAACTAGAAAAAAACCCTCGATAACGTGCTTTGTTATAGACAGGGGTCTCAGTTCACCTGGTTCTGTAGAGTTGTCTAATACTACCTGAGAATACTACGGGGTACCCACCTTGTCCCCAGCTATAGATTTCTCATATATTCATATCTCATGACAGATTTCCCATGTGTCATATCTGTCAGCTGCATGTGGGTGTCTCATGTAACCTGGGACCTCTTAAATGGCACTACATGCCCACATGTGGACAAGGAGGCAAGCCATGCTTTTGTTTACTATTGAATTTAAATGATGTACAGGTTACAAATTACTATCTTGTATGGGTTTTTTTCATCCAACAAGTCTGAATTGCTTGCCACTTCCCTACAGAGCCACTATCATCATTTTCTGGAGTATGTATGGTGTACAGTGTGTGATTTTTTGCAAACTATTATTTCATGAGTGAGTTGAATTTTGTAACTAGTTACAGCAGACCTGCCTTTAAGTAAATTACTATTTCTTCTGAAGAAAAGACTGTAAAGAAAATGGAAAATCCATCTCCAGTTTAGCTATGAGGGAGCATAGTATGAAATTAAGTGACAACACATATGAAAAAAAGCTGCATAGAAGGAGTCACTGCAGAGCAGGCTGGGTCTCTAAGCAGATATGAATTAGATGTGATTTTCTTCCTCTTAGTGTCTCCGGTCATGGTAAGGTATTGTGTAATAGAGATGATTAATTGATTGTTGAGTGTTAATTTATAAAATCATATGCCTGACAAAAGTTATGTGGCATTGGAGAGGGCATGAAATGAGAAGCTCTTCCTGTCCATACATGAGCTGGCATGGAGAGTGGATTCAAAGGGCTTTGGGACTACTGTGTAATCCATGAGCATTTTATGAGAGAAGAAAAGGGAGAAAAAATGAGAGACTCTTGACCCACTAATTGCATGTCCATTCTTGGCATTTCAACTACAGTTACATTTTGTCATATAATCTCTTACAGAGATTGTTATGGCTGTAGCCGAGGACAAACTGACCCTTCAGAAAATGTACCTGATCGCTCAGCTGCTGCCTGTGGTGTTTAGGCATGCCAGTTCAAGCATAGGGAGGTATGCATATTCCTGAGCCCCATGAGGTGCCCAGGAACGGAGAGCTCCAGAGTTCTGAGCTTGGCTCTAACATCAACTGAATTTCTGAAGACCTTGAATTTCAATCAGAAATAGCAATAACAGAGCTCATAAGGACTGCGGAAACAAACAGGGCCAGCTTGCCAAGGGCTTCAAGCCTACCTGTAGAAATTATATCATTGGTTTAGCCAGAGTGCTGAAGAACCTGCCAATGTCTTGATATCTGATTAACTTCAAAGTAAGATGGGAGGAGGTATCTTCAGTTTCTGCTCTATCTGAAACAGCCACCCCTATGCCAAAGGCTTTGAGTTTTTAATTTGCTGCCCTATCAATACCCAGACGGGTGGGACTGGGAAAGGTTTTCCTCAGATAGATCATCAGCAGATATGGCTGAGCTTGTTCTTGGAGGAGCCCTGCAAGGCAGGCATAAAGAAGGGGCTGATTCCTTTGCAAGTCAAATGTGTGCTATATCACCACTTCAAATGATAAAGGAAAGGCTTTCAGAAATATGTGTAGAATAAATGGTGGGGATGAAACAAAACAGTCTTTACAAATCTGGAGCTAAGCCTGGAAGGGAGGAGGCCCATAGCTCTTACCCACTGAGCTAACAGCGCCTAGTTGAATCTTTCTATACCCTGACAGTTCCCCTCCACCAACATCCACCAATTGACCCCTTTCTCTCTTGGTCTCCACCTAGTCAAGCTAACTCACGGTATTGCTAGTTTGAACCTCATCACATACTCTTGCTTCCCTTCAGTTCAGTCCACACTTGTTCAGCCCACATCCATACGATCCAGTGGTACAGTCACAAGTAACATTACTCCCTTACTTGTATTCTGATCCAGTCAAAAGTGAGAAAAAAATATTTACAAGATGCCTCAGTGTCATTATTCGCTTCAGAAAAAATGTGTCAGGATGATAGGGCTTTGGGGGAAAATATCAGGATACCAACATTATTTTCCACAAAAATCTCAAATTCTTAAACGCAGTACATGCCTGCACAATGCAACAGTAGGATCAGCTGCCTGGTCTATTATCAACACTTTGGTCAGTCATCCCTAGTGTAGGCTACTGGACAACTGAAAATAAACTGGCTAAGGACCAAAGCTGAGAAATAAATGTCTACTGCTAATATCTTACCTACCATGAACTTGTTTATACAGGCAAACTTACCATTCTTTACCTGTAGGTCATTTAAGGATACGACAGCAAAGAATTGCATTAAGAAGAAAGACTAGGTTTAATTTGGGGTTATGAAAAATTTCTACATTACCATAAATCAGTCAGGACTTTGTCTACACACTTACTTGATTTAGGCTGAGATTCATAGCACTGATAACTGACATATTTATTCATTACTGGTTTTCTTACAGGAAGTCTCAAATAGGAAAATTTAAGAAAGTCATTAGAGACAAGAAGTGGATAGGGATGATGTTTTACTTTAAAAAAAGGGGGGAATGAGAAATGGAGTCATTTCATTTCCTGGAATATTGCAAGTTGTAATCCAGAACATGGTAATTTCAATTATGGGGATATATTATAAGAAAATCTGCCACAAGTCAATAAAAGATCAAATTAATTACTAACTTGAGATCAAATAGCGTCTATGTCACTATACCACTAGAGTGTTTGGAAATGTATAGATCAATTTATAGACTGTATATCAGGGAAGTTTTCATTTTACATTGTAAACAAGATGGGTCACAGCACTTGCCTGAATGACTTCTTTTCCAAATGTCTACATATTTTTAGGAGAAAATTCTATTTAGAAATGAGAGATGGAGAGCTCACAGCATCTAAAGCCCTTCTGTAATTAATTGCCTTTACTCCCTGGAAGTTAATTTCTAGTCTGTATATGCTCCACTACAACTCACAGCCTTTGAACGTTATCTTACTTTTGCCATATTGAACTTGCATTCATTTTTGAAATACAGAGCACTCTCCTTGGGACAACTAGAAGGTCACAGTGGTCTAGTGGCAGCTCGATTTGTAGGGTTGCAGGAGGCCTCTGCTCTTTTTCAGCTCTGCCACGGGCCACTGGCTGGTTCTCTCGAATAACACCTCTATGACTTATTTAAGGATATAAATCTCAGTGAAATGCAACCAAGGAGTGTTTAAATAAAACACCACTACCCCTGCTAATTTTTTTCATCTAAGTAGATTGACACATTGAGTGAATTCCTTTAAAACGCGTACTTCTAAGATAAACACATAAATAGAGTGGTCCTGGATGTACAGGACCTTGCACTGGCAGGTTTTTCCCCAGCTCACTAAGGGCCCCAGGGAGCAAAGGGTTGGTATCCCATCCTCTTCCTTGCTCGCCACCCCTGGTCTCCCCCAAGCTGCTGGGCTTCACGCTTCGCCCAGCCAGGCATGCTCCAGCCTCTGGGGACCTCAGTGCCCTCCGGTGTCAGCAAGGAACTGCTCTGCAGCAGGAGTAGATGTAGCGTCATTGGAGAAATGGCTTCTTAATTGATCGGCAATCTTGCTGGATGAGGTTGAATTAGAAATATATGCCAGCAATATCTTGCCCAGGCTCTTATTTCTCCGTCTTGCCCAATTAAAATATTATACCAGTAATATCTGATTCAGGCAGTATTCAGACTACAGGAGAGTAGTACACAATGAAGTTGCTTAGAGAAAGTTGGTTAAAGAGGTTGAAATCAATTATGTTAAAATCCTGAGTATTCAGTAGAACCCATTTTTTCGAGTGCTATTCATGCAGCTAGCTTTGGGATGTTTGAGGGTTTTATTTTATTTCATTTAGAAAATAAAACCCATAAACTTTGGCTTCCTTTACTGTATGGCACCTGTGCTGGTTTTGGCTGGGCTAGAGTTCATTTTCTCCATAGTAGCTAGTGTGGGGCTATGTTTTGGATCTGTGCTGAAAACAGTGTTGATGACACAGGGATGTTCTCGTTACTGCTGAGCAGTGCTCACACAGAGCCAAGGCCTTTTCTGCTTCTCACCCCCCTCCACCAGCGAGTAGGCTGGGGGGGCACAAGAAGTTGGGAAAGGACACAGCTGGGACAGCTGACCCCAACTGGCCAGAGGGATATTCCAGACCATGTGAGGTCGTGCTCAGCAATAAAACCAGGGGGGAGGTTGGCCGGGGGGGCCAGTGCTTGGGGAAGGGCTGGGCATCGGTTGGTTGATGGTGAGCAATTGTTTTAATTTGCGTCACTTGTCTTTCTTGGGTTTTATTTTTCTCTCTGTGTTATTCCCTGCCCTCCCCTTAATTATTTTTTTTTTTAATTATTAAACTGTTTTT